>NC_088684.1:266471835-266776231 GCF_028017835.1 Emys orbicularis | reverse complement strand
ATTGCCCAGAAAGACAACATGAGGCCTCAAAGGGAGAACAGAAATAATTTTAAGTTATCACAGGAGTTGATATGAGAGTTGTGTATTTTGTTTGTTTAAAAATGAAAAAGACCAAATCAAAATGCAGCATGTAATTCATCCAGTAATTAGACAGAAGGAACAGGCACTTGAAAGAGTTATGCCCATTGTGCCTTCTGAATAGGTGAAACCCAACTAATTGGTGTTGAGGAAATTTAACGCTCCTGTTTTTTATCTGAAATATTCTGAACTAACTCACATACAAAACAGGAAAGTGTAGTTCAATTATAAAACTAATTGCCTTTACAGAACAGAAGTTTAAAAACAATCCCGCTAAGAAAAAATACTATAGCAAAGAAAAGTCTAAAAACTGTATTTTTCAAGTTTTTTCCCCAAGACTTTTATGCAATCTGTTATTTGATATCATAGAAATGGCACGGATTTTACATATCTACCCTTCTGGGGTCTCCTGCCATTAATACATCATCCTTGACTGCCAGATACAAACTAGAATATGCAAGTTACGTAATATTAGCTAGCAACAGTATGGGGGTCTCAGAAATGCTTACTAAGATCTACATAAAATGCAAGTTACATTTCAACTAATTTCTCATTCACTATGGTATTCTTCTAAGTATTCATTTCTGACAAAAACAGTGTTGAGTTATACTTCTGCAAACCATTTGAAGCAACATTACATAAAACGGAACATGCACGTTTAATACAATAAGCCCCTTTTTTTTTTGGTTAACATTGTATAGCAAAGGAATTCTAGTATTTGAAAGCTTTTTGGATCTCTCCTTCTGTTGAAATAAAAACAGCCTAGCGTTACTCATACAGGTATCAAGTATTTCCATTTGAAATTTTTATTTTTTTAGAAATGAAGAAAAATGGTTTAATGGAACAGAAATCGCTAACATACTTGCAAGGTTACATGACTCACAAAATGCCCCCCAAAATAACAATTTTAAAACAAATTGTGAGTTATAGTATCTCAACTTCCAAAGTGAAATTTAAGGAATGTTAAAAAAAAATATTATATATTATATATATATATATAAATAAAAGAGTATGGAGATGGACTCCCTCTGTCACTCTCCAAGTCTTCCCCACATCTTCATTCACTATTTCTTCCTTCTTTTAGATTCAAAACAGCAGGTGGAGTTCAGTGCTAGCAACTCTCTGCAATACTCTTTAACACATCCGTAGCACCTACTATAAGAAAAGCTGACTAGAAATATGTAATCAATTTTACTCACAAAAGGCACCACAGGTTAAGTACTTCAATGCAGGAGAGCAATGTTACTAATTCTACAGCTTCTAGCGCCAGTAAATATCTGTGGGAAAATATAGAACTGCTGATGACTGCCAGTTTGAGACTCTGCATTTCCTCCTATATTATTTACATTACCTCTTATTTTTATTAAATACATTGAAAAATCATGAATACTCTACAAAGAGAAACAAAAAGGTGGATGTCAACAAAGCAAAACTATGCATATATTCCTGAAAATAGTACAGACAAAAACATTCAGATCCCTGACAACATGTGACAGTGGTCACAGAAGAGATGTTCTTTTTTTCTTAGTTTACGTACAGAAAAATAGATAAAAAGCCTTTAATCTCTTGTCATAAGCTACAAAATAAGAATAGTGGGTGATGGCTTGATGGCCAAAGTTCTGAGTCACATTGTATAGTCTAACAGATGTCCTTATAGCTATATAATCCTAATTACAATGAGGAAAAGAGGGGATAAGCAGAGGCAAGAAAATTTGTAAATTTCTTCATCACCAGTATTCTCTCTTGGTAAACCATGAAGTAAGAGTGGATGGGACCTCTTCTCTTTCTCCAATAACATGCTATCAAATCTTGATGCTATTATGCAGTGCAAAATTTATCTCCATCACACATTTTCTAATGGAACCCCTAATAGTATTACCAGCGCCAGTCTGACAACCCATGCCACCATCATTCTGATCAGATGGGGAGTAAGGTCTAGGACAGTGGTTCTCAAACGGTGGGTCGGGACCCAAAGTGGGTTGCGACCCCCTTTGAATGGGATCGCCAGGGCAGGCTTAGACTTGCTGGGGCCCAAGGCCAAAGCCTGAGGGCTTCAGCCCTGGGTGGCATGGCTCAGGTTGCAGGCCCCCTGCCTGGGGCTGAAGCCCTTGAGCTTTAACTTTGGCCCCCCAGGCCCAAAGCGGTGAAGCTCAGGCTTGGGCCCCCCACCCAGGGCAGTGGGGCTCAGGTGGGCTCAGGCTTTGGTCCCTCCTCATGGGATCATGAAGTAATTTTCTTTAATCAGAAGGGGGTTGCAGTGCAATGAAGTTTGAGAACCTCTGGTCTAGGATATCCTATCACAGTTGCTGCCCTTGACTACCAGATGAGACTGCTGAAAGAAGATTAAAACCATATGATCCTAGTCCATGTCATTCTGAGACCAGCTTACTACAGCACAATATATTATTCCAGTAGTGGTCTTAAGAGAGAAGGAAAAACAAATAGAAAGACAAGCGGGGCTTGGGAGAAGGAAAGTACTATCTTTACTTTTCCTCCCCCCTTCTTCACCCCAATGAGTATATAATGCTTTAACACCACAATAAAAAGAAAAGTGTCCAACTCATAAATGATGAACATGTTATTTATTACATTTCTCATTACTAATATTTGTTTTCCATTAGAAATTTACTTGTCATAAGGCACCCTCTGCTTGAAGTGCCCTCTGCTTGCAGGCTTCAGGGTGACAAGTGTGCCTGCCTCAGTTTCCCCTCTGAGTGTTCCCTGAAACAGTCCAAGCAATCTTTCTTAGTGCAAATAACCCTTATGGGGTTAATTTACTACAGAAAAAATCCTATGCACATAACAAATCCCTTCACCATAATCCAGGGAATACATCAAATACAGCCCAGCTCTCCCAACACAGCCCTCCTCCAGCCCTCTGGCTTCAGCTCTCTAGCTTTGAGACATAGCAAGCACGTCCATCTGCTGCTCTCAGTCTTCAGTCCTCTCCATCCTTGGCTCAGAAAGGACAGCTGGCTAGCCCCTCAACTGGCTTTCAAATAATCCCTCCCCTCTTTCCAGAGAAAACTTTCCCCAGAGATCCCATCCAGTTTTCTCACTGACTCTTTCACCAGAACTCTCTTTCCTGACTTCCTTCAGGGACTTTCCCTCTCTCAATTTTCCCCTGATCCTTTGTAGGCCCCAGGTCCTGCCACACCTTCTTAATGGGCCAAACTGGGAGCACCTATTGAGGCAGCAGGGGACCTGGACCTGCTTCATTTAGAGGGGTTAGTCATCCTATGACACTGTTTTCATTTGGTCATGACTTACCAAACATTTAATCTTTTCCACAGGAATTTTCCATACTCTGCTCAGTCCAAAATCAATTTTAAAAAAGTTTAAGCAACAACCAACAGCATGTTTGAGCTGAATGGGTTGAAATGGTTTTCTACCACTGTAAAACACTGTTGCAATCGTTTTCTCCAGAAGGGAAACTCAAAAGACTGAACTTTGAAACTTGATATGTACACGGCTTTCCAAAAATATTAACAGTTTAGCTAGTTAACAAAGTTGGTAATGTCTGTGTGTCTGTACAGGCTCTGAGAACCTTCACTAGTCATAGGCACCTTAGGACTTAAAATCCCCTTCTACTCTCTGGCTGCTCCTACCCTGCACATTAGAATTTTTTGTTATGCGGTTTCTTTAAAAAGTCAGTCAAAAGTGAGGCAATATAAATTTGATGGCACTTTGTAGTCCCTTACTCATCACCTTTCAACTGAAAACTGATCAAGGAATTTTACTCAAATTCTCAAAAAAAAATTTGGACAGTCCAAGCATGGAAAAAAGTGTAGATCACTTGGTAACGCTAAAAACAGGTATAAGTATCTGGAAGCAAGAGGTCACAACAGAAACTCTATGTGCTATCTGCATCCTCGATAATAAAATACTGTAAAACTGTATACAAAGGAGGAAATATGTTTAGATATATAGTATATCCACAGTCAACATGACAGTTTAGTTTTAGCTTTTTTTTAATAAATTTATTTCTATAAAGCAAGTTTTCATTACTAAGGCAACAACCCACAAGGTGGACCTAAATTCTATGTCAAAATTCTTTTGCTTCTGCAGCAGTCCAGCACTGAATTCAGTGACAGACTGGAAATTAGGCTTCAAATCTTCCTTAATAAGGAAGATTAAACCAAATTTAATATCTGACTGAATAACAGAATAAGTAAAGTATAACTGTTCTTTTGATGTGTCAACACTATGCTGCCCTACCCCTAATTTTCAGTGTTTCACAAATGTTAGTATTGACAACATAAATGCATGTTACATATCTATTCAATCCCTCCATGACAAGTTCAGATTCTACATGAAACAAGCTTAAGTATTAAAAGCTTATGTTTTATTCGACTTTTCAAATTACTGCTCTGATGGACAACCAAAGTGACCAGGTTACAAAAGGTAAGTCCATGTCCCAGAAAAACCTTAGATCACCACCAGCATTCTGATGGGAGAGTGGCAATCTATTAGCTGCAGCCCAATGCAATTAAGAACTTTATATGCTGTAATTAACATGCAGACTAGCAGTTGAAAGCAAATGTGTAGCTAATGCAGAGCATGAGGCACTCCTGTTTGTGTTCACAGCAGGAAACTGTACTCAAGATTAGTTGTGCATTTTTCAGCCAAACTTTACACGTGGTTTTCAAGCACAGCTGCCCAACCCTCCTACTTGTAAATTCAAAGCTAAATTATTGCATAATGTGACAAAGACATGAATTATAATTGCAAGGTCTGCAAAGTAATTCTCTCAAACTGACTGCTTGTACATGCAGAAGTTCTTATTTTGTATAGTATGAAATCAAAGTTCAGCGCTTTCCCTCTGCAATAATCACTACTGTACTTTTAAACATGATTTTGTCCCTTTCAACGCTATGTACTAAGATGTGTTTAACATGTTGAACAACATGTTAAAATTTTAACTATGATATAGTTTATCAATGTAAACAAGGCTATATAGGGCTGCAGGTTCAGGCAGCAGCCCACCAGCATGAGCTTCTTTTATCTACTTTTGTGGCACTCAGTTTAGTCCCACTATACCAAAACCTTTCTGGTGAATGAAACCATCGGGCAGGGGGAGATCAGAGCTATAAGAAAAGACAAGGGAGTGAAAGCAAGTCATGTAAAAGAATAGAGGGAAAAAATATTTTGAAAGAACAGAAAAAAAAGACAGAAAAAAGCAAAACAAGACAAAATAATCTGAGAGGCTACAGCTATAATGGAAGGATATAATACAAGGAACCTGGAGTCAGTAAAAGGGGCAATATGTCAATCCATCCCAAAAGGGGCTTGAACAAACACAAATAGGAACAATTGACAATAATTCCCTGGTACACAGACCAACAGTACGCTAATGACTCCATAGTTATTGATTGTTATGTATCTTTGCTACATCTGAAAGCTGTTACAGGACATAAACCAAACCAATAAACTCCAGAAAGTTTAATGTCCAAAAATCATGTATTTCTTCAAAGATTCTAAATTTACATTCATAAGAACAGGGATGTTAATTCAGGAGTCTTGGCCAAATTCAACTCAAATAATTACATTTACCTACCTAAAATTTCCCCTGTAATTTCATTTGGAAAAATGTATTTTTATTTCCTGTCCTAGATTTCTTAGCTTGTTGAGGTGGAGCACTGCTAACTGAAACTTTTCATCTCAGAGATGCTTGTGTTCCACAGGTGGATGAAGTGATTCTTCTGCATAGTTGCATATCAGTTTAAATATGTAAAGTGCTTTGGGATGAAAGTACTAAATATAAATGGAAGATCTTTATTAAAAGAAATTTAAGTCTGTCATATTAATCTTAACTTCTATCAAAATATTTGCTTATTTTACGACTGAAGTTAACATAAAAAAAGCTAAAGCTTACCCCTCCTCTAGCAAGTGCTCTCTGTCCTACGAAGTGGCAAAGTGAGCTAAGTCCTATCTTCTCACAAACACAGACAGACACACACACACCTGCCAAGTTCTGATCACAGAGCCTATGTTTGCAGCAGGCTGTCTTCCACAGCTGATGCCCCTTCCCACCCAAACAGGAAGCTTCTCTCCTGAAGAGCCAGAATTCCAGCTGACATCACCCCTGAATTCTGCAAAGCCATTGCATACTTTTCTCTCCACTACATGTACATATAGCTACATCACTCTACACACACAACTGCTCCCCAACTGCAGCATGTGTGAGGTGGGATTCAAGTTTAAGCATACATTTTCAGCCTCGGTGGGGAAGGGACAGCAGCTCTGAAATATAGAGATGTACACTTTGAGAAGTGGCCAGAACAGTGCAGGATGGAGGTGGTGGTGGTGGTGAACAGATAAGACCACCAATTTTGCTGTGTCTGGTAAGATAGCAGTTGCTTGGATAGAAGGTCAGAGTTACCCACAGCAATGAGAAGCAGAGCAGTCAATGCAAAGTGAGCAGTCAGATTAAAACCTATTTGTTCAACAGTTTCACGGATCACTTTGATGTGTAAAAAATTTCCTCCTCTGACGAGGCTAAATGGAGAGACTGCAAATTTAGATGTTATGGTCTGCATAGATACTATTCCTTTTCATGTTACTTTAGACATTCTAAATTTAAAAAAAAGTAGGAACCTCCGTTATCTCCGTCATCTCACTTCACAGACAACCTTCTTTCTGTTGTATGTGTCACGGAGGATAGACATGAATTGTTTTGGCAACTGTAATTTAATTTAACGGAAAAGAGAGAGAATAATTTCCAGTAAGGGTAAGTTTCCACTGTAGTGTTAACCTGCACGATTGGTACATGGTTGTGAGCATTTGAGTTGACCTATCCTGGGTGTGAGCAGCCACATTGAAAAGCCATACTTCAGTTCCTCCATCCACACTGGTATTGCACTCACACAAGTGTGTTGTTAGCACTTGGGGGGCATATCCATGGCTCTTAGAACTGTTATAAGGTGAGCCACTCTAGAATTCTCTTAGTGAACTGTGGGAGAACTTTGTCCTTCTGGGGACAAGGGGAAATTGTGGGAAGGCACTGAAGGACTATCAGCACTCAAATGGTTTAGCCTTTTTGCTTACTGCAAAATGGGCAGTTTATAATTATCAGTGCAAGTGTAAGGAGCATGAAGGCTTTAGCCTATACCCCAGGATAGACTACCTAGCCCAGTTTAAAAGCATCAAACTTGGGTCAGAGGTTTTGTGTGTGGACAGGAGCTGGGTTAGGGACAACACCCTAGTAAGAGTCCAGTTTAATTCTGCAGTGAAGACAAGCTTTAATTAAACTCCACTCCTATCAGGTAAAAATGTAATGGAAATCTTTGCTTTACAATTCAACAAACACAAAGCTCTCCTCATACAAACATACCATACTGAAATGAGAGAAAATGAAAAATGTCTAATAAAGCTGCTCATTTATGAGACTCGGATTCCATATTTGTGGGTGGGATAAGAGAACTTAACGGGATGGGTAGAATAAATAAAAACTGATTGAACAGTTTACCTTAACTACAGCATAGCAAACTACAGAAGTTGAACTGCTGAGGCTTCACATGTATTTCTTCGCTAATATTTGGTTTTGCATGTTTAATACATCTCTCTATAACCTTTCCAATTTTTTTAGATACTCTAATTCTGGCTCCAACACAGCACCCAAACAACTATTACACAACATGAATAAGAGCTTGTCTACATTTAAAACGTGATGCTGCACTGCTGTAGTGCTTCAGTGAAGATGCTACATATGTTGATGGGAAGGCTTCTCCCACTGGCGTAGTACTCCACCTTTCTGAGAGACGGTAGCTGGTCGACAGGAGAATTCTCCCGTCAACCGAGAGCTGCCTACACTAGAGGTTGAATCGATTTAACTTCATCACTTAGGAGTGTGGATTTTTCACATCCCGAAGTGACAAATACACCAACCTAATTTCCTAGTGTAGACCAGACCTAACAAAACGAAGTGTTTAGAAAACAGGGCTTCAAGTTATAGTAGTGCCGAAGAGTATATGAAATGAATTTGCTTTATAATCTTATATCAAAGATGAGAACCAGTTTTCCAAAAATAATGTGATCAAACCATGCCCCAAGACCAAGACTTCATACATTTTAAGTAGGAATGCATTTTACGGATGAATTCTTGAATAGATAAACAGAGATGTGCAGACAAACACAAGTGTATCTACTTTAATTAAAAAAAAAAAAAAAATCAGCAGGCAGTCAATAAAAGCACCCTTTGTTAAATCTGACAAAATTCTGTTTTCTCAACTGGTAGTGCACTAGTACTTCAATTTCCATATTGTAAAGAATACGGGTTCTTCCATAAACCCAAGTGAATTAGGGAATAAACATAAGAAAATGCTGAAAAATAAGCTTAAAACTGTAGTTAGTGGCTTAAATTTTCAAAGAGACTAGTAATTTACAGTATCTAATTTGAGACACCATTAAGGAGTCTGCTCTTCAGAGGGAGGGTGCCCACTTTCTGAAAATCAGGTCCCTTAAAGGTGTCTCAAATTGGCCACCCAAAAAATTATCTAGTCCATTTGAAAATTTCAACCAGTATTTTTACCTTACATCTCAGAGGTTCCCAAAGTGATATATAAATGCAGACATACTAGGAGTAGACTATAGTTGTTATTTAATAGCAGGTATGCTACTACCCCACTTCTTATTTACATAAGTGATGCCTCATAATTAGGGGTCAGTGTCTGTCACGGAGGTCACAGATTCTGTGTCTTTCTGTGACTTCTGCAGCAGTCAGTGTGGCTGACCCCGGGGCCAGCTACACCGACCACTGCTGTAGTGGCTCCACAGCCAGCCACTTGAGTGGCCCCCAACACCCGGCTGGTCTACACTACAGCTGTAAGTCAACATACGTTACACTACTTCAGTTACATAAGTTACTGAAGTTGATGTAACGTAGGTCAACTTACAGCGGTATCTATACCACGCTGTGTTGACGGGAGATGCTACCCATCGACTTACCTTACTCTTCTCGGGGAGCTGGAGTACAGAAGTCGACGGGAAAGCACTCTGCCATCAACTTAGCTAAATCGACACCACTGCATCGGATCGCAGCACTGCCGATCTAGACGCAAGTGTAGACATGCCCTTAGTCTGCATTTCCTGATTTTTTTTAACATTTGTTTTGGTGTTTAGTAAGATTCTAATGTACTTGCAAGGGGGTCAGGACCTCCATTTTACATCTCATTAGAAAGATGCCACCTCCCACAGCTGAATGCACCCCAAAGATATGCTGGGTATTGGTTCAGTAACAGAAGCAGAACAGTTATATTTTTCTTTGGAATTTTTACTCAAGTACTAACAAGAACCAACTCTGCTTAGCTTATGTGAGATCAGACAAGATCACAGCTTGCAGTGGTATAGCTACAGGCTTATCAGGTTATGTCCAACAACAGACAAATAGTCTTAAAATGGAGAAATCAAACATTGGAGTCCAGGGAGGACTGCAATAAAGAAATAATTCTTTGCAAATTAATGTTAGTGTCTATCAGTAAATATTCAATAAAGCCCTGAATCTGGGCCACATATAGCAACAGATTACATTTTGAACTGAAAGGTATTGAGAGCTATGAGGATTGTCTGTCCAAACCTAAAAACATATCAAGCGACAAGAGGAATGTTTTGCCACATTTTATGAACTAGATGGACTTTCCAATCATTTCTATCATTTAAACCCATAACACAATTATATAGCTCTTCACTTTTATGCTAATTTTAAAGTACCCATATAAAATAAAGAATGATGAAATCATCTAAGACGCTTAAGGCAAATCAATGATTTAGAAAGAACCAAGTAAAATTCAACACTATCGTCAGATCAATTTCTTATTTGATCATTCTTAATTTGTTAGAAATCCCATGCCAGGAGATGTCAACCTGTTGCATTTAAAGATGAGCCGCTGGCTGTTGGTAGTAGTAACACTGGCATCTTCTTTCAAGATTCCAGCAGAATAAGACATTCTTCCTCAATACAACATCCCTTGCTTGCAATGTATGGTTCCAAAAATTCACTTGTATATCTACTGGTCTGTATATTTACTGTAGCTTTACAGTCTAATAAAGAAATGTGCAAACTGAAGGGGGTATTGATCACTAATAAAGTTTCCAAGCTCTGTAATACATGAAATATGCTAAATAATACATCAAGAAGTATTTTCCTTCTGTCCACATTAGACAGAGGTCTTGGAATTTCTGCATGAATAGCAGAAAACAGAGTTCTCACAAGATGAAATCTATAATGATGTTTAATAATGAAGAAACCATGTTTCATCACCATTGCCTATTCAATTAAATTAGTGATTGAGATATTGTGAAATGTTTCAATCTCAAAATGGATGCTGTGGTGGAACATTCACTGGCCATTTTAAGTGTCAATTACTTTCTAGACAGAGTAAATGGCCCTCTAAAGACCATGCAAAATAGCTGTTGATCATTAAAACAGATGTTAGTTGGTCATTAAAAAATTGCTTTTGTTTGTATTGTTCTAATTGAAAAATGCCTGAAAAATATTTTTTTTTCCCCAAAGTAAATCAAGCAGGAGAAGTTGAGCTTTAAAAGGAGTGAAAGGATTTTAATGTAAATCCCTTATAAACTTTATCTACATAATTGCTAGTGTAATGCTATACTTAACTCGGGAAACCTCATCCACTCAGCTAAACAGACTTGAATTAACATCCATGGGAATTCAAAGGTGATATATGGCTTCTGGAGCAAGTCATGATACATGATTAGAATAAGAATACAGTCACAAGAAACAAAAAAATTGAATAGCACAACAGATTTCAAAGTGAATTCCTATCTTATGTCCAAGTCTTCATGAACACAAAATTGCAAATTTCTTGTTTTGCTTTGACAAAAACCAAGAAAAAGTCCTACATTTTGGCTACATGTTTCTTCAAAAGTGAGCACTTTTTCAAATGATTTTTCTTTATGTTTGACAGCGAGTAGGTGTAAGAGTAATTGATAATGCTTGCATCAGCAGGGCAGAATCCCAATTTGACTCATCAAGTTCTCCTCTTTTTTCTACAGATGTTAATAACTACTATGATTCAATAATATTAGTGACATCAGAGCCATACCTATCTTTCTATAAGGGTGAGACCTCGATGCATAAAAAGACTGATTCTTCGAAAGATGTGAAATTATATGGTATTTAAGGATGTAGGGTTACAAACCAAGCTGGAGAGAAAGGACTGCACTGTAACTATTGCTCCTTAAAAGTCTTCTAGAACAGTGGTTCTCAACCAGGAGTACGTGTACCCCTGGGGGTACTCAGAGGTCTTCAAGGGAGTACTCAACTCATCTATATCAGTGTTTCTCAACCTGGGGGTTGCAGCCCTCAGGGGAGTCCTGGGCAGGGTCCAGGGGGGTTGCAAGTGCGGGGCCAGCAGTAGGAGGTGGCAAGCAGGGCAATTGCTCAGGGCCCCATGCCACAGGGGGCCACATAAAGCTAAGTTACATGCTTCAGCCCTGGGTGGTGGAGCTTGGACTTCAGACAAGGCTCACAAATGAAAAAACAGGCTCAAGTACAATATTTATATTCCAATCAATTTATTTTATAATTATATGGTAAAAGTGAGAAAGTAAGCAATTTTTCAGTGTGCTGTGACTTGTATTTTCATGTCTGATTTTGTAAGCAAGTAACTTTTAAGTGAGATGAAACTTGGGGTATGCAAGACAAATCAGACTCCTGTAAAGGATATAATAGTCTTGAAAGGTTGAATACCACTGTTCTAGAAAACTAATTAAACGCTTCCATTTTCCTGACTATTTATTTATTTTTGGAGGAGAAATGTGTGGCCTTTCAATTAGTCTGTCTTGACCAGGAGTTATTACAACTGTCACCAAAAGCATCAATTTTGGCTAGTGACAAATCCAAAGAGCTTGTTTTATGATGGGGGGGGGGGGGGGAACTAGTCACTAGTTATAGAGCTCAGATGTTGGAGATTAACTGCACTGAAACTGGATTTTGCCAGATTCAAATAAAAATTTACAATCCACAACCTTGTAGATACTCATTTTAACAAGCAAATTTCCCATTATGAAAAATAAATAAATTCTGTAGTAGTGCCCTTGAAGGAGCAGCATCAAGAGTATTTTGACCAGAGATTATCAAAATACATGAGATTTTCTTCATGAAGCTAATTTCAAAAGTATAATTTTAATAAAATTTGGATGAACACTTTCTGACCAGCACGAATTTTGACAAGTAGGAAGAACTTCAGTTTAAAGCTACCAAAGCAAATTAAAAATAACAGACTGTAAGTACTAATTAAATGAGTTTCATGTAAAGACATCCACCAATATCTATTATTTTCATATAATCATGTTCACATCTTCCTTTCTACCTCTTTTTGGTATGCTGCTTCTGAGATATGGGCAGATGATATACCAGAGTGATTTTGGTCTTAAAGTGCAGTTCTACACTTGAAGCACAGTAATTTAAAAAGGCAAACACTGTTCCAATACCATTGTGTCAGTAATGCCATAAAAGATTTGTTCCTTTTACAAGTAAAAGATTGGATTGCTGGAAAAAAGAGCATAAGCTTTCGTGGGTAAGAACCTCACTTCTTCAGATGCAAGACTTGCATCTGAAGAAGTGAGGTTCTTACCCACGAAAGCTTATGCTCCCAATACTTCTGTTTGTCTTAAAGGTGCCACAGGACCCCCTGTTGCTTTTTACAGATTCAGACTAACACGGCTACCCCTCTGATACTTGGAAAAAAGAATTCGCCCAGAGATCTGACAACTATGTCATACTTCACCAGTAAGAAAATTTGGCAGGTATAAATGTACCTTCAATTACATCTGTGGGAGGGAGTGAAGAGAGTCTAGCTGTTAAGTCACCTGACTGTGACTCTGTAGATCTGGGATCAATTCTGTCACATGTTGCCATAGACTCTGTCACAAACTTCTTGTGTGACCCTGTGAGTAAGTCATTATCTATTGTGTGCCTCAGTTCCTCATCTATAAAATGGAAAGTAAGGTATTACTCCTATTTCATAGGTGTATTGTCCATTAAAGTCCATTAATGATTGTGAGGTGTTCACATATTACTGTGATGAGGGCCATACAAGTGCTTGAAAGACTCATCTGTGCAAGCCTACTAATCGCCAACAAAAACAAAGGTGTTAGCAGCAGCCAAATTTTACCTATAAACTGAGCAAATTTGATACAGTCATATAGAGAGTAACACCTGTTCCCATTTCTATAGGATCACTTTTCAAAGTAGAATCTCACTTTAAATATTCATCTTCAGTCTCTGAAACAAATGACATCCTAAGAAGGATTTTAAAATAGTAATTAGATTAAACTGTGAGGAAAATAAACTGATTTTAAATTACTCAATCCTCTACCCTACTTCTTTGTGTCCTAAAACTGTGGATCTTTGGGCGATGAGCTGATCAAATACAGATTGTAATATATCTCTAACTACAAAATCTTAAGCGTCTTGAATCACTATAGATTCAAAGGACAGAAGGGACCATTGGGTTCATCTAGTCGGACCTCCTGTAAAACACAGGCTCTAGGAATTATTTTGGGGAAGTTCTGTGGCATACCTTTTAGAAAAACATCCAATCTTCGTCTAAAATTGTCAGTGATGGCTAATTACCACAACCCTTGGTAAGTTGCTCCAATTGTTAATTACTCTCACAGTTAAAAATGTATGCCTTGTTTCCAGTTTGAATTTGTCTAGCTTCAACTTCCAGCCATTGGATCTTGTTATATTTTTCTCTGCTAGGTTGAAGAGCCCATTATTAAATATTTGTTCCCCACAGATACTTATAGACCATAATCAAGTCATCCCTTAACCTTCTCTTTGTTAAGATAAAGAGATTGAGCTCCTTGAGTCTATAACTATAAGGCAGGTTTTCTAATTCTTTAATCATTCCAATTTATCAACATCCAACTTGAATTGTGGGCCCCAGAACTGGACACAGTATTCCAGCAGCGGTTGCACCAATACCAAATATAAGGTAAAATAACCTCTCCACTACTACTTGAGATTTCCCTGTTTATGCATACATTATATCCAACATTTTACACTGATACTTTTCTGAATAGTTTTACAAGTATAAACAAATTTCAAGAGCTATTCCCCTCCAAGAACTCCTCTAATGCCTTATCTAAATGCAGCAGTTGCACCAGTTTAACTTAAATTAGTTTTTAAAAAAGATTTATAGCTAAACTAGGGTAAAAGGCTTTATGGACACCTATTTCCATTTCAACCAGGATTTAGATTAAATTTAGATTAAACTGACTTGAGTTAAATCTTAAATTAAACAAAATAACCTGGTTTAAACAAAAGTAAAACCTGGTTTAAACAAAAATAAGAGCGTCTGCCTTCTGCATCAGTATCACAAAATCAATTTAAAAATCTCACCTTATGGTAAACCAGTGCAGCCTTCTCATGTAGACAAGCCCCAAGAATACCTCCAAGAAGCTCCCAAGGATATCTGCAGAGAACATCTTGCGCCTCATCTCACTTACAGGTACCCCATTTTCCCAAGAAAGATCTGGACTCAGGGACTGGGGTGGGTGCTACCTGTTTCTCTCAGATGTACTGCTGAAGTGGAGAACAGTGACCAGAGAGGAGTGCACCTTTAGCATTTTGCTTGGAGTGGGGGGAAGATGACTGCTGCGAACAGCAAGAACTCTAAGGGTACGTCTACACTTACCGGAGGGTCCGGCGGCAGGCAATCGATGTTCTGGGATCGATCCCGGAAGTGCTCGCCGTCGACGCCGGTACTCCAGCTCGGCGAGAGGAGTACGCGGCATCGACGGGGGAGCCTGCCTGCCGCGTCTGGACCCGCGGTAAGTTCGGACTAAGGTACTTCGAATTCAGCTACGTTATTAACGTAGCTGAATTTGCGTACCTTAGTCCGAAGTGGGGGCTTAGTGGGGACCAGGCCTAAGTAGGTAATCCAGCAGACCTCAGCTGGGAACAGGAAGAGAGCCAGACAATGGCTTTACCAAAGAGATTGATGGGAAACTAATGACTAGTGATCAGTTTATACATTTTGAAAGCTATCTAGAAAAGAGAGGTCTAAATCCTTAAATGAAAGCTTCGTTTAGGAACAGCAGAATTTGTAATGTTCATCAGACCACAACTGTAAAATACGTTATGTAGTATACAAAGATTATCTCAATTGACAAAACTTTTGCATGCCAACTCAGTGAAAATAATTTGGTGCAATAATACTTTAGAATTAGCAGACACAAGTTAGATTTTTATATCATCAAGTTTGTTTTAATTAAATGAACAAGACAGCAAAACAAATCTGGAATTGGGGGGGGGGGGGGATGATCAAACTCTGAAAAGCTAAAACTGTTTGTTCAATTAACCTCACTTTCCAAACAAAACGTTTATGCTCTGATCATACAATCAATCCACGTCAGACAATTCTGAATCCACACAGAGCCCACTGTAGGAGTGTGCCTCAATCTGCACACGTGAGCAGTTTTTTGTATTAAAAAAATCTTTCTGGGAAGGGAGGAGTTCGTGCACAGGGAACACACTGTTCACATAAAACTCATGTTTACAATGAAAACCGTATCAAAACCACAACTCTGAAGTCAGTAACTCCAACAGTTTGGAGGAAAAAACCCAGAAGAATTGGATTATACAAGCTCTTCACCCAAAGGGTGAAGATGACCTATTCAACAAGAAAAAAATCCTTGTGTAGGAAGCACTTTGGCAAAGGCAAAATTAACAACCAACAGCTTGGACGACAGAAGTAATAGTGGATATTTTTTAATTACTTAATCCCTACAGGTGAGACAACAAACGAAAAGCTGTACAGTCATTTTGGTAAGGTGACAAGAGTGCGTCACCCAGTGACTGGGCAACGGGCATCATTATTGTACAGATTTGCCTAACAGGAACAAAAAATGTGCCTAGTGGCAGCACCTTTCCCTGAAGCCAATAACTGCCAAAAACATACACCTTTCTTTGAATAAAAATGTCTGTATTATGCCTGTAAATAAGATGCAATAGAATTACAGAGCTATCAATCTGTGGTTTAATTCTGAATGACTTCTCAGGTAAGAAGCACTAAAGAACTGTCTAGACTTCCAACTTTTAAGATAGCTTTTAGGGCGGTTGCCCCTAAAGACTGAGCATAAATAGAGAAAACATTTCTGAGCAACAACAACATAGGCCAACACAGCTAGCACCATTATCAGCAGTTATAGATACTGAATTCTGCTACTGGTAAATCTGCAACAGTGTTGTCAGCATCTCTTTGGGCCTTTTTTTTCCCGCTGACAGAGTTACAGCAAAGAACAGGTTACTCGAAAGTAACCTGGATTTCATGTAAAATGCTATTTAGTTAGACTCAAATTATAATTCCTATATGCACTCAATCAAAAAACAACCCTTGAAAAGTTTACCAAACATCTATTAGCCAGAGGTGGATAAAGACAAGGCTAGAAGAGAAGTCTAATGTCAGTGACCTGGTGAGAAGCCCAGACCTCTCTACTATTACTGGTAAAGTTGAAAGAGTTTCTATTGAAGTACTATCCTAGGACCCTCCTTTGAGGCTCTATTTTTTGTATCAGCCTCTGGTTAACAGGTGTCTGATAAATTTGAAGCCTTAACTTCTTCAAGCTGCTAGAAAGGAAAAAGATTTCTGTCACCTTCTCAGTCCAGATGTTCCCCACTACAAAGCAGAGGTAAAGGTCTGTGTGAACAGTGCTAAACACGTTTCCTTCACTCTGTCCTCTCCCAGAACCACTAGACTACAGCAAGGAGGAGGGTTTTTGCAACTTTCCCTCAGTCAGCCTGTTTTAGGTGGTCCTCCCTCATTAATAACATCAATGGGAACCTCTGATGTTGCTCACAGCTTTAAAACATAATTCTGGACACCCTTCACTGTTATGCATAGTTTTCTGACTAGCAGAAGTGAAAATGACCTGTCTTGTGAATTTCACTGTGCAGATGCTTTGAGAAAATCTATGAGCAGCAACAGACAAACTGGAACCAACTTTAACTTCAGGACGACAACGTGGTCCACATTCCACATTTGGGAAATTCTTTGCAATCCTAAGTCTTTGGTTTTCAATGAAGGCTTAAGTTCTGCAAATATTGATTAGATATCACCCTCCAACACATACATTAGGAAAAAAGTCTTTCACTTGCCTGGGGTGAATTTCAAGCCAGGTCATTCTGCGAACCAACAACATTTCAACCAGAGTGCACATCAGACTAAAATTATTTCTTTTCAGATAAACAGAATGTTAGTATAGTTTTAGTTCTACCATTACTTTCTGTACCAGTGCCAACAACTATGGACAGGAGAGTTCCAATTTCATTGGGGACTTGTTAAATATTTAACAAAAGTGGCTAGAGACAATTTAATTGTTGTTTTCCTATTTAAAAAAAAACATTCAAATGTGTATTATGATGAATTTAGGACCATGGGAAAACACACAAAGCTTTAATACATCATTAAAACAACTGCTTTTTTTTTTTTTTTAAATGGTACTCTCTTTGGTGCTGATGAAAATTTTCATTAACACCAAATAAAGTGTGTAAAGTTATTTAAGCACTAGGCTAATGGCATTTTTAGGTTGGTACTATAGGCATATATACACTAGAATTGTAAGTCAACCTATGGGAGGTCGATTTACAACTACCGCAGTAATTACTGTGGTGGTTTATGTCCACACTACCCTTCCTTCTGTCGGTGGTGCGCATCCTCGCCAGGAGCGCTTCCACCGACTTAAGTTAGGCAATGTGGGGGGCTGAGAGCCTGGGCATTCAGCACCACATGCAGCTCCCTGCCGGGAGTCCAGCTGCTCCAGCCCAGCTCCCTGCTGGGAGCCCAGGTGCTGTCCAGAGTCTCCGAGCCCCTGCAGGGACCAGGAGCCACCCTGACTTTGGGCATGGAACTCCCCTCCCAAAGCCCTGCTGTGGTGGGGAGCAGAGAGCCCGTAGGGGCAACTGGGCTCCCAGAGGCAGGGATCCAGAGGGAGAGAGAGAAGGGGCAGCCACGAGCCTCAGTGCAGTACCAGGGCTCCCTGCAGGAAGCAGGGAGCCTTCAGGCAGCAACCCAGCTGGCAGAGGGGAGCCCAGGCAGCAGCTGGGCTGGGAGCCAGGGGGCAGGCAGAGCTCTGCTAGGAGCCATGAAATTGGCAAGAATGACGGTCAGTCGAAGTAAATAACGGTGTCTACATGGACACTGCATCGCCCTAACTACACCGACATAAGTCCTACGCCTCTCGTGGAGGTGGAGATATGTCGGTATAGTAGGGCACTTACATCAACGGGAGCAAGGCTGTAGCGTGTACACTGACATAATTAGGTTGACATAAGCTGCCTTACGTGTAGTGTAGACCAAGGGTACTAGGAATAAAGAGGCTTCTACACTGTGCTTCTTACACTAGAGAAAGGAAACATTTCTCTTCCCGCTGTAATTTTATTGTGCAAAGCTAAGGAATCTGTTACAATTCACCAAGCAAAAGACACAACAAGTTTTGAAGTTAGAGTTACAGTACAGGACACCTCAAGGTAGTTAGGTATAGTGAAATTTCACCACCTTTCAATTCATTTAGCCTACTGACTATGGTTCCCATTTCAAAACAGGTGA
Source organism: Emys orbicularis (assembly GCF_028017835.1). Lineage (NCBI taxonomy): Eukaryota > Metazoa > Chordata > Testudines > Emydidae > Emys > Emys orbicularis. The sequence continues at coordinate 266,757,578 of NC_088684.1, read as the reverse complement.
AAACATGCAAAGAAAGTTCTGTTTCAGAAGCATTTTGTAACCCATAGGAAAAAAGCAAAATCAACGCAACTTGTTGGCTTTTCCCAACTCAATTAGATCTTGCCAATTTTCTAAAACTTTATTTTAATGAAATAAAACAATGTAGTTCAAAGCTTCACCACAAAATGCCTGTAAACTGTATGGCAACCAAGGGATTTAATCAACATTTCCATGACTATTTTGGTATGCTGACACTATGTACAATATTATACAGCAAATTCATATATGCAGCAAAAATAAAAATACACTTGTAAAGAGCTTGAGTCAAGATCCCTTTGTTCAAGGTCAATATACCTTAGATTTTTTTAAACTGTTTTTTTAAGTTCATTTTTTTTAAAAAGCTTTTCACAAATCAGCATTTTCAAACATCAGAACTATTCCAATACTACTAACATGAAGGGACTGACAATATGCTTACTGAAGTTCTCTTAACGTATCTGGCCATAAACTAGGTGAGGAATGCAGAGGTTCTGCAGAGTAAAAAGGCAGAATAGCAGGCCAGAGTTGGGGCACTGAAAGCCCTGGAGACAGTTGTCTCCTCAGTGAGAAATAGCCCTATTTAGTTGCGAACCAGCCATGGTGGGCTTTTGTAGCAAGCCTGAACAGATATGTATTTTAGAGCAAAAACTGCCACATTTTCACTGCTGTTGATCATTCCTGGATCTCTTCCCATAGACAAGTGGATTTCTTTTTGTAGATTTCAGAAATTTAATTACTGTTTTTAAACTACAGAAGCTTTGCAAAATGCGTGATTACACAAGAGCTCAACTAACTGTGCAACCAAAACTACTACATTATACAACTTCCAAAGTAAATCATCAAAACTCGGGAGCTGCAGCCCAGCCATGGTAAGAGCTGGGCGGGCAGCTGCGAGGATCCATGGTGGACCCTCCACTTGCCCTGGGCGTGGGGCCCAAACAGCCCCTCACCCAGTGTCCCTGCACCCCCAGGCCTCCCGCCCAGGGCAGGCGGAGGAACTGGTGCCCATGGTTCCTCACAGCTGCCCGCCCAGCTCTTACCATCAGAAACCTGCGCAGAAATGGTCCACGGATATAAAGCGGATACCCATGGATTTGCAGGGCTCTACTTCAGACTACTACAAGAATAACTCACGGGTACAGGGCTGCCAATTCAGGCAGTAGCCCATATGTCCATGCTTCTCTCCTTTGCAAGCACACATGCTAGAATCTTAAAACTAAGAAAGCTTGAATTCTGCAGAAATGAAAGGAGCCACCAATCACCAGGGAATGCTTTTTAAGTACTTCTGGCAAGCAAATTTAGCAAGACCTGTTTATAACCAGTATTAAGAGATTACTTCCCTTTTTCAAAGGGTAAAAGAAACTTACACACTCAGCATACTATATCTAACTGCTAGAATTACCTAAATAATGCATTAAAATAAAACTCAGAAATTCAAATTTTACTGAATTTCAAGAAAAAAAAATCTATAAGCAATTATTAAAAGCATTAAAAATACTGACTACTTTGGATAACCTGCATTAATTTCAAAAGTGAACAGCTCTAGACACATTTTCACCTTCATCTAACCATTTGTTATTTAACATCATAGCTTAACAATTGCTTTTCAAAGACAATGAACTTCAAAACTAGTAATTTAAAAAAAAAATGTAGTTTCAGGACTATCACCTGACTGTGGTTTTACAATCACATTTTTCTAGTTTTAAAAAAGGTCTCTCCCCTGTTATGTGAAAGACCCACACAGAAGGGAAAACTAATTGACTATACAGGATTTCCAATTAAACTTACTTGGGGATGGGTAGGAAGGAAACAAGCCAGAATAGGGAAAGAACAGGTTAAAAATATTTAGAGAAGTTAGATTTAGTCAAGTTGGCAGGCCCTGATGAAATTCACCCTAGGGTACATAAGGAACAAGCTGAAGCAATCTCGGAAACATTAATGATTATTTTTGAGACCTAATGGAGGACAGGAGAGGTCCAGAGGACTGGAGAATGGCACAAAACAGTACTTATCTTTAAAAAGGGGATCAAAGAGGGCCAGTCAGCCTAACTTCAATAACTGGAAAGATACTGGTACAAAATATCAATTTGTAAGCACCCAGAGGATAAAAGGATAGTAACTAATAGCCAACATGTATTTGCCAAGAACAAATCATGCCAAACTAATTTCTTTTTCTGACAGGGTTACTGGGGAAGTGAAGAAGGGGGAAACCTTGATTTTAGTAAAGCTTTTAAAACAGTCATATATGACATTCTCATAAGCAAACTAGGGAGGTGAAGTACTAGCAGGTGGGTGCAAAACTGGCTGAAAGGCCATACTCAAAGAGTAGTTACCAACGGTTCACTGTCCATCTGGGAGGTCATATCTAGTGGGGTCCCGCAAGAGCCAGTCCTGGGTCTGGTACTATTCATTTTCATTAATTACTTGGAAAGTGGTGGGGAGAGTTTATACAATTTGCAGATGACACCAAGTTGACAGGAGCTGCAATAACTTTGGAGAACAGGATTAGAATTCAAAATTACCTTGACAAGTCAGAGAATTGGTCTGAAATCAAATGATAAAATTCAGTAAAGGCACGTACAAAGTGCATAAATACAAAAAGGGGAATAACTGGCTAGGCAGTAGTACTGCAGAAAATACGGGAGTTATAGTGGATTTCAAATTGAATGAGAAAAATGTGATGCAGCTGCAAAAAAGGCTAATATTCTGGGGTGTATTAACAGTAATATGGTACACAAGACACAGGAAGCAACTGCTGTCCCACTCTAATCAGTGCTGGTGAGGTCTCAGCTGGAGTACGGTGTCCCCTTTTGGGCTCCATAGCTTTAAAAAAAAAATTAAAAAAAAAGATATGGACAAATTGGAGACCGTCCAGAGAGCAACAAAAGTGATAAAAGGCTTAGAAAATGAGTATGTTTAGTCTTCAGAAAAGACGACTCCAGGGAGAACCTGGTAGCAGTCATCAAATATGTTAAGGGCAGTTATAAAGAGGACAGTGATCAATTGCTCTCCGTGTTGACTGAAGGTAGGACAAGAAGCAATCCGCTTAATTTGCAAAAAGGGAGATTGAGGTTAAGACAGAAAAAACTTTCTAACTATAAGGATAGTTAAGTTCCAGAACAGCCTTTCAAGGGTGGTTGTGGAATCCCCATCACTGGAGGTTTTTAAGAACCGGTTAGACAAACTGTCAGGAATAGTGTAGGTATACTTGGTCCTGCCTCTGCATGAGGGGCTATACTAGATGACCTCTCGAGGTCCCTTCTAGACCTGTATTTCTATGATTCTATGAAGCGAAAAAAATGAGGGTTTTTCCCCCCCACACTGTATCTTCTGTGTTAATTATAATAAGAATAGGTAAAAAAAAAAAATCATGTGTTTTTTCAAACTGAAGATGTCCCTTAACAGTATCAGAAAATAAATGTGATGGTATACAATAGAAAGTTTTCCCTCAAGACTAAAAATCCAGGGAACTGAATTTCTGATTGGTCCAGAACAAATGCTTGTAAAAGTTTACTGTTCTTGGAAGCCTTTTGTATTCAATCTTCCAAATAATCATTTTTGCAACCATCTTCCACATACTCTTAACAACAGATATCTCGAGAATTGCTGGAGTCAGAAATTAAATCTTCATACCATTTGACGGATGAGAGAATTTGCAGCCTTCAAAGTGTTTCCTAGACCACCCACCCTCTCATTGATAATCACATAGACTTCTCCTCCCTTCCCATCTGTGACTGAGCAGCATCCTGAAGACACTGCTTCCATGGTAGATTAAAAAAAATACTTCTCTAACATTTACTGCTTTTAATGTATTTAGCTTATTGAACGCTATCTACTTCCCCGCCCCCCCATTTCCTTATCCCTCTGCACACATGCTTTGCTGCTATCAGGTTTTTATCTGTCTGCCTACACCTGGGTTTTCTTCTCCTCTGCATTTACACCCCAGCCACCTACTCTTCTCTCCCAACTGCCCTGTTCATTTTCCCTGATGGTGAATGCCCACTCCACCAGTTGCTCACTTCCTTTCCTCCATAGCAATGGCCCCCAAGAAGGCAAGCTGGCTCCTTGTTTCCAGCTGTTTCAATAGATATTTAGTGTCTTTTTGCAATGAATGTCCTGGACTCCTGGTAGACAAGAGAAGCCAGCAGCCTGTGACATATCAGCTCTCTGCAAAATCTCTACAAACCCATCTAGAAACTCCTGTTATAAAATATTCCATTTTAGCTTTGATGGTTATTGTCAGGCCCCTCTGTTCAGTAGTGATTTAGTTTGGCATTTTATAGTATTGAATATATCACATTCTAAAGTTTAGATCAATAATTTCTTATATCTAAAATTCTTCCAGTTTGTTTAAGTTCACAAGTCACTAAAGGTAATCAACATTAACTATTCCCATCCAACTTCAGTGAAGTTTTAGTATCTAGATAATATCAATTGAATTAGTTTGTGAAGGGAAAAAATGTAGTAGATGATCTAAAAGGTTTCATGTTGTATATACTAATATTGTTCAAATAATAAAATTTTAACAGTCATCTATTCACCTGTACATTAAGAATATGACAAAAACCAAACAGGTTTTCACAGATCCTCATAAACTTAGACATAGCAGGATGCCTGAGATCATTTCATATCAACTAATACCTGCTTTTAGATAGATTTGGAGTACACATGGCCAAAACTGAACTCCCTATCTAAACTCAAATTCTGCCTCCTTACGTTTTCCATCGTTGATGACAAAGACGCTCCGTCACTCAGGCATGACCTGGAAGTGATTTTTCACAACTCCCCCCTTGACCTACAGGATGTATTCAAATATTGCATCTTCTTTTCTCTGTTTGAAGTTCAGATCTTTTCTTCCCATTCCCACATCTAACCTACTCACCGGGCTTTATTACCTCCTCCTCTCAGGCTCTCTGAAACCCGTATCTCCCCCTCCAGTGCTCTGAAAACACAACTGCTAGGATCATTTTCCTTGCCTGTTAGTCCACCCTGCCACGATACACACATTTTGAATCCTTCTATTGATTTCCCCCCTTTTCCACTAAGTCAAATTCAAGTTTCTTCTCCTCGCCTTCAAGACTCTTCATGATTATCTTTTCCCTGCCAACAATGCTAGCTTTAACTGCTCACCTCCCTCAGGCTGGCTGTTCCTACGCATGGAATCCCCTCCTGGAACTGATAGATAACCCCACAAGACCCACATCTGTGACTCCTACAAGAAACTGGCCAACAAATAATAGATTATGGGCTGTATGGTATAGCTATTTTGTGCATTGTTTGTCACCATAGATTTTAAGCTCTTCAGGACAGGGACTATGCTTCCACGTGTGGAGACCTGAATACAAACACAAGATAGTAATTTTGCCACTTCGCTGTGAATATTTGCTTTTATTCTGTCACACTCCAACAATTTTTTTTTTTTTAAAACCACTGGCTGCACAATCACATCACTTCCACTACCACTGGTAGTGTAGCCAAATTTTTATGCTGCATGTTAAAGGTGGATATATTTTAGTGTAGTCTATGTGTGACTTTCCTTGGGCGATAAGAGAAGGGAATATGTCAAAAGCCTGCAATAACCCTGGAATAAACTTTACCATTGCCAGAGAGACTGAATACTCAACCTAATATAAAAACATGCTTTACTTGTATTATACCAACACATAAGGCTTGTCCACACAGTTTGGGGTGTTTTTGGTATCACTATAATTACACTGATTAGAAACCAATATAGTTACAATGGTACAAACTTCTACTGCAGATACAGTTATATACCAGTACAAAGATGCTTATATCCGTACATCTTATTTCAGGAATAAGCTTTATTGATATAAGCACTTTTATGTGTGTATAACTGCATCCATACTAAACGGTTGTACCACTTTATCTATACTGGTCTCTAAAACAATACAATTATAGCAGCACAAAACAAAACAAACAAACAAAACCCTGTGTATAGATAAGCCCTTAATAAAGTTAGGTCAATTTTTGCTTTACCACAAAATACTGGACCAGATTCAGGACTGAATAAATTCAAAACATCAGCACATTGTACCACTTAGTCATCTGTTTGCTCAAAGAAGAATTGGAAACCAGGAGAGTGAAAAATTGAAGTGATTTTTAAAACTAACTTTAAAAGGAGAGGAATGGGTGAGTTTAGGCTTCTAGTTTAGTGTTTAAAACTCCAGTGTTGGGTGGTGCATGTTGTTGGGTTTTGCTTTTTTTAAAACAAAACTTAAAGTTAATGAAAAAAATCATGGGAGTATTTCCATTCAACTAATTCGCTTAGATGTAGTCATTCCCTTGCAGTAGTTCCAATCAAAACATTCCAACACTACAATAATGAAACTGACTAGAAAATGAATAAATACAAAAGTGAAATCAGTCTATTTTCACTGCCTAAACTAAGAGAAATGCAAAGAATAAACACATTCAAAATAATAGAGAGAAAAAAATGACATTACTAATTTTACTTCAGTTAATAGTCCTAGGTCCTTTTAGCATTTAGTAAAGTTTTTTTTTTTTTTTAAATATGCTATCTAACTTGACAATATCTATCCATTTAAACAAAATACAGTATGTTCTCAATAAGTTTTCTGTAACCCTGAAATTGGAGACATATGGGAAGTACTGAGATAACTTTACTTCTGTATTGGTATAATTAGTGACATATTGGAACAATCAGCAGTATATTTTAGTGCAATTACAGTACACACTAGCCTGTATTTAAAATCAGGTAGCCCGTTACATTTATTGGGTATTATGATCATGGATGTATCAGCAACACCCAGTCAAGAAGTTCCAGTTGTGTTCAAACACCTAATTCCAATTCATAAAAATGATACGAGTATGCCATACATCTTAATGGTGTCAAAGTAAAATGCATGCAATTTAAACCTTTGTATAACTATTTCAGAGCACAGATTTTATCTGCATAAATAGGCTCTGCCAGTTTGTTCTATGCACTTTGCTTTACTGGTCACAATTTAACATTATTTCACTCAATTATGCTATTTTTATGGAATGTAAGCTAGACATGATTTCTGAATATGTAAATAATTCTTAGGTTTTTTATAACACAAAATCACTTCCGTTTATTTCATTTTGTGTCGTTTAACAAACACTCTTTATTCTGAAAGGCTCACATTCACTTATGCAAACATTTAGGACTACTTGTTACACATACTAAAAATACACTGTGTGTGTGACCTCTATCAATCACAACACACTGAATTTTTCACTCCAAGGGGGGAAGGAGAGAACAGAAGGGGAAGTAGCCTTCTATTCCCTTTACATATTCCAGTATCTACACTACATTATCCCTCAACACCACTGTATACATCCATGAGGCCCTGCATCACCAATCATTCAGTCCAGGTGGACTTGAGAACTTGAACTTATTTCTCCTACGTTTACTCACAGTGAGAATGGGTTCAATATTCAGCTGCCATCCCCACCCCTTCAAGTGCTCCTATATTGGACCTTGATCCTCCAAACACTACACATGTGCTTCCCTTTACTAAGGTAAGTCCCATGGAAATCAATGGAACTATTCATGGTAGTAAAAAGTTAAGAAAAAAAGTGTTAAGTGTTTGAAGGATCAATGCCTTGGGGAGCAAGTAAGTAGAACCAGAAACTAAACCCAGTCTCTTGAATGGTAGTGTAGAACAGAAGCTTATCAGGCTGGCAAAGAAGTTCATCTATCATGTATTGAAGTGTAACATTTAGAAGAACAGCACATTAAAAGAAGAAAATTATTAATCCAAGTTAACCTGTGAGCATTTTCTTATGCCCTAACAAATTATAAGCAATTTAAACAACTGAACAACAGAAGAAGACTAATAGTAGCTGGAAATCTGATGCTTCAAAGTCTTCGGAAGAATAAGTAAAAATGTATTCTGTTTATTAAAAAAATCTAAAATGTAATCTAATTAAGATGTTACCATATCCAAGGCCTTTAGAAGTCAGCTCGAAAATGCAACAATACAAAAAAAAAATTAAAATTTAATCAATCTCTTGGTGGCTTCACTGAAATCTACTACTTTTTGGAAGAATAAAAGAATTAGTTCAGTTTAGAAGACCCAGGGCAATTACCTCCAGTGGAAGTGATCACCATATTTTGGTCTCAGTGCAGGCTTCTCACCATGGTGTAAGGCATGTCATTTAATGTGAAGTTGTGCTCATGTCAGTTGTAACTATTTCGCTTGTTACTTGAATAAAATTTAAGTCAGATTACTACTGCTTAAATAAAAGTCAATTAAAAACAACTCACCTCCATCCCTCTCTCTAACTCTGTGAGTATGCACACTTTTTGCTTTACTGTGCCCTGTGGTGTCACCATATTTGTTTTCGGGGCTATCAGATCGCCGCAACATTTTATTTGGTGGTGAAGGATCTGTGGTGTCTCGCATCTTGTCATGACGGTGATCACCACCACTGGGGTGACTCTTTGATGAGTATTTAAGAGTCTGCAAAAGATGAGAATATGTTTTTAATTGGATTTCATTTTTATAGCAGTTAATATTACTTCCAACTACTACAAATTCTAAATTTACAAGATATTTAAGATTTTTCACTTTCTAATGTAAATGTTAGTGATAAAATTATTTCTAAGGTATATTTGAGTGACATATCAGCATTTTAGGAAGACAAGTAGCATAAAGCTTCCCAATTTTAATTATCCCATCTACAGTAAGAAATTTTATTCTTATTTAGCTCTTATATCATATTCCCCCACTGTGGGCTCAGAGGTGAATATCTGCTATAATACGATATTAAAATTAAACTTCAATTCCTTGAATTCTAATTCATCTTGTGCTATATACACATTCAACACTACATAGACTGCTGACTTTCTTCTTTTTTGGGAGGAGGAGGAGTTCAGTTACTTAATAAGTAATGGAATAAAAACAGAAGTTATTTACAAATTCTGCATGAACCAGTGTATGTACTGCAAGTTTAATTCGAAGTCACTTAAGCTCACCCACCACCTTGAATTTCCAGAACAAACTTTATTTGGGCACAAGAACAACTAAGATAGTATTAAAAAGGACGTTAAAGTGGGGGAGAGGGGTGTGAGGTGGTGTAGAGGGGAGCTTAATTTGTGTTCATTCTGAAATATTTACACATTGGAAGCAGCATTTATCAGCATCTTTCACCTGCTCATTTTCACAATGCAAACCTCTGGATGGGGAATGTTTACATTTAGATGAACTGTCACTAACAGCTGCTTTCAATTGTCACATTTTGTTTCACAACTAGTCAGCCTAATGCCCAGAAATTCCATAAAACAGCCCCTCAAATGTGTCAGGAGAGCACAAAACCCCACTCCCCTACCCATGGGAATAGGTGTCCTCAAAAAACCACAGCTAGCACTCCCCAAGAACCAGGTTTTCAGGCTAGGAAGGGAGTATGTTATGCCTCTCAGAAATACAAGTAGTTTCTCAGTGGCATGAGGATTTGATGCAGGTTTCTGAGTGCAAGCTGCAGCCCCAGTGATCCGGTGGCTACGGTGTGCCCTGCTCAGGTCACAGCTCCCAGCAGGGATTTGGGGAGCAAGCCAGGGGCTTTCTCTGGCCTTTGGAGAACACGTTTTACTAACTGTTTTTCACTAAATGCGATACTGACTCATTCTCCCGCCCCCTGCCTTCTCCCGGCACTGAGGGCCGAACCCTACACAGGACCTCGCTAGGCCTCGCCTAGCCTCCCTGCCTCTGCCCCGCCGGGCGCCAGAGGGAACCGGGACCCCGCACCCGTCCCACATAGGCGCCCCCCTCCCCGGTACTAAGGGGCTCGTGAGTGGAGGAGGAGGGGAAGTGGCAGCACCGCGGCCTGCGTCGGCGGCCGAAGCCTGTGCTGGAGTAGCTCCCCCCCCCCCCCTCCGCTCTCTCCCCCGCTCCTCCTCCTGGGCCTAGCGGCCAGCGCTGCAGGTACCTGGTAGGGCTGAGAGTCCCCCCTGCGGTCGTGACAGCTGGAAGAGAGAGAGAAAGCGACGTTAGCGAACAACCGTTACCGGCCGCCGAGGGGGAGGGGTACCACAAACATGGCGGAGGGGCTGGGGGAGCCCCCCGCGGGGTAGGGGGAAAGGGAGGAGGGGATTTACCCATCACTGAGTCTCTGCTGTTTCCTCGCATACATTACCATCAATGCCCGGCCTGTGTGTGTGAGTGTGAGGGGACCAGGAGGGGACGGCCGCGGCCGGGCCACAGGCGCCGAGGGGGGGGAGGCAGCGCTCCGCCTCACCACCGACCGGGACAGGGAAGGGGAGGGAGGGAGGGGGCGGCTCAGGCAGCTCGGCTGGGAGCAGCGCTCACGGGCCCATCTCCTCTCCGCACAGCGAAAGGGGAGACGCCACAGCTCGGCCCCGCACACTCTGAGACACTGAGGAGCACAGACTCCTCCGCCGCTGCCTCCTCCCCCCGCTGCTCCCACCACCGCCGCCGCTCCTCCAACTACATCCGGGAAACTCGGGCGACGCCTTGTTCGGTTAACGTCGGGTGTTTTCGGCTGTTTTCGACACGCTCCTCCCACTCGGCCCCCTCTGCTCTTGGGCGGCTGTGCCTTCGGGAAGCATCGGCTATTTCCGCCGAGTCCAACGCCCTCACTCTTCCCCTTCGGACAACATCGGCCATTTCCGCCACCAGCCTACCGCTACCGTGTAACGAGCTCCCCCAGCCTTTGGAAAACATCGGCTATCGCCGCAGACAGCTCCTCCGCATTCGGAAGTTCTCGGGTATTTCCGTGACCCTTCACCCCTCGCCCTGCGGCCACTCCCGGTTGGAACGCTCGGAGAAAGCAGCTGTTCGGAGAGCCGGGCTGGCTGATTGGCCTAGAGCCCCTCGCCTCTTGGGTGGCATGGCGAGCTCCTGAGAGGCATGCTCCGCTTTGCTGCAGACAGCCTGGGGTGAGAGCGCTGGTTACCGGTTAGCGCAGCCCGCTTTCCGGCTGGTGGGGGAGGCTCTTTGTCCAGGTTGGGTACAGCAGGGGCAATGGCAAGGGAGAGGGTCTCCCCCAAGCCCGACTGAGAAATGGGAGGGTAGAAAGGGAACCATCTTGTGTACGTCCTGTCTCCTGGGAGGAAACTCGGGAGGGGGAAGGGTAAAACAGCCCTTTGGGAGGCTTGCTCCTGGCTGCATGGATGTGTGAGTGTGCCCCCTGTGCTGCCCTTTGCGGCGCTTGTTTGTCTCGCAGCAGCCCCAGTGGGTGTTTAAGTCTTAAGACTCGAAGGCTGGGGCTTTGTTCCTGTCTCTGTTAGGAAAGTGCCTGAGTTGTCACCGCCATAGTTGCTGTGGGAGTTAGATGGCAATAATAAGAGCCGCCCCTGTGGGGTTTCCCCTCTCAAATTGTCAGGCTTTTGGTGGCAGTGTTGTTTGTAGCGTGCCACAGCAGCCACTGATTGAAGCCCCGGAGAACACTCTCTTTGTCTCCACTTAGTAGTAAGAGGATGGAGAGCAACGAGGGCTGGGGTACATCCCTGGCACCCTCGCACCTGCAATCAGTTCCCAGAGCAAGCATGTAATGTTCATGATATGGCTCTTCTGTGGAGACAGTAGGCACTGTGACAGTGCTCTCATGCAGACTGCTCCCTGTATCCTCCTGAGGAGAGCGAAGAAAAGCAGCTCTCCAGAGCAGAGGCGGGCAGCTAGCTTGCACATTACAAAACATACTCATCTAATCTGAAAAGCTAAGTCTCCTTCTAACCCATGTCCACGTGCGTTTGAAAATAGAGTGTTGAATTGATTCACTATAGGCAGACCTGGAAAGTACTGTGAGTGGAGGTGGTACAGTACTTGTGGTTAAGTACAGTATCAGATGGAGAAAATGTCTTTCTTTATCCTTGACTTTGAGTGAATATTTCTAGTGACAATCACTAAATTTCTGTCCTCCATAGAAAAGACTATATTTGTAGATTACAGTTTTATATTTGTGACCAAGCACTGAAATTCTGAGCCCAAATGTAGTTGTTGTTTTTTTTTCCAATAAAGTCATGATAATAGGAAGCTACAGTGAAAATTATTGTGACAATTTTTCTGTAATGAAGGGTTAGACTTCATTATATGTAAACATTCAGTAACTATCAGAAGACACTCACTAAAGCACTCAGTAAATAAATGGAAATTCTGGAACCTTGAATTTTGGCCCTGATCCCTAGACAGAAAGAGGCTGGGAACACCACAGAAGTTGTATCCTTAGGTATGTTAAACTTAAGTCTGGGGAGGTTCCGGTTTTGTTTTGTTTTTTTAAAAGCAGAATGTTGTTTACCATAGCTGTACCTGTGCTGGTTTGTTAGTGGAGGGTTGTTCACAGAAACCCAGCTACAGGCTTTTTTGTTTTGTTTTTCCTTTTTAAATGAAAGTGCTGAATGGTGTCGCTGAGAGAGGACTCTGAAAGTGGTGGCAGAGTCCACTAAGAGGGTGGAGCCTGGATGATGACTCAGCAGGGAGCTGTTCTGCAGGGTTACAATAATGAGCTGGTGAAATGCGTTGAAGACTTATGCATGCAAAGAGAAGAACTGAACAAGCAGATCCAGCAAGCGGAAGTGGAAAAGAATAAACTCCAGCATGAAATCCGAATCCTGTCTGAGCAACTGGAGTGTGTCTGTGAAAACTTGGCCCAGAAGACAGCCTCACGGAACGAGCTTGATAAAATCCTTGCTGAAACTGAAACTGCTTATATGAAGATTTTGGATAGTTCTAGAATGCTGCTAAATGTCCTGAAGAAGGAAGTGGGGAATTTAAACAAAACTGCAGAGCTGAAAAGCAACGTAACCTGAAACAGCTAAATGCTTGGACTCTAACACAATTACAGTTCCTCTTGTTCAGAAATGAGGTTAGCCACAGAACCCTGTGATGAGCATATATCTGCGAAAGGGTTCTACCTTAACTTTTGTATATGTTTTAGCACATTTAAAATCATGGAAAATAATGTACAATACAGATAAATAAAGCTGCTGTTTTGCTAAACATTTCTATATAATTATCTAAACAAACTAGCACATATGAAGAATTACATAGACTTTGCAAATAGATTTGAGGAAAATAGAGGTCAAATTTTGGACCAACCAACTTTGACATTATGCCTCTTTAATAACTGTAAGGGAAGGTCAGCAAGGAAAGGATTCTCTTGATTTACCACTCAAGCCCTGAATGTTTACAACTGAGTTTCAATCTGATTTCTTATTACTCCTTAAATCTGAGAGGAAAGAACACTTTTGTCTCTTTTCAGTCACTCCTATAGCAATGGCAAGAATACATGTTTATGACTTCTTTGAGAAATCCGATCCAGTTAATCCAATTCAGTTCTCTCTTACCTGGGGAACATTGCAACTGAGGCCTTGGAAGAAGGGATGGTATAAAATGAGTGGGCAGGTGGTAGATTCTGAACATGGACAAAATATTTCTGACTCCTTTTGGCTGAGTCAAGATGATGATGAATTTCAGCTGTTACTGGCCAAATAAAAATCTGCAAATGTTTTCCTCTTTTAGGGGTCTGTTCTCTATCTGAAATGTTCCCATAACTCAATCTCAATATTATTTATTTTTATTAAGATGGCATCCAGAGACTGAGCAGTTTCAGTTGCTTTCAGGCCCACCTAAACCCCCTTTAAAATAAATGGAACAGGAAGGCTTACGTCAAAATATGTTAAAATAGTTACATGAAAAAAAGACATACTATTTAAAAGATGCTCTCTCCGAAAATTGAATTTCCAAAATTCAAGTTGTTCGTGTCCTTGTAAAGTGCATGGCAACTATAAACTTGCATACTGGGAGAGAATAGATCCCTTCATTTTTATAGTAGATGGCTATGTGTGGTATTCTAATAGGAAACAAACTTTTGAGTCTTTAGAACTCAAGACCATACATTACACAACTATTATTTATAAGGATTTCTGCAGCCCTTATCACTGTAGTATCTTTCTACAACTTGTTTCAATGACAATTTTTTACATAACTTTGTCAAAGTTGTTTGCCTACTGAGTTCATCTTAGCTGATGGTAAAAGACAGAACTGCCTGAAGACTTTATTTTGTATTCCCTTATGTAAAACTTCTATTACTCATCTATTCTAGACTCAAAAGAAGTTTGAAGAATATTGATGAATATGGTGGGGGAGTTTTACATACGCACTGGAAGAAGAAAATAATATTAGAGATGGCTCTCTAGCTGTGAGGCTTTCTTTTGCATGTGATTAAAAACAACCTAGTTTGGAGGGGGAGGAAAGAGAACATGGCAGAAATCTCAATTCTAATCTTGTTTTCTATTTCTAGTATGTACTAAACCTTTCTTTTTTTATATTGCCCTGCACACTACAAAACTGTAGCACTAGCTTTGCTCTTAGATGTGCATGGAGGTAAAATCTTGCATGGTGCCAAGTATCAGAGGGGTGTTAGTCTGTATCCACAAAAACAGCAATGCAGAAGTGGGGTTTTTTACTCACGAAAGCTTATGCCCAAATAAATCTGTTTGTCTTTAAGGTGCCACTGGACTCCTTGTTGTTTTTTCAGTAAAATCTTTGTTTCATACTGCTTCAGTACATTTAAAGGAGTGCAGCTGTACTCTGACTTGTCAGGCAGCGTAATCCAAATCAGGAATCCCTCGGGTGCAAGAGCAAAGGATGTGTTGGTGTAAACTGTCTCTGGTTAGATTAGTCTATATTCCGTTTTATGAAGCAAAGTTTATATCCCCCTGATTCTCCTGTGTGCAATGCTGCATTTAAAAAAACAAAAAAAATCTCGTTGGGAAAGAATGACTGAGCTAATCAACAATTTGTTCATGTACCATTTCCGCTAGCCTCACTTGAATAATACAGGAGTGACAAAACTAGCCAATATCAGGGATACTGCTATTATTGTAGTACTATAACACTAATGAGGTAAAAATCCTGCTTCCTTGTTTTTACTTTAATTTACTTCACAAATTACTGCAAATATTTTTTGACTGAGTTTGAGCTTCTGTCTATCCATCTAGATGTTTGGTCTGCTTACCATATCTGATCTTGCTCATTACTTGATTGCCATGTCATGCTTGTTATTGACATCACAATCTTAGATTTTTCTGAGACTCCAGATCAGCACAGCAAAGACTTCTGTCCCAGAGATGCATGTATGTGTTCTACTTCATATTAGTAGACATTATTTAGTTGGAGTGGGACTTAGAGAATTTTAAGTGAAAAAGAACTTGTATCATGAAAGTTCTGGTTACAGAGAACTCAAATGGCAGTTTCATACCTCTTGTGTTCTCCATGTTATTTGGACTGAGTGATTGAGGGATAATTTGTCAATAAGACAACTATATCATATGCCACAAGCAGTGTCTCCTATTACTATGTTTAAGCAATTAAACTTTAGTCTACTTTTACAGCTTATGTACAACTTTGGCTACTATGGACAAAATTGAAGTACTTGTGCTGATAGGTTTTTTTTGTGTGTGTTTTTTTTTTTTAATGTTGTGATCCGCTTACAAAAGCAAGCAAATACCCCTGTTCTCCAATATCTCAACACAATGGGACTCCAACTTAACTTTAAGTGGTCACATGCTGCTAGCTGAAACTCCACTGAAATTAGTGGAAAGTTCCAATGCAGGGGGAGGGATAGCTCAGTGGTTTGAGCATTGGCCTGCTAAACCCAGGGTTGTGAGTTCAATCCTTGAGGGGGCCATTTAGGGAACTGGGGTAAAAATCTGTCTGGGGATTAGTCCTGCTTTGAGCAGGAGGATGTTGGACTAGATGACCTCCTGAGGTCCCTTCTGACCCTGATATTCTATGAAAAATCTATGAAATGGAGGGCAGTGTGTGACTTTCTATCTGCTCTGTTGGAGTGTTTTTGCCTCTTAATAGTGCATATCTGTGCCTTTTGGTGAGATGTCAAAACCTTTTTATGTATAGCTCTTGTGTGTGAATTTTCAAGGCTTTTTGAGATACGCTAAAATCCTAACGTGCTTGACTCTTCTTAAGTGGCTGCAATCTGATTACAATACGAGTATGGAACATCGAGGAAACAGGCTACATCCTAACAAATTCAGAAGTTAAAACAATTGCATTCTACACAGTGGAGTCTGCTATTTTAGGTGTCTAGTATTCCTTCGATGGGTTTTTGTTATCCCTGTGTGTGTATAAAAAGTCAGCATGTAGTCTTAACTTTTCACTGCATATCATCTATATGTTGGTAGGCTTTTTAAAGTCCTGCTAACAGAGGCACATTGGGGATGTTGAAACGGGTTGATCAAAGTAGGAGAGAGGAAATGGAGAACTATAAAGATGCTGCATGTAGAAAGATGAGGTGGAGATTTTTTTAGGAGTTGTTCTTACTTAGAATAGATCCTGGGCTCTTGGAGTTAGGAACCCACATGAAAAAATGCAGACACAATAGGCAATGTTTAATGATTCTTCAGAGAAAAAAGCTAAGCTAGGATTTCTCTTCCTCAATATAATAATTTTACTGAAGAGGAACAGCCAAATGATGCTGTTTTAATATTAACTTTTTAAAATAAGGGTGTAACCTATCATTTAAATCAGCTTCTGTACCAAATGACTGGAGGATAGCGAATGTGATGCCAATTTTTAAAAAGGGCTCCATTGGTGACCCTGGCAATTACAGGCCGGTAAGCCTGACTTCAGTACCGGGCAAACTGGTTGAAACTATAGTAAAGAACAAAATTGTCAGACACATAGATGAACATAATTTGCTAGGGAAGCGTCAACATGGTTTTTGTAAAGTGAAATCATGCCTCAGCAATCTGCTAGAATTTGAGGGGGTCAACAAGCATGTGGACAAGGGGGATACAGTGGATATAGTGTATTTAGATTTTCAGAATGCCTTTGACCAGATCCCTCACCAAAGGCTCTTAAGCAAAGTAAACAGTCATGGGATAAGAGAGAAGGTCCTCTCCTGGATTGGTAACTGATTAAAAGAGAGGAAACAAAGGGTAGGTATAAATGGTCAGTTTTCAGAATGGAGAGAGGTAAATAATGGTGTCCTCCAGGGGTCTGTTCTGGGACCAGTCCTATTCAACATATTAATAGTGCACATTAGAAAGCATAATCCCAACTATACATATAAAATGATGGGGTCCAAATTAGCTGTTACCACTCAAGAAAGAGACCTTGGAGTCATTGTGGATAGTTCTCTGAAAACATCCACTCAATGTGCAGTGGCAGTCAAAAAAGCAAACAATGTTGGGATTCATTAAGAAAGGGATAGTTAATAAGACAGGAAATATCATCTTATCCCTAAATAAATCCATGGTACACCCACATCTTGAATACCGCATGCAAATGTGGTTACCCCATCTCAAACAGATATATACTGGAATTGGAAAAGGTTCAGAAAAGGGCAACAAAAATGATTAGGGATATGGAACAGTTTCCATATAAAGAGAGATTAAAAAGACGGGGACTTTTCAGCTTGCAAAAGAAATGACTAAGGGGGGATATGATAGGGGTATATAAAATCATGACTGGTGTGGAGAAAGTAAATAAGGAAGTGTTATTTACTCATAACACAAGAACTAGGGGGTCACCAAATGAAATTACAGTAACTCCTCACTTAACATTATAGTTATGTTCCTGAAAAATGCAACTTTAAGTGAAACTATGTTAAGTGAATCCAGTTTCCCCATAAGAATTAATGTAAATGGGGGGGCGGTTAGGTTCCAGGGGGAAATTTTGTTGCCATACAGTACAGTACTGTAGTTGGGAGGTGCCCCCGCCTTACCCCACACTGGTACAGCCCCCTGGCTCTGGAGACAATGAGGCAGGCTAGGAGGCTGAAGGTGCTGTAGGCTAGGACAGTGGTTCCCAAACTTTAACTACCTGTGAACCCCTTTCACCAAAATGTCAAGTTTCGTGAACCCCCTCCTAAAAATGAATATTTCCAGGGATTTTCTCTTTTACCTGAGTATAAATTATAAAAGCAGTGATCTTGGAAATATAACATTTGTTTTTGACATGCTTATTAATAATTATTAATTATTAATCATTACACTATTTTTATTACATTATGAAAATGGCAGCACTCTACCACGATCTCACTTTCGTAGCTTATAACAAGCTTATTCAAAGTGATACAAGACAAGGCTCCTATGTTTCATCTAGGAGTATCAGATGTGAAACAGCGTGAAGGTATCTAAGAAGCCAATTCAAAGAGTTCCTCCTACACAAGCATTCAGGTCTTGAGTAGTTCAGGCAAACAACACACATTACAACAAAACTTAAACTTGTTCTTCATAATAATTTTAAAAACAATACTAGCTGCCTATTTAATTTAAAAAACAGCAAAAAATATCCACCTCCCTTTCCATTTCTTATAAGGAGTCTTGAAGTTTAAATCTCCTCAGTGTGATAGATATGCTTGCTTTGATCTGCTTAGCTCTTGGAAGTCCAGGGGCTGCAGGTCCCGTGCTGCCCAGGGTCCCTAAGGACAGCTCTGTTCGCCATTAGGGAATTTTTTCCCGAGAACTCCCTGTAACATTTCGCGAACCCCCAGGGGTTCACGAACCCTAGTTTGGGAACCACTGGGCTAGGAGAAGCACGTTGCACAGCAGCAGCAGCAGCTTTCCCTACTCTGCAAGCACCAGGGGCGGGGGACTCAACCCTCGGTCTGCCCATGCTACCTCTTCCCCAAGCCCCCACCCTTAACTTGCCTTTTCTCCACCCCCTCCTTCCCCTTTACTCTGCAGGCCGAGTCCTCGCTCCTCCCCCCTCCCTTCTGAACGCCACAAGCCAGCTGATTGCCGTGGGCAGGAGGCGGGAGGAGGAGGGGGAAGGCGCTAATCCGTGGGGTCTACCGGCGGGCGGGAGGCGCTGGTGGGGGGGGGGTGTAGGGGAGCTGATGGGGGGGGGCTGCCAGCTGTGGACAAAGCAGGCAGCCAAACGACGTTCTAGAGAAGCATTGCACAACTTTAAATGGAGCATGTTCTGTAACTGAGCAGGGACGTAAGATTGAAATAACATTAAGCGAGAGGACGTTAAGTGGGGAGTTACTGTATTAGGCAACAGGTTTAAAACAAAAGGAAGTATTTTTTCACACAATGCACAATCAAGCTGTGGAACATCTTGCCAGAGGATGTTGTGAAGGCCAAGACTATAACAGGGTTCAAAAAATAACTACATAAATTCATGGAGGATAGGTCCATATTAGTCAGGATGGGCAGGAATGGTGTCCCTAGCTTCTATTTGCCAGAAGCTGGGAATGGGCGACAGGGGATGGATAACTGGATGATTACCTGTTCTGTTTATTCCCTCTGAGGCACCTGGCATTGACCACTGTTGGAGGACAGAATATTGGGCTAGATGATCCTTGGTCTGACCCAGTATGGCCGTTCTTATGTTATTAATAAATTTTCACTATTCAGATGTCCCTAAGGTCAGAGAGCTCAGCATGGTCTTGTCAATTTTTATGGCAGATTCTTCCCTCAGATTCACTGTTCATGCTCCCACTGAGGCTTCAGCCATTTTTCCCTGACTGTAACGAGGGGTGGGTCCTGTCATTATGTGCTGTCATTGACATCTGACGAGCAACTTTTCCTTTCTTACCCTGGGAATAAGATAAAGCATGACACCCACATTTCAGTGAGGGTTAATCACAGATATGAATCACCTCTGACCTGGCTTATTTAAATTGAAAAATCATCTATTTTTCTCCATTGAGTAGTTTTGATGAGAGGTAAATGGGCACAGGGAACACAACGTACTAGCACCTTGGCTATTAATATAACTTGTGGGGCTGTCAAGATATTAAAAAATTATTCTTGATTAATCGCACTGTTAAACAATAATAGAATACTATTTATTTAAATATTTTTGGATGTTTTCTACATTTTTCAAATATTGATTCCAGTTACAACACAGAATACAAAGTGTATAGTGCTCACTTAATATTTATTTTTATTACAAATATTTGCACTGTAAAAAAACCAAAGAAACAGTATTTTTCAATTCACCTAATACAAATAGTGTAGTGCAATCTCTTTATCATGAAAGTGTAACTTACAAATGTAGAATTATGTACACAAAAAACCTGCATTTAAAAATAAAACAATGTAAATCTTTAGAGCCTACAAGTCCACTCAGTCCCACTTCAGCCAATCGCTCAGACAAACAAGTTTTTTTACATTTGCAGAAGATAATGCTGCCCGCTTGTTTACAATGTCACCTGAAAGTGAAAACAGGCGTTCCCATGGCATTGTTGTAGCCAGCGTCGCAAGATATTTACATGCCAGATGCGCTATATCAGATGTCCCTTCATGCTTCAACCACCATTGCACATGAACTGTGACCATATAAATCATTGTTGCAACCAAGGTCCTATAGTTGCACCAAATCTTGTACAAAGGAGGTCAAGTAAGGTGTCCATAGAAAGGTTGTAATTTGCTAGTTATGATTATTCTGTCTGTATGTGTGTATCATTTTTGTATTTAAAGTTATGAATATTGGCTATGTACTTGTATCTCAATGTCTTTGATACGAAGTAGCCTCAGTGAAGCATTTGGTCAGCTTCTTGAGAAAGAACTTTTCTGAGTAAGTGCCCAATCAAGAAATACTTAACTGACAATGGACTTTGGGAGACGCCAATCCACATCTGAGCTTTCCTGGGAACGTTCAAACTAGCATGTAAACATTGGCGTCGGCCTGCAAAAAGCTGAATCATTCATGGACATGTGACTTGCCTAGGTGGCTACAAACTCCATCTTGTTGCTGTGACTTTGCGCAGAAGAACAGAGGGGTTTCTGCCCACAAGAGAGAGAATATAAAAGGCCCTGGAAGCCTCTGCATTTTGTCTTCAGGTGGCTCAAGAGATGGCCTCTCCACCCCAAGGAGATGCCTGGAAGAAACTGGAACAAAGGACAGTAACTATGGGGGTGTGAGTGATTGCTGGACCTGGACTAGGAAGGAGTCCAGTCTGTGAAAGAAGCTTATTGGAACATCTCTGGGGGTGAGATTTCATCTGTAATCAGTTTCTTAATGTATTAGGCTTAAACTTGCGTGTTTTGTTTTATTTTCCTTGGTAACTTACTTTGTTCGGTCTGTTATTACTTGGAACCACTTAAATCCTACTTTTTATACTTAATAAAATCACTTTTTGCTTATTAATTAACCAAGAGGAAGTAATTAATACCTGGGGGAGCAAACAGCTGTGCATATCTCTCTCTCTGTGTTATAGACGGCGGACAATTTGAGTTTACCCTGTATAAACTTTATACAGAGTAAAACGGATTCATTTGGGGTTTGGATCCCATTGGGGGCTGGGTGTCTGGGTGCTAGAGACAGTAGCACTTACTAAGCCGTTTTCAGTTAAGTCTACAGCTTTGGGGGCATGGGGCAGACCCAGCAGATTAGTGTATCTGGCTCAACAAGGCTGGGTTCTGAAGTCCCAAGCTGGCAGGGAAGACGGCTCAGAGGTAGTCTCAGCACATCAGGTGACAGTTCCAAGGGGGTCTCTGTGACCCAACTCATCTTATGTTAGTTACACTTTCACAATAAAGAGATTGCACTACAATACTTGTATGAGGTGAATTGAAAAATACTATTTCTTTTGTTCATAATTTTTACAGTGCAAATATTTGTCATCAAAAATAATATAAATTGAGCACTGTATTCTGTGTTGTAATAGAAATCAATATTTTGAAAATGTAGAAAAACAAAAATATTTAATAAATTTAAAATGGTATTCTATTCTTTAACAGTGCGATTAATCGCGTTTAATTTTTTTGTTAGTCGTGTGAGTTCACTGTGATTAATCGACAGCTAATAACATGATGTAGAAGTTCAGGCTTGCAGAATAGGGTACTCCAGATAATTTAATCCTAGCTACAGGTAACCAGTTTAGTTTTTTTTGGTACTATAAGAAGAGCAGCACTTAATTTGTTTTATATTACAGAAGTGCGTTGAGGGACAAGGTCTGAGAAACAAAAGAAACTTTCAGTGTTGTAATGGTGTCAATCAGAAGATGCTTGGGAAAGCAAACTGTTTTTGTTCCATTCCTTTACATAAACTCTTTAGATTGTATCTACAATCTAAACAGTCTTGTGTACAATAGATGAGAAACAGTAACCTTAGCATAGTCAAGAATGGTTAGGCATCTTGTCACTTTAGTAATGTATACAAAAATAGTGGTGTAAAATTTATGAATTTTGATTGTGTAGTGTTGTAACACTGCTACTAGATGTGTATAGTACTATGAGGTCATTCAAAGAGGGTAAGGTGCATCTGAGAAATTTGCTTAACTTGAACACTATCCCTTCAGCAATAGAAAAATGTTATACTTGGCATTTATCTAATATTTCTCATTCACATTTTTGAGTGTTTTATAACAGTGGTAAGTATCCTCATTTTTTACAGGTGTGGAAAGAGACACATATCGCTGTAGTGAATAGCCCAAGTCGATGCAGCAAGTCAGTGGGAGTGATGAGAATAGCATTTAGGTACCAAAGAACAATTAGGGTTAGCCCTTTATTTCCCATTTCATTTTGAATAAAATCATGATGAAGAAAGGGCTGGGCATGGTATATTTTTAGTCTAGCATCACAGACATAATTATTGTCCTGAGCTTATCCTGCTTGGGTTCTTGTGCTGTATTGCACTCTTCTCCCCATCACTGCTATCAAAGAGCTCTTTTACTAGCAGATAATGAACCCGAAGTTCTCTCTGTTATGAGAAATATCTTCCTGCTGGGACATGAGACATCTTTTTTTATTTGCGTGGAACATGCAGACTACTCGTGACCATTTTTATTAAACCAGGTGATGGAGTTATTTGTACTTTTACTCAGTTCAATCAACAGCAGGTTTCTGTTAAGCAATTGTTTAATTCTGCTGCAGTCTGGATAATGCTTGTCCAATTTGTCTATACAGGGAATCCTCGGACTTATGACGCCCGACTTGCATCAGACGCCACTTACGACACTTTTTCAGTTGACTGCCCGTTTCACCCATATGATGCTTGTTTCGCCCTTAGGAGGAAAGCCGGCAGGGAAAACAGCACACATCACATGCTGAGTCTCAGCCAATCACTGATTTCACTGTTAAAGTTTTCTGATTGGCTGAGCCCAGGGCCGGGAGCCAATCAAAAACAAGTGGCAAGGCTACCCAGCAACAAGCTATCCTGGCCATGGAAGCCAATCAGACAAGCAACTGCAAGGGACCCACTTCCAGCTCCATTCATCATAACGCAACCACAAAATTATTTACAAGCAACTCTGTAAAAAGCAAGCCCAATTCTGCATAGTATGTTGCCGGCATTCTGAGCAGCTGCCTGCCTTGACGCCTTTCTGCCCAGTCTGACTTAAGATGCCCAGTTGCTGTTCTTTGATTCTAATTTTTTTTAATGGCAGAAAAGCGTAAATCCGGTGCAGGTGATGTTTCTTCTAAGAAATGCAGAACAATTACTATGGAAACAAAAATGGACGTCATTAAGAGATCCGGAAAAGGGGAGACAGCAACTGAAATCAGCAGAGCTTTGGACATCCCCCGAACGACTATCGTGATCATCCTGAAAGACAAGGTTAGAATTCAGGAACATGTCAAGGGCTCAGCTCCTATGCAGTCAACTGTGATAACTAAGCAGCATGTTGGACTCATTGCTTAGGTTGAGAAACTGTTAATTGTTTGGCGGAGGATCAAAATCAACGCCGAGCTCCTGGGAGCTTAGGCATAATTCAGGAAAAGGCTAGGAGTCTTTATGAAGAGCTAAGAAACAACAGGGGGAGAGTTATACTCATGAGCCCTTTAATGCAAGCAGGGGCTGGTTTATGCGTTTTAAAGCCAGGGCCAATTTGCCCAACATCAGGGTCTTGACAACAAAAGTGTTGGCTGAGGCATTTCAACATTTGGAAGCTGCCATGTCCCTGTTGGAGGAACATGACCCCAACATTGAACGCAGTGCATCTGTGAATAGGGGCATATCCAACATGTACAGCTGCTACAGAGAAATTTACAAGGAGAAGAGGAGAACATCTGTTCAAACTTCCTTGGACACGTTCTTTAAGACTCCAGAAAAGACTGCAGAGAAGCCCCCAGCCAAGAGCCCTTCAAAACGTTCTAGAAAGTCAAAGCATATATGATTTTATATGTTTATTTGAATGCTGTTTACCAAATAAATACATTGATGTTGCTACATTAGTCATCTATAATTCATTTAGTACCAAAATCTGGGTTATTATGGTGAAAATAGTGTATCAAGCCTTGGTTCAGGAACCAATCCACCCTTTTATACCATTGATTCCTATGGGAAAAGCGGTTTCGACTTACGACAATTTGTTCCTCAGAATTGAGTTGTAAGTCAGAGGCCTCCCTGTACACGTTTTGTTTTGTACAACAAAGTACTTTAATGTAAAACGAAGAAGAATAAGGAAAAGCAGGTGACTAACCTGGCTTCTTTGATATTTGCTGTGAGAAAGGGCCCTTCTTTCTTATGTACTTTTCCCTAAAGAATTCCCTCCAGTGCTGCCCCCTGTCCAGTTCAATCAGTGAGAGCACTAGAGCAAATAAATAAAGTTCCAGCCTTTCAATCACTGTATCATCCAGACATGTTCTGAACAGGGTTAGACAACATGGCCGAAGCACCAGTGACTACTGCATACCTCTTCTGTACTAGCAATTCCATCCCTGGAGCCTATCTGGTGGTAGCCATGGTGTAAAATGAAAAAGGTTAAATAAAACCAGCACAAGCGCAATCAATTTTTTTTTATTCCTCAAGCGGGTTTTCAAGGGCAGTTGGTTTTTCTCAATTTTCCATTGATGGCACATAAGGGATGTGTTTACAGTGAGCAGGTTTAAGAACTGAATAACAGTTGAAGGAGGCATGTGTGGATGAGGAGGTGATGAAATCCTGGACTCACTGAAGTCAATATTAGTTTTGCTACTGACTTCAAGGGAGTCAAGATTTCATCCAAAGTCTCAAGAAGGCTGTCAGTATCACTTGTGAGGAGAGAGCTTTCCGCCCAAGTCAGATGTTATAACTGAGTGAAATATTCTTTTTGACAATTATTTACCATGCAGCAGTGTCATTTGCATGACTGTAGCTAAGTTTATGAAAGCGCTTACACTGGCTTGTGACTGTTGCATTAAGCCAAATTTTGAGAGGTAAATTTATATTCTTCCATGGGTAATCCATTCTTCAGCACCGCCCAAGACCTGGCCTTTGTGAATAATACAATTTCTTTTTAAACAGTTCTGTTCTGAAACATGATTTTGTGCTAATTCCCCCCCCCCTTTAGTCAATCACAAATCTGCTCCCTGTATGTATTCAGTCAGATCTGCTTTCTATAGCTACAATGTTTGTACTGTTTTTTTATTTGCATTGGTGCTACCAATCCAGTACAACTTTGAGAGAGAGAGCTCTGTTGTGTTCTGGCCTGGGCATGAGTTCCCGTTCCAGGAGCAAATTCTGTGGAATTCGAAGATAGCTGCATTGCAGGTGTAATTTGAATTACGGAATCTGGTGTTTAATCACAAGCAAGAAATAACATAGCTTGTGGGGGGTTTTTTAGTAGCTTTTTGCAGGCCTGAAAATTTACTAAAGCATTCTTCTTACTTGCACACTAACAAATTTGATCTGGAAGTTGACTCAAATATGGAATCTCGTGATGCCATTTCTACAGAGTTAATATTCAGAGTGGAATCACACTTGAAAGATATGAGACATAAAAAAACCTAGGGAGAATTTTTTGGATATGTACTTAGGCAGTTGTTCTCTTTAACAGGAATGCTATTCAGTAATGATTTTAACTGTTTGGCAGGATAGTGTGTGGATTACTTGGTGTGTGTGTGTATGTGTGTGTGACAAATGCAGGAGTGCTCTTTAGTAATTACTGTTCCTATATCTTGTCACCTGTGTAGTATTAGCGACAAGGTGGGTGAGGTAATAATCTTTTATTGTACCAACTTCTGCTGGTGAGAAACAAGCTTTCAATTACCTCACCCACTTTGTCACTCTAATATCCTGGGACGGACATGACTACAACTGCACTGCATACACCCTGTGTAGTATATCTGAACCATACATTGGGGCGAATATCTCACCTAGGGAGAGGAGACCCTTTTGAATAGTCACCTAACAGCTTACACTTAAGGGTCCTAAAGGACAGAGCTAGAGTGAATAGCCTCAATGGCTTTAGCTTGCTCTTTTGGGAAGCACCCAAACCAGTTTGAATGAGAGAAATAGACAGAGACTCAGGAGGACATGGGTTTGCTAAGGATCTATAAATTCTATTCTGTTCCTGTAACTTAAGTGGAAAGTCTATCTACCTTGGCTGATAGTGAAACATAAGATTAAATATGCCTAAAGGGAGTTTGATTTAAATTTGTGGGTTTTTTTTCCTCTAATGCTTTGTTAAATAAAATACTTTATCTTAAGAAGGCTGTGAGTCAGGATCACTGATCACAGGTTGCTGAAGGGAGGAAATATAGGTGCCTGAAACACAGTCAGGTGTGCAGGATGGTAAATGGTCTGAGTGGAGGAATAATGAGATTCCACCCTGACAGGTGAGAGGTCAATACAAGAGGCCAAACGCCTGAAGTGGCTGCACTCAGGGAGAGGGTGTTATGTATACATCACAAATCAAAATGTAATTGTACTCCAGGTAAGCATAGCTGCATTAATTTTAACTAGCTGTGATCCTTCTTGGGGGTACCCTGGGCTGTGAGATACCTCACTATCACCTGCCCTTAGTGTGAGTCTGTGCCTACCAGGGGTCATCTCCCCAATGCCATCGGCTATGGGCAACTCGATCCCACCTCTCTAGGCCTCACAGGCCCCACTGTTTATCTACAGGTTAGCAATAGGTACACACCAACCTCCAACCATCAGCCTGGAGTGTCTAGCCCCTATTCCACAGGACACTTGCTTTATTCACAGTTTCACTGCTTCCAAATTACCAGTCCACCTCAGATTACCACTCTGCTTAATACACAGCACTTAGATATGTTTACAGTGAAATTAAGTATGTTTAGCAGGGCTGTCAAGTGATTAAAAAAATTAATCGCATGATTAAAAAAATTAATCGCATGATTAAAAAAATTATCCTGTGATTAATTGCGCTGTTAAACAATAATAGAATACCATTTATTTAAATATTTTTGGATGTTTTCTACATTTTCAAATACATTGAATTCAGTTACAACACAGAACACAAAATGTATAGTGCTGACTTTATATTTTTGATTACAAATATTTGCACTGTAAAAAACAAAAGAAATAGTATTTTTCAGTTCACTTAATACAAGTACTGTAGTGCAATTTCTTTATCATGAAAGCTGAACTTACAAATGTAGAATTATGTACAAAAAAAACTTCATTAAAAAATAAAACAATGTAAAATTTTAGAGCCTACAAGTCCACTCAGTCCTACTTCAGCTAATTGCGCAGACAAACAAGTTTGTTTACATTTGCAGGAGTGTAGTAGGGTCGCGCCGGGGCTCTACCCTCCGGGACGGAGGGGCGCCACACCGGCTCACTACAGCACAGACAGTCAAAGCTCAGGCCCCTTTACGCAGGGGCTGAGCGACAAACAGTTAGTTCTGGACTCAGGCCCTCAGGCAGGGGCTGAGCGGACAAACAGTTAGCTCTGGGGCCCAGACCCTGGAGCAGGGCGGGGCACAAACAGTCCCAGCTCAGGCCCTTTGGGGCAGGGCTGAGCGAGCAATCAGTCAAGGAGCTCAGGCCCTCTGGGGCAGGGGCTGAGCAGACAAGCAGTTAAGGAGCCCAGGCCCTGGATCAGGGCGGGGCACAAACAGTCCCAGCTCAGGCCCTTGGATGCAGGGGCTGAACAGACAAGCAGTTAACAAACAGTCCCAGCTCAGGCCCTTTGGGGCAGGGCTGAGCGAGCAATCAGTCAAGGAGCTCAGGCCCTCTGGTGCAGGGGCTGAGCAGACAAGCAGTTAAGGAGCCCAGGCCCTGGATCAGGGCGGGGCACAAACAGTCACAGCTCAGGCCCTTGGATGCAGGGGCTGAGCAGACAAACAGTTAAGGTAAGCCCAGGCGCCTACACCTGAGCGTTGGGTGAGGGGGAAACCTGCCACCCCTGAGCAGGGGTGGCAGGGGGGAACGCAGGCCCACCCACTCCACTGCGTTCCAGCCCGGGGCCCTAACAGTGGTTACTGCCGCTGCTGGTCAGTGGGGTATCCTGACCGAAACACACTGACATCGGCTCACAGGCCTCTGCAGCCTGACCGGGGTCGGCTACCCCCGGGCTACTTCCGTGTTCCCCCTCGGGGCCTACCTCGTTGGTGATGCTGGGTTCGGGCCAGTCCAGCAGCATCGGTTCCTCCGGTGCGGGGCTTGGGGGCCGGTCCGGCAGGTCTCCACCAGGGTCGCTGGCACGGGGCAGGCTTGGCTCCTCCTCGGGGTAGCTGGTCCGGGGCAGGCTTGGCCAGTCCTCCTCGGGGTACCTGGCCCGGGGCAGGCTTGGCCAGTCCTCCTCGGGGTACCTGGCAAGAGGTAGGCTCGACCGGCGCGGTGGGGTAGCAGGCGGCTCGCGGCCGGCGGCTGTCTCCCAAGCGGGAGCTCGGCCCGGGACGTCTGCTCTCTCTGCCGGCCTGGGCTCCACTGAGCTCGGCCGGCGGGCTTTTATACTTCCAGGTCGGGGCCGTGACCTCGGAGGGGCGGGCGCCGGACCCGGTGACTCCGCCCACGTTGGCGTTAGGGGAAGTTCGGCCCTATGCGGGACGGAGGGGCGCCACACCGCCTCACTACAAGGAGATAATGCTGCCCACATCTTGTTTACAATTTCAACTGAAAGTGAGGTGCTGATGACTGGTTCTGCTCGATAACAATCCAAAGCAGTGTGGACCGACGCATGTTCATTTCCATTATCTGAGTCAGATGCCACCAGCAGAAGGCTGATTTTCATTTTTGATGGTTCGATTTCTGTAGTTTCTGCATCGGAGTGTTGCTCTTTTAAGAATTCTGAAAGCATGCTCCACACCTTGTCCCTCTCAGATTTTGGATGGCACTTCAGATTCTTAAACCTTGGGTTGAGTTTGTAGCTATGTTTAGAAATCTCACATTGGTACCTTCTTTGCGTTTTGTCAAATCTGCTGTGAAAGTGTTCTTAAAATGAACATGTGCTGGGTCATCATCCGAGACTGCTATAACATGAAATATATGGCAGAATGCAGGTAAAACAGAACAGGAGACATACAATTCTCCCCCAAGGAGTTCAGTCACAAATTTAATTAACGCATTATTTTTTAATGAGCATCATTAGCATGGAAGCATGTCCTCTGGAATGGTGGCTGAAGCATGATGGGACATATGAATCTTTAGCGCATCTGGCATGTAAATATCTTGCGACGCTGGCTACAACAGTGCCATGAGAACACCTGTTCAAACAAGAAGCGGGCAGCATTATCTCCTGCAAATGTAAACAAACTTGTTTGTCTTATTGATTGGCTGAACAAGAATAGGACTGAGTGGACTTGTAGCCTCTAAAGTTTTACATTGTTTTGTTTTTGAGTGCAGTTTAGTAACAAAACAAAAAAATCCACATTTGTAAATTACACTTTCACCATAAAGAGATTGCACTACAGTACTTGTATGAGGTGAATTGAAAAATTCTATTTCTTTTGTTTACAAATATTTGCACTGTAAAAATTATAATAAAAAAATAATATAACGTGAGCAGTGTACACTTTGTATTCTGTGTTGTAATAGAAATCAATATATTTGAAAATGTAGAAAAACATCCAAAAATATTTAATTAATTTCAATTGGTATTCTATTGTTTAACAATGCAATTAATCGTGATTAATTTTTTTGGATTAATCACGAGTTAACTGCGATTAATCGACAATCCTAATGCTTTGTTAACAAAACATAGAGATTCAAGTAATAGTCCAAAGTATTGTAAATAAAAGATTTATAAAATCATAACACATTCTAGAGCTTAGGTTTAATTAACTAGATGCTTTCATGTCTTGTATTGCTCTCCCAAAATCATTGCAATGCTGCACAGCCAGGTTGCCTGTGACCCTCCTTTCATGAGACAAGCCCACTGTCAGCTTGCCTCCTTGGTGAAAGACCCAGTATGGATCTTTGCTCCCCAAGATACACCAGAACAATCCTTCGTCTTTATTCATAAACAGGATCCCACTCTCCTGCTGTTTGTTTCAGCTTGTAGATTTTCTTTCTTGTAGCTTTTTGCAGTCTCTTACTTTGCCTGTGGCTCATTATGCAAATAGGCATACACTGTGAGGCATACAATACACAAATGACTGGACAGGGACACAGGTGTCTGTTACCTCCTGCCTGAAAGGTACATTTGTGAGGTGTGTCACCTTCTGCTGACCTGCCTTAACTCTAAGACCTTAAGAAGATACTTTTTAGTATAGATACTGTAACACGGTATACTGACTCATGAGCTAACGCAACCCTGTGTCACTCTGAATACCTACCAGTATATATAAATTGGGACCTAACTGGAAGACAGGTAGTTGACAGAGGGTGTCAATTAACTGAGCAGAGCTTTACCTGAAGGGCTAATTGAAGGAGAAGCAACCCCAACAGGTGGGATGATATGAATGATAGGAAGTAAGCCCTAGAGAGGGGAAATCCAAAGGAATGCAGAGGGCTAACTGCTGTTCTGTTCCCTTTCCTAGAAGCAAGTGGGGAAGCTGGCTATGGAATGTGAATAACACTACAAGCTGTGGCCTGCTGAAAGAATATAATAAAGCACAGTGGTGCTGAAGGAGACATGGAGTGGTCGTGGCCTGTGGTTAGGATCTGAAAGGACTCTCCAGGGGACACCCCCATGACAGATGCATAACTCCTTAAATGTTATCTGTGCATACATTTTGCACTGATTATAATGACCAGTGGGCTACTGGCTCTCGGTAGACCCCTCAGATGCCACACTTTGGTGAACTATTTTGCATATAAACAACGAGGAGTCCGGTGGCACCTTAAAGACTAACAGATTTATTTGGGCATAAGCTTTCATGGGTAAAAATATCTGTAATTTTCACTCCATGCATCTGAAGAAGTGGGTTTTTTACCCACAAAAGCTTATGCCCAAATAAATCTGTTAGTCTTTAAGGTGCCACCGGACTTCTCGTTGTTTTTGTGGATACAGACTAACATGGTTACCCCTCTGATATTTTGCATATATCCAACCCAGGGGATCCCTGTAAAACCCTACATACCCCCTGTACCCTCTGCCAGTTGGTAGCAAGGGATCTGTGGGTCACGATAGCTAGCGCCGGTAACAATAATGGTGAAGATATGGCAGCATGGACTTCAGTGCAGGCTAGCCATCCAATTCCTCTGCTGTACAAGCCCCCCAGGGATACTGTCTATGTACTCAGATTGCTAGCAGGGTCTGTACCATTGCATCTTCATTGCTATTGTTACCCATGCTGGCTAGATTAAAGCTAGAGCAGACATGCCTACCCACACTACAATTACTTAATTTTTCAGGGCAGATGTAACCTCAGAGACCAGAAAGGGGAAACGGGTGCAGCTAGCTTCATAACTGTGACCATGTGCTTCAAAATATTTGTTTTACCAGGATATAATCCAACCTCCTACAGCCTACGGTAAGGAAGAGACTTCCCCGATGGTAGTTTGTTATAGAAGAGTCTGTTATGGAATTTCCCCCCACCTTTTCCTGGAGCATTTGGTACTAGCCACAGTTAGAGAGGATAGTGGACTAAAAGGACTATTGTCTGATGTAACATGACAGTTCTTGTGCTCCTATTTAAAACTAAGGCGTGATTTAAAAATTGCTATACTGCCTGTTGAAATAATCTGTTCCTTTGGTTCAGGAGGGGAGGAGATGAGGGGTATAATAAGGGCTGAAACTTATTTAGTAAGTGTTTTTAGACCCATTTGTTAACCAAGAAAAGTCTTTAAGGATTGTAGGTTATTTGGTAGCCCACCGCTTCAGTTAAAAGACAAGCCTAATAAGAGTCCATTGGTCACAGCACAGGCTTCTAAGAGTGTACTTCCCCCCCCCCCCCCAAGCTTTCTAAAGTGCAAAAAGTTTCCTCGCTAGAAGATTACACTACAAATCACTACTGCGTGAGGACTATGGTTCATGTCTTCTGAGGCTATGGAAATATATATTTTATTTCAGCAGTGCACAAGCTAGAGAGGTGAGACATCAAAGAGGGGGAAGGGATGCTGGGTTCTGTTGTAGCCTGTGAATCCAACTACATGGAGTTATTTCCTAGTAATTGTCTCATTCTGGTGCAAGTGCAGGTTTTTCTAGAAAGCTGTTGAAAATCTTTCCTAATGGGATAGAATTGTTCTGTGTTGCCATAGGCGTGCGCACAGGGTGTGCCAGGTGTGCCCAGGCACACCCTAATGCAGGGGTGAGCAAATGGCTCCACTCCCCGGTGTGGCAAGCCGCGGGGTCCACAGTCCCGGGCCAGAGCGCCCTGCCGAGCGCAGCAAGCCGCCGGCCCCTCCCCCACCTTCCCCCCTCTCCTGGAGCCATGCCGCCGCGTGCAGCACTCTGGGGACTGGGGCTGCGCACTCCCGCGGGGCAGCGTTTGCCTCTGCGGTGAGGCAGACATGCTCCTCACCCCCCTGGAGCCATGCCGCCGCGCGCAGTGCTCTGGGGGCTGGGGCTCCGTGGGGAGTCAGACACGCTCCCCCCTCCCCAAGAGCCATGCCACTGCGTGTGCAGCGCTCTGGGGACCACGGCTGTGCGCTTCCGCGGGGCAGTGTTTGGCTCTGCGGGGAGGTTAGGAACCTCATCTCATCATGGTAAGGGGTCCGGGGCCAGGGGGGTTGGAAAAGGGGTGGGGGCTGTCAGGGGACAGGGTGGGTTGGATAGGAGGTGGGATCCTGGGGGGGCGGAGGGGTCTCTGGAGGGGGCAGTCAGGGAGCAGGGGGGATTGGATGGGGCATAGGAGTCCTGGGATCTCTCAGGGGGCGGGGGTGGATAGAGGTCAGGGCAGTCAGGGGACAGGGAGCAAGGAGGGTCCTGGGGGGGCAGTTAGTGGGGGGGGTGTCTCTGGAGGGGGTGGTCAGGGGACAAGGAGCTGGGGGGGTGGATGAGTCAGGAGTTCTGGCAGGGGTGTGGAGAGGGGTTGGGAGAGGCAGGGAGCAGGGGGGTTGTATGAGTTGGGAGTTCTGGGGGTCCTGTCAGGGGGTGGGGAGCAGTTGGATAGGCGTGGGAGTCCCGGGGGTCTGTCTGGGGGCGGGGGTGTGGATAAGGGTTGGGGCAGCCAGGGGACAGGTAGGGGGTAGAGTCCTAGGGGGGCAGTCAGGGGACAAGGAGCAGGGATGCTTAGGTGGGGGTGGAGTCCTGGGGGGCAGTTAGGGGCAGGGGTCCCAGGAGGGGGTAGTCAGGGGACAAGGAGCAGGGGGGGTTGGGGGCTTTGAGGGGGGAAGTCAGGGGGCAGGAAGTAGGAGGGAGTGGATGGGGGCAGGACTAGAGCAGGGGCGGGGCTAGGGCGGGGCTCCCTGGGTGCACACCCTAATGAAATGGGCTGCGCACGCCTATGTGTGTTGCCTAAATTGTTGGAATGACACTAATATTAGCTGTAGAAGAATAGGGGCAGTTTGGGGGCAAATGCTCAAGGGGAGTGAGGGGTACGGAGTAGGTAGCAGCATGGAGGAAAGCAATCTCTTCAGAGCCAGGGCACACTAGCTGGTACTCTGGAGGAATTAGTCTATGATATGTATAATCCTTACATTCACCCCCTCACTCTCCCTGTACAGCAGAGGGACTGGGAAGCTGATTATAATAGTCAAAATCTGATTTATGTGCTGCCCCCTTGCTCAGGGCTTGTTGCAAAGCCACAAATTCACCCATGATAAATAAATAAATGATGGACAATGGAATTTCCTGTCTTCCTTAAATATATCAAAATTTACAGAAGACGTCTTAAATTTGAATTAACCTTTAATGAGTCATATCATCTTTATTTTTTAAGTGAGAAAAAATGTTCCGGGCCCAGATCTTTTCCCCTAATGCCTTAGTTCTGCTTTTCCTCTCTCTCCTTCTTGTGAAATGTGTCTCTCCTTTTTGACTTGCATGTAATAGATTGTAATGTCACCAACGCAGATAAACATTTTTTGCAGTGGTCCCTGACAGTGTAACTAAAATCATGGCAATACACAGGAACGGAACCAGTCTGAACTATAATTGCACAGTAGACTGCAATGGCTCCAGTCACCTGGCATCAAGCTGAGGTGGACTAAACCTCAATCCTTTTCAGCAAGTACAAAGCTATAGAGAGAACTTGAAGTGGGATTCAGTATAAGGAGTGAAGTCTGTCTCTTCCTTGGTTGAAAATACTTTCAACTCTCTTGTGGCTGGATCTGGGCATGATGTTGCTCACCCAGACAGCTGCTGTCCTGTATAGGTGCTTGCATTACCAGTCAAGGCAGCTACTACAAGAGAACCCTCCTGCTGTGTTTCCACTAGCTTCAGTAGAAGTAGTGTATGGGGGAGGACTGACCATATAGGCCACATGCCCCTGCTCCTTATAGCAAGAAGATAGGCTATATAGGGAAGTAAAGCAGACCAGCAAATATGAATGATAGATACAGATCATCCACTTACAAAAAAAATTGTAGAAAAGTAGCTTTCTCTCCCCAGTACTTGGCTAAGATTAAAGAGAAGAAATGTATTATGTATTTGTCAATATAAAAGTGTGTATGAGTTTGTTGGGGCAAGGAGTGTCACTTCACTTGTACTGTGCCTAACACTATTGGGGCAACAGCCATTGAGTGTGGCCTCTATGTGACACTGTAATCAAATTTTCAAATACCATCACTGTATTCAGGAACATTCATATTTATTCCAGAAATTGACATCTTGTATAGGAAAATAACATAACCCAAATAAAAAAAAATCCCAGTCATGCCACTGGAGCACATAGATAGACTGAAGTCTTACTGAAAAATAGATCAGCTACTCATCCTTTTAGTCTTGTATATTGCCTATGCAGCACAGTGTCCCTAAAGCATACTAAAAGATGCTCAGAGTATGTTCACAATAAACCTGCTTCTAAAAGTTACATTAGAGCATTGTATAAATTCAGTGTTTTTCTTTGGAATCCCATTCTATTTCACAAGCTCAGATATTCCCAAATGAAGTGCACAAGACATAAAACATTCCACATGCCCTCATCTGCAAAGAGGAAGGGGCAGCAATTAAAAGTTTGCATGCTGTGAAATCTCTGGGCACCAATAGTTTCTGCATAGAATTTTATAACATTTTAAAGAATAATTGGCTTTCCCTGTTTGGGGTGATGAATGCAAGCATACTTGTCTTTTTGAAAGAGGGCTACATCTCAGTCATTCTCAAACACGCTAAAGCCTGCTGCTTTTCGTATGGACTTCTGTCTCCTGAACTGAGATCAAGATCCTGGCAACAAATTGCATCTCACAGGCTCGTAAAAGTTCTGCCCACCTTTACAGGTATGCCTCAATGAGACTTTGTAAAGGAGAGACAGGCTTCTGATAATGTAATGTCAAGCTGTGTCTGAGGCTGTGGGTTGGCTCCTGGGCTCAGTTAAACAGGAGTAAAAATACTTAATTACATGCTTTGACCTGATTCAAATAGGGCTGCATGCGAAAGCATCTAGTAGGATTATCGAATGCCCTCCCCTCAACCTTTACATTGTTGGGTAGAGAGACTGTACTCATCCTCCAAAATGTGTGTGTCAGAGGAAATGGGATCAAACCTCCTGAGAAGTGTCTGTTCCAGACAGGAAGAAAGCAAAGCTGCTCCATGTGAGTTCTGCTTTTTGTCTTTACCGGGCCAATTCCATCATGCAAATTCTGAAATAAAGTAGCCACTAAAGGGAGAGGAGAGATAAATAAATATGCTGTTTGCTGCTGATTACAATGCAATTATTCTCCTATCATTGTACATGAGCACTGTTGTGTGGAATTATTTCAGGGCACAAGGTAAAACGTAAATCTGAAACCTGAATTCTATGCCCAGAAATGTTTAATTTAAAGCCGTTTTTATTTTAGATGGGCGTGAAAAGAAAGTGCATTTAATGGTGCTTTTATACCCAGGAGACTCAGCTGTATACATTTGTCAACAAAAACTAGTTTTCACTAGATTAGTAGAACAGCAATTTACTACATTAGTAAATATGGAATGAAGTTTGACTTTAATGTGGCCTTTTTAATCTATTTATTGCAGCATGTATGACTTATAGTTTCAGATGTTAGTGAAGTCAGTAATGTCCAGACACAATGAGGTGTGATAAGGATGGAATTAAGGCATTAACTTGCTTCTGTGGATTTAAATTAGATCCTTCATTGTTACTTTGATATGTAGATTTGTTTTAAATAACCTTTGCAGCTGGCTGTTTGGCAGCGATGTGTTGCCAAACATTTTAACAATGGGGTCCCTCAAATTTTCAGCCTGGGTTAGCAATATAGGGCACATTTCCTGGGTAAAACACTCTTTCTTACACTTCCCAAAAACTTAATTCGCTCTGTGATGGGTTGGACTCCCCCTTCTGGGATGCCACCTGATATACTGGGATTTCACTGAGCCACCCCTGCTCAATCAGCCTGGGTTCCCTCTGCCTGCTTTGCTGAATTAGGCTTTCCGGCCTCTTGCAGCACACACACACACACACAGGGCCACACCCCGCTGCAGACACAGACTTGAGTCAGCTTTGTGTGAGAGGACTCCCCCAGCACTCCCCTGCACACCCCTTTTTGGGAGATAAACCCAAAATAATACTGTCTTGCACTGTATAGAAAAATCTGCACAGCGCAAGCTCATAAAAATCCACCCTCTTCCTCAATGTGAAGAGAGATGTGCACACTTCTTGCCCCCCCAGTTAGAAATTGCATAAACTGGAATGAATTCTTCTTATAAACAAGAAATAAGTGTATTAACAACCAAAGGTGGATTTTAAGTGAATATAAGAGATAACAGACAGAACAAAGCAGATTACTAAGCAAATTACAGTGGATGAGAAGCTGGATATGAGTCAGCAGTGTGCCCTTGTTGCCAAGAAGGCCAACGGCATATTGGGCTGTATTAGTAGGAGCATTGCCAGCAGATCGAGGGAAGTGATTATTCCTCTCTATTCGGCACTGGTGAGGCCACACCTGGAGTACTGTGTCCAGTTTTGGGTCGTCCCCCCCCCTACAGAAGGGATGTGGACAAATTGGAGAGAGTCCAGCGGAGGGGAACAAAAATGATTAGGGGGCTGCGGCACATGACTTATGAGGAGAGGCTGAGGGAACAGGGGTTATTTAGTCTGCAGAAGAGAAGAGTGAGGGGGGATTTGATAGCAGCCTTCAACTACCTGAAGGGGGGTTTCAAAGAGGATGGAGCTAGACTGTTCTCAGTGGTGGCAGATGACAGAACAAGAAGAAATGGTCTCAAGTTGCAGAGGAGGAGGTCTAGGTTGTATATTAGGAAACACTATTTCACTAGGAGGGTGGTGAAGCACTGGAATGGGTTATCTACAGAGCTGGTGGAATCTCCATCCTTAGAGGTTTTTAAGGCCCAGCTTGACAAAGCCCTGGCTGGGATGATTTAGTTGGGGTTGGTCCTGCTTTGAGCAGGGGATTGGACTAGATGACCTCCTGAGGTCTCTTCCAACCCTAATATTCTATGATTCTAAATGAAACCAAACACACAAACTAAGCTAGTTTCACTAAAGAAATTGGTTACAAATAGTACTGTATTTCTCACCCTAGATGTTGTTGCAGGCAGATTACAGAAAGTCTTGAAAGGCAGCTGCACTGGTCTCCCTCTTGAGACCTCTGGTATTACAGTACTCCCAAGCTAGACGCCTTTCCAGCTTGGGCTCAACCCTTCTCCCCGCAGGTCTTTTTTCAGTGTCTCTTAGGGTGGGGAGGCAGAGGAGAACCATGATGATGTCACTCCCCTGCCTTATATAGCGCTTGTGTAAGGCGGGAACCCTTTGTCGTCTAGTGAAAACCACTGGCATTCCAAAAGGGGAGAAGGGGTATCCAGTACTAGGTGACTCAGACCCATGTCTCTGCATGGCTGTGGCAGCCATTGCTCGTAGGCTGTCTCCAGGGGCCACAGGAAGATTAAGCTTTTTCATAGTCCATTGTCTCTGTTCATGGCCCATTAGTCCTGTCTGGCTTTTCCATTGTTGTACCTGAAATGCTGGTTGGGGGTGACACCCAAAGTAGCACATTTGAAATACAGATACATAGTTAATATTCCTAACTTCAGATACATAAATGATACAGACATACCAATTGGATAATCACATTCAGTAAATCATAACCTTTCCAATGATATGTCATACGAGCCACCATGCTTAAAATATATCTTGGTTATGTCATATTCATATCATAAGCATATTTTCATAAAGAATATGGAGTGAAACATCACACGCTCCATACTCCTCCAGACATAACAAGGGTTGTTGGCATCCCATGAGTAGGGTTAAAGTCTGAATTAAAGGTATAAGAAAAGCCAATAAACCAGTAACTACCCACTCAGTAATGTTGTTCCCCTCTTTCCCTCAGAAGGTAGGTTTGAGATAGCTAAGAAGAAGTTATACGTGGGTATAAAAGGCATCTTTCCTAGGTAAGACTATTTCCTGCCTTTACCAGCCAGGAGAGACGCTAAGTACTGTACAGGATCAGTTTTTAACTTTCAGTGGATGCTTCAGCCTCATTCCCAAACACTGTCTTCCCCAGAGTTCATCAAGGAGATGTCATCTTGCAGATGCTGGTAGAGAGCAAATGACAAAATAAACCAAAACAACAAATACAACACAACAGTGGCCTAATGTTGGTAACCATGAAAATCTCCTCTATATTTATGTTCTGTGGAAATGTAAATAGAAGGAAACAGAATATCAATATACTGTCAAAGCTATTCTAGAGAACAGTTAACAAAGTTGAAAGTGATAGTTTACCTTGTAGAGAAGAAAGCTAAAGCAGAGTTTAACTTCATAAATTGTATCTTAAAAGTGGCTTAAAGCATTTTTTATAAACTGCACAAATCAAGTCTAAGTGGTAAGAAAAGTGTTGGATTTCAATTTAAGGCCTGGTCTACATTTGGGGGGGGGGGGGGAATCGATCTAAGTTATGCAACTTCAGCTACGTGAATAATGTAGCTGAAGTCGATGTATTTAGATCTACTTACCGCGGTGTCTGATGATGCTCCCCTGTCAACTCCGCCTGCGCCTCTTGCTCTGGTGGAGTACTGGAGTCGACGGGAGAGCACTCGTTGGGCAATTTATCGCGTCTTCAGTAGACATGATAAATCGATTCCTGCTGAATCGATTGCTCCAGAGGTAAGTGTAGACATGCCCTAAATGTCATTTGTTTCTAACTTTATATGGAGTGTGATGGTAACAAAACATTATGGTTGTTCTTTCAAAAGTTTACAACTGAACATTGACTTAATACAGCTTTGAAACATTACTATGCAGAAGAAAAATGCTGCTTTTAACATCTTAATTTAAATGAAACAAGCACAGAAGCAGCTTCTTTAATTTGTCATTTTTTTTAAACTTTCCCTTTATATTTTTAGTAGTTGACATTTATTTGTACTGTAGTTGCTTTTTTTTTTTGTCTCTGCTACTGCCTGATTACATACTTCCGGTTCCAAATGAGGTGTGTGGTTGACCAGTCAGTTTAACTCAGCTATTCTACTTTATTTTGTATGTACTGATTTAAATAATGTTGTCACTCTGGGGTGGGGCTGGGGATGAGAGGTTTGGGGTGCAAGAGGGTGCTCCAGGCTGGGATTGAGGGGTTTGGAGGACAGGAGGGGGATCAGGGCTGGGGCAGGGGGTTAAGGTGTGGGGAGAGGCTCAGGGGTGCAGGCTCCCAACGGCGCTTACCTCAAGTGGCTCCTGGAAGCAGCGGCATGTCCCTTCTCCAGCTCCTATGTGTTGTTGCGTCCAGGTGGCTCTGCATGCTGCCCTGTATGCAGGCACCCCCCCACAGCTCCCATTGGAGTGCCAGAGGGGGCCATTGGAGCGGGGCCATTGGAGCGCAGAGGAGCCGGAGCGGGGCCATGCAGCGGCTTCTGGGAGCTGTGTGGTGTGGCCCCCGACTCTGCGTCCCATCTGGAGCGCCACAGCGGGACCATGCCGCGGCTTCCAGGAGCTGCGTGGTGTGGCCCCTAACCCTGCTCCCCGGCTGGAGTGCTGGAGCGGGTCAGGCTCCAGACCCCGCTTCCCAGCAGGAGCTTGCAAGCTGGCTTAAAACAGCTTGCGGGCTGGATCCAGCCCACAGGCTGTAGTTTGCCCACCCCTGCTCTAGCGTGCAAAATTACTCCCAGCTGAATGTTAGGAGTGCTTCTAGCCAGCCACTCCCGAATTATATTGTAGAGTGACACCAGCAAATTCCCATTCCCAGACTTGTCCCCAGACATTTGTGTCTTGTACTGCCCAGTTCTTTCCTTCTGTGCAGTACAAACTCATAAAAAGTTCATCCATTCATTAACAGAAAATGATTTGCAAACCCTGTTTTCTCAAATGGAGATTCCAGACACTTCAATCCAAACACACACTTGTTCAGATAAAACAATAAAACAAGTTTATTAACTACAGAAAGATTTTAAGTGATTACAAGTAATGAGGCATAAAAGTCAGAATTGGTTACAAAGAAATAAAAGATAAAATACAGGTCTGTCGCATCTTACGTGCATTTAACATGTGCGATTTCAACTTTACGCGGTTGGCAAAAACAAAACAAAACCAAAAAAAAGAGAAAAATAACAATTTTAATACTATACATGTAGTGCGGGCGATTTCGCCCGCCATTGAACTCAATGGAATTTTGGCTATACGTGGTTTTCGCTTTACGTGCTAACCGCAGAACAGAACCCCCGCATAAGATGAGACAGACCTGTACAAATTAATACCTAACTTAACAAGCTAAATGAATTCAAAGCAAAGGTTTTTCTCACCACATGGTTTTATTGGCTGAACTCCTTCAGTCAGGACCACTCCCCTAGATCACTGATGTTTCCTTTGACTTTCAGATATTGTTGATGCCGTGAGTAAAGATGAGGGGAAAGAGGTGATTTGTGTCCTCTGTTCCCCCTTCTTAAAGCATTTCTTCTCTTTGAGAATCATCTCTAGCTGCGGTTCAGGTGACAGCAAGTCTGTTTTGGATGGGAACCCCAGCATTTATTTGCCAATATGTAAATTTCTTGCCTACACCTTTCTTCCTGCCAAAGAATGACCACTTAAGCAAGTGGTAAGTCTATTTGATTTTGATGACACCTGGCAGTGGTGCTGACTAGCCTTTTGTCTCTGACAAACTGGTTTGAGCTGCTGTCCCAGAATTGGAATGTGCTTTAGTAACATCATACAGTAGAATCTCATAACTTTACATACAATGTTGCCACACATATTTTACCAGGACAATAATGATCAGTGAATTATGAGTTTTCAAATGATACCTC
Organism: Emys orbicularis; assembly: GCF_028017835.1. NCBI lineage: Eukaryota > Metazoa > Chordata > Testudines > Emydidae > Emys > Emys orbicularis. The sequence goes on along the minus strand of NC_088684.1, from coordinate 266,716,226 downwards.
ACAAGGCATACTTTGTAAAAAAAAATTAATAGTTTTATAAAAATGGTGAACATAAGGGTACAGTCTGTCACAAACATCTATCTGTAGATTAGAAAATGGATATAAATTATATATATGTTAACAAGCTAAAGTTACAGTAAATACAGAAATAGCTGTACACTGTGAGTAATGTTTGCATTGAGCAGCCTAGAGAGATTTGAGTGAGACTGATACTGGAAAAGATACAATCTTTTGAGACTATCCAGCAAGATTAAGAAGAATTTCACTGGCAGGAGAATTCCACAGGAAAGAAGGTCAGTTTCCTCTTTTTTAATTATTTAGGTTTTTTTAATTGAAAAATGCATGGATACTGCATATAGCATAAAGAATAAACTACCATGAGTAAGAAAAGTAAATTGATAAAGCAGTGAACAACAAGACATATACAGACTATTTGTTCTATTCCATAACTATGGTAGACAAATGTTTTTAAGTAGGTACAAACAATGGCAAGAAGGGTTGTTTTGGGTACTATGGTATGCAGGGGCAGCCTGTCCATATAGGCGAACTAGGCAGTCGCTTAGGGTGCCAAGTTAAATGGGGCGCCAAATTCGAGGAAAAAAATCAAATTTAAAAAAAAAAAGAATTTTTTTTTTGAAAAAGATGAAAAAAAATACAAATAAAATAACAAAGATGTCATTATTTCAATTCCCATCCACGTATGAAGGGAATATGAATTATAATTCATTTCTTTACATTTCTGAGAATGTATTAATATGTCAAATATTTTATTTACTGCAAAAATAAATAATATTTTAGCAAAAAAAAAATTTCAATTTGCGACGTAGGGTCAAGATGACCCACTTCGCAATTTTGATAAGCAATAACTCAGCCACAATGAAACACAGCTGTCAGCGGCAAGAGCTGCAATGCTAGTGACACCTAACTCGAATATACATCAAGGTCGCATAGCTGGAAATTCATGTAGAGCAGAGATATCGCGAGTTGATAAATGTCAAATGGTCATTTTAACAACGTCGCATGTAGATAGTTAAGAATCGAGCGAATACTGTGGAAAATTGTGTTTCTTGGTGCCAAAGAATAAAGAATAACGTCTTTCAGCATTATAAATCCAAAATGTGAGTATCTTTAAGCGTTATTAAACCTTAGCATTATTATCGGGCTGTATAATTATGAACTTTTCTTTGTTATAACTGGTTCACATGTAATAAATAAGGTCCATAAAAGAAAAGTAACAGCGTTAACGCTTAATAGACTATGAAAGTGACGACATCACACTCCAAGCGGGTAACCATGAGGAAGGGGATTACTTTCCAAACAACCGGTGTCGGGTTATAACGTTGAAAAAGGTCATTTTGTTTCCGTGTAAATGCTTTAACTAACTGTTTTAATAGGTAAGTGAGTGTATGTTACTAATCATTGAACCTTTAAGCAGTGAAAAGACGTGTTGGGATGGCTGCAATGTGGTTTAAATCACCAACCATGTGGTGGGTGTGTCAGCCATCCTTAAAGCTATAATGCTTGCAGTCGGGAGCACAGTTAGTACATAACAATATTCAAATGCCCCATGGCAGAAAGAGGAAAAAGAAAACCCTCAGGAGCTGAATATCGTAAATGAAAGGCTGAGAAGGAAAAGGACCAAGCAAAACAGTAGGGATCTTTCCTGAAATATCTTCTCTTTAATCCAAATAAAGATGGAAGCAGTTCACAGCATCCAGATGAAGGAATTTTACTTGGAGAGGAGGTTAGCTCACATCTGCCTGGAAGCAGTTTGGAACATCAAGATGAAGGTATATTACTTTGAGATGAGGGTAGCTCACATCCACAAAAAAGCAGTTTGGAACCTCAAGATGATGGAAACTTACTTCTAGATGAAGGCAGCTCACCGCATCAGACTGATATGGAAGTGGAGAAAATTTATTCACCTTCAGAGACACATGCAGAAATTGAAGTAAATGAAGTAGAAGGAGGAAAGGATGAGGAAGTTACAAACAAGTTACAGTATGGGGACCCAGCTTCATGGCCCAGATGTGATGACGGTGTGTAGCAAATTCTTGTGGTACATGGACCCAAACAAGTTCATGAATTTCCCTTCCCTAAGGATGGAAATAAAAGAAAATTCTCTGCTCAGCATTACAAGAGGAAACTCATTAATGGGGAAGAAATTCATCGAAACTGGTTACAATATTCAGTGTCAAAGGACTCTGTGTTTTGCTTTTGCTGCAAGTTGTTTAGAAATCAAGCAGTTGGTACATCACTTACTGAAAATGGTTCGAAGGACTGGAAAAACATATCTTCAATTCTCTCTTCACATGAAAGAGTACAGAACATTTGGAATGTTTTCAAAATTGGAAAGAACTTGAATTACAATTGAAAAAAGGAAAAACTATCGATGAAGAAAATTTGTGTGATCAAGGAAAAAGAAGAATATTGGCAACAAATATTAGAGCGTCTGATTGCTTTAGTGAGAGTTCTCGGTGGGCAAAATTTAGCATTCCACAGTCACGGTAGAAATGAAAAATTATACGCTCCAGGTAATGGAAACTTTTTAAAATTTGTTGAATACCTAGCTTTGTTTGATCCAGTCTTGAAGGAGCATCTACGTAAAATAATTGATCATGAAACACAGGTTCATTACTTAGGAAAAAATATGCAGAATGAACTGATTCAAATCCTAGCAAATGCCATTAAAAAGAAAATTGTAAAAGCTGCCGATTCTGCAAAATACTTTTCAGTAATACTGGACTGTCACCAGATGTGAGTCATGTTGAACAAATGACGATGATCATTCATTTTGTGGATATGGAAAAGTTTGCAGATGAAGATAATGTTGAAGTCCTCAGAAAGGAACATTTTTTGGGTTTTGTACCACTGAAGGAGACAACTGGAGCATTTATGACTGAAACTATTCTACAAGAGCTTGAAACAATGTCGTTATCTGTTGAAAACTTACGTGGCCAAGGCTATGATAATGGGAGTAATATGAAGGGTAAAGACAATGGTGTGCAAAGGAGAATGATGGAAATCAATCCTAGGGCCTTTTTCGTTCCTTGCAGTGCACATTCTCTGAATTTGGTTGTCAATGATGCTGCTAGATGCTGTTTGGAGGCAAGCAGTTTCTCTGACCTGGTGCAACATGTTTATGTGTTTTTTCTCAGGCTCAACACGCCGTTGGGAGATTCTGACTCACCATGTGAATTATCTAACTGTGAAACCACTTAGTCAGACAAGATGGGAGAGTCTCATTGATGCTTTGAAGCCTCTTCGCTATGAACTTGGAAACATTTATGATGCCCTAATTGAAATTTCTGATGATACTACCTTTACTGGATCATCTGGCAATATGGCACATTCAGATGCAGAAGCTCTTGCAAATGGCCTTTACAATTTTAAATTTGTGACTTCACTCATTTTGTGGTATTGTGACGGGTTGGATCACATAAACCCCCTTGGGAGCTGCCACCCGATGTGCAAAGACTACCCCTGCTTCTGTTTTCCCTGCCAGCTCAGGACTCCAGCACCCTGTCTTGCTGAATTAGACACTCCAGTCCACTTCAACACAGACCCAGGGTCTGAATCACTTGTCCCAAAGCTGCAAGTTTACCTGAAAACAGCTCATAGAAGTGTGCTTGTCTTTAGCACTCAGATGCCCAACTCCCAATGGGGTCTAAACCCAGATAAATCCGTTTTACCCTGCATAAAGCTTATGCAGGGCAAACTCATAAATTGTTCGCCCTCTATAACACTGATAGAGAGATATGCACAGTTGTTTGCTCCCCCAGGTAATAATACATACTCTGAGTAAATTACTAAATAAAAAGTGATTTTATTAAATACAGACAGTAGGATTTAAGTGGTTCAAAGTAGTAACAGACAGAACAAAGTAAGTCACAAGCAAAATAAAATAAAATGCGCAAATCTATGTCTAATCAAACTAAATACAGATAAGTTCCTCACCAGTTCCAGAATGCTCCCTTTTACAGGCTAATCTCCTTTTAGCCTGGGTCCAGCAATCTCTCACAACCCCTGTAGTTACTGTCCTTTGTTTCAGTTTCCTCCAAGTATCCTGGGGGGGTGGAGAGGCTCCTTCTTTAGCCAGCTGAAGACCCGATGGAGGGGTCTCCCCCAGGTTTAAATAGACTCTCTTGTGGGAGGAGACCCCCCTCCTCCCTCCTATGCAAAGTCCAGCTCCAAGATGGAGTTCTGGAGTCACCTGGACAAGTCACATGTCCCTGCATGACTCAGTCTTTACAGGCTGAAGCCATTGTCCACATGGTATCTTGCATGTCTCCAGGAAGACTTCTTATGTGGATTGGAGCATTCCAAGATGCATTGTTCCCCAAGTGTTTCCTGATCAGGTACTTAACCTGGCGAATTCCTTCCTAAAGAAGCTGACCAAATGCCTCCCAAAGCTTACTTAGAAACCAAGCAAGCATACAGCCCATATTCTTAACCTCAAGTAGACAATGATATATATATGTACAAATAGGATGAATAGATATAGTAGACCATAACCTTTACGGAGATATGTTACCTGGCACAGGCGGCACAAAACATATTCCAGTTATGTCATACATACATTTATAAGCACCCCCTCCCCATAAAGCCTTATGGGGTACACTGTCACAGGTATAATATCCTTTTTGAGATTAATCTCACTAATAAGCAGCTTCAGGAAAAGAACTAGAACATACATTCTGCTATTCAAAAACTGCAGGAAACTAAAAATACTCTGGAGGAATTCAGAAGTGATGAAGGGTTCGAAAGAACACTGGTAGATTCTCTTGAGCTTGCTGAAGAAATAGACTTTCCGACAGAATTTGAACCAGAGCCAGTTTGCATTCGGCAAAGTTTTCGTATGAAGGACGAGACACACCCATTCAGAACCCAAAACAAAGGTTCAAAGTGAATTTCTACTTCGCAGTCCTTGATACTGCTATTCACTCAGTTGACAAAAGATTTCAACAGATGCAGCAGCTAGAGTCAGTATTTGGCTTTCTATATGATATCCACAGCTTGCAAAAGAAAACAGCAAAACAGATAAGGGAATTTTGTATAAAACTGGAGTCGGCATTGACTCATGAAAATTCACTAGACATTGATGCTACAGATTTGTGTAGTGAGCTTAAGGCTTTTTCAAGACGACTTAAGAAACATTCCACTCCTGAAAAAGTACTGAAGTTTGTTTGTGAAAATAAATTCTCAGTTTTCCAAATATTTTTATAACTCTACACATTCTTTTAACTTTGCCAGTTTCCGTAGCAAGTGGGGAATGTAGCTTCTCAAAGTTAAAATTGATAAAAACATATCTGCGTTCGACAATGGTGCAAGAGAGACTTGTTGGACTTGCCACAATGTCAATAGAGCATGAAATAGCTGGAAAACTGGATTTAAAAGAACTAGTGACTGAATTTTCAAAACTTAAAGCAAGAAAAGTCATGTTTTAAGAGCACAGAGTGTTTTTTATTCAGAGTGTTTTGTAAATACAGGTTAAAGTTCATGAAGAGTTTTCTTATTTCTTTCTATATTGGATGTGGTGGTAATGGCAGTTAAAGCGGGATAGCATACTGGATGATTTTGGATTTGTAATAAAAATTATAATTAACATTTTTAATGCTTTTTTATTTGAAATCGGACTGAAATATCATCTAGCTGTCATGTACAAATCTATTCTGAAAATTTCATGTCTCTATTTTATCTGATCTCAGAAACATTGGTTGGACAGACGGATGGATGGACAAACCGAATAATTAAGCCTCTGTTTAAAAAAAAATGCTTAAAAACATTAAAAGGAAAAAAGGGGTGAAATATTTCCCAGTTTACCAAAAACCTCAGCTTAGATCTGCCCTTGAGGGTGGGGGCGCCGATTGCATGGTTCACCTAGGGCGCCAGTTGCTGGCAGCTAGTCTAGGGGCGCCCCTGGTGGTATGAGATCTAGAGCTGAGTGACTCACTTCAGTGATGATAGAGAGAGGCTGAATAAGCGGAGAACATGATGAACATATACATACACTGAGTATTGCCAACTCTCTCAATTTTAATATGTCTCATGATATTTGGTGTCTTTCTTAAAGCCCCAGCTCCTGGAGTCAAGTGATTATGTGAGAATGTCAGCTTTCATAAAAAAAAAAAAAAGAGTTTCTAGGCCTCATGGTTCTGGAGAAAGTGTGGCCCCCTAAAGGCTTAAAATCCAGAAGGCAAATAAAAAACCCTAAAATTTATTATTTTTATAACCTTACTATTTTTGAACCCAATCATGATTTTTGGGGCCTGATTTTTTATTTTTTTGAATGCATGGGGCTGGCAATCCTGCCAGGGTGCTCAGCACTGGGCAGGAGTGATCCTTAAATGTCTAAAATAAATAAAAAATTAGATCTGGTTTCTTTCGCTGTATCGTGAGACTTTCATCAAGAATCAGAAAACCAGTTCTGAGGTGGTCCATGTACTTAGATTCACCCTAGAGTGATATGGGTGAGAGTGCACTGTTCCTATACTGGTTCCGCTGATGAAATGGAGGATTTCAGACTTCACAGCTGTCAGGTTGGTACTTTTGATATGGTACTAAATTCATTGTGTGAGAGTGAGGGAAAGAGAGAACAAATCTTTTACTCAAATATTCCTTGATTACCAAAAAAACTAGTGTGAGAACAAACACTCAGCACAGAATCTTGCAAAATGTCCAGGAAATATCTTTATCTTGTTTACAGCATGTGACTGATTTTGAACCCACTTTGTTTTCAAATAATTTTTGTATTGCCTCCCTCCAGCATAGATGTGGTGTAAATTACTGACATCAGAAATAATGAATGCTAAAAGTGAAGTTACAAAAACATTGCAAATTCAAGGAAATTAATCTTACATCATTTCAATCTTTTTATGTGTGCGTCCCTCTCATTTTGAGTATTTGTTTGAGAGTTCGGTGTTTGTCTGGGGGTTTGACTCTAAAATATCTATACTTCCCACCCCACAAAACAAGAACTAGAGACAGTTGTCCAGGCTCAGGTCAGTAGGCTGTATTTAAAACACTGCTTCTAAAATTTTTATCTAGTTTAAAAGGACACCACCAAGTCCTTCCAACTCCATCCCCCATTGTTTGTAATGTCTTATTAAAAGCTTTAAAATGAAATGCCTTTACTTACATTTCATGTTCCTTTAAAATTCTGCTAACACTGGCTGGATCAGATTCTGATCTCTGTTCTGACAGTTTAAATTTTGGAATAATTTCACTGACTTCAGATGAGTCACTCTGGATTCCTGCTGGTGTAACTGAGTGCAGAGCAGTCACCTGCTTCTTTCCTCCTTTGTCTCTTGCAGAATAGAAGCCAACACTGTTCTATTTTATTCACTTCTTTGTGAGCCAGCAGGACTTGAACTGAAGCAGCACTGAGAGGAACAGTTTGCCTCATTAAAATAATAAGTTTGATACTGTATATGAGAAGACAAACGTGAAATAGGGTTCTGTTTTGGAAATGTTTACCATTGGAGCTCATGCATATCGAAAACATCAGCATAGAGCTGGGAACAGGGCTTCTTAATTCACATGTGCTCCCTCTACTGGTTCTGCAGGAGCAAAATATAAAAGGCTGGATATTCTGTGTGCTACATTCTGTAAACACTCAATATTGTTTATTAATTTCTCAATAAAAGTATGAATATATATTCTGAATTCAGGTGGCATTTCCCATGGATTGTAGTAATTTCTAGGAAGTTAACATTTAAGTTCTAGACTTTAAAGTAGCACTAATAAAGTCGTATGGGACAAAACTCTGGGGTCCTTATTCAACTTTTACTCAAATGTTTAATAAGAGTTTTGAACGAGTAAAAACCAAATAAGGGCCTCCTAATTTGGATTTATAAAATGTCCCTTTAGCGGGTGCACTGTGGTACTGAATGGTTTGGTAAGCCTGAATGAAACCAATTTTTTTACATGTGTAAAAGCTGCTGTTGGTACAAGTTTAATAGCTTCTTCTGCTTAGTTCCTTTCCTGTTGTATTAATGTTTTTTTTAATTACTGTTAGGAAAGGTTTAAATAAGAGATGACTGAAAATGTCATACTTAAATAAAAATATGATCAGATATCCTTTCTTTATCATGCTTGGCCTTCATATATTTATGGCAAAATACAATGTATTCCAGATAAGCTACAATGAATATTGGAAATTACATTTTAAAATGTAGTTTATATACCATCAGCCTTTTAAATAAGGGAACATTAGCAATTCTGTCTAATGGGCTTCTGCAATACATAAGCATCAAGGGCCAGATTTTCAAACGTGCTCAGCACCCAGCACTTCTCACAGTGATGCTTCTGACAGATCTAGCAATTTCCTGCAATATCCTTGATATACCTTATCATATTAAGCTTATGTATTATTGTGGGCTGGAACTGTATGTAGCCTCTCCAGGGGAGAGATGTGACAGATGTGAGACCTAGGAGCTCAAAAAACTTCACTGAAATTATGCCAGACAAGTATGGACTTCTGGGAAGGTAAATATTAAGTGGATTTCCTGGGGAATCCCTGCAAATTCCCCAACTCCAGTTATGCAAAACCCCAGCCTTTTGAAGCTACATCCTGAGGAAAGAGTCTCTGTCTGCTGCTTACCTGGTACAGAACGCCAAGATCAAAGCCCCAAACTGTACAAAAAAAAATGGCTGGTCTGTCCAGTCTGGGTTCTGGATTTAAGATGGATGAACTTGTAACCATGGGAAAACCCAGTTGTGGGTTTTGAAGGACTGAAATCTACCAAAGTCCTAGGCTAACATAAGAACATAAGAATGGCCGTACCGGGTCAGACCAAAGGTCCATCTAGCCCAGTATCCTGTCTACTGACAGTGGCCAATGCCAGGTGCCCCAGGGGAGTGAACCTAACAGGCAATGATCAAGTGATCTCTCTCCTGCCATCCATCTCCATCCTCTGACAAACAGGCTAGAGTTGGGGGTGACCTCTGTTAAGCTTTTTAGCATGCATGTAGATTCTCTTATTGTCTCAATAGATTCTTTCTGTAATGCTTTTACATTAAGAATAAACATACTTGCTGTCACATTCTGGGGTACAATCCAGACCAGTGATGGGTTGTGTCACTATCTTCTCTGAAACCTGAGGTACCTCACAGTTAGGGCAGTCAATTAATTGCAATTAACTCACGTGATTAACTAAAAAAAATATTCATGATTGATCACAGTTTTAATCTCACTGTTAAACAATAGAATACCAATTGAAATTTATTAAATATTTTTGGATGTTTTTCTACATTTTCAAATATATTGATTTCAATTACAACTTAAAATACGAAGTGTACAGTGCTCACTTTTTTATTATAAATATTTGCACTGTACAAATGATAAACAAAATAAATAGTATTTTTCAATTCATTTCATACAATACCGTAATGCAATCTCTTTATCGTGAAAGTGCAACTTATAAATGTAGACTTTGTTACGTAACTGCACTCAAAAACAAAACAATGTTACACTTTAGAGCCTACAAGTCCATTCAGTCCTTTTTCTCATTCAGTCAATCACTAAGACAAACACGTTTGTTTACATTTACGAGAGATAATGCTGCAGGCTTCTTATTTACAATGTCACTTGAAAGTGAGAACAGGTGTTTGCATGGCACTTATGCAGCTGACATTGCAAGGTATTTATGTGCCAGATATGCTAAACATTCGTATGCCTCTTCATGCTTCGGTCACCATTCCAGAGGACATGCTTCCTTGCTGATGACGCTCGTTTAAAAAAAATGCACTAATTAAATTTGTGACTGAACTCCTTGGGGGAGAATTGTATGTCTCCTGCTCTGTTTTACCTGCATTCTGCCATATATTTCATGTTACAGCAGTTTCGGATGATGACCCAGCACACGTAGTTCGTTTTAAAAACACTTTCACTGCAGTTTTGACAAAACGCAAAGAAGGTAGCAATGTGAGATGTCTAAAGATAGCTACAGCACTTGACCCAAGGTTTAAGAATCTAAAGTGCCTTCCAAAATCTGAGAGGGATGAGGGGGGAGCATGCTTTCAGAAGTCTTAAAAGGGCAACACTCTTATGTGGAAACTACAGAACCCAAACCACCAAAAAAGAAAATCAACCTTCTGCTGGTGGCATCTGACTCAGATGATGAAAGTGAACATGTGTCAGTCTGCACTGCTTTGGATCATTATCAAGCAGAACCCTTCATTAGCATGGACGCATGTCCTCTAGGATGGTGGTTGAAGCATGAAGGGATATATGAATCTTTAACACATCTGGCACGTAAATATCTTGTGACACTGGCTACAACAGTGCCATGTGAACCTCCTTTCAGGTGACATTGTAAACAAGAAGGAGGCAGCATTATCTTCTGCAAATGTAAACAAACTTGTTTGTCTGAGTGACTGACTGACCAAGAAGTAGGACTGAGTGGACATGTAGGCTCTAAAGTGTTACATTGTTTTGTTTTTGAATGCAGTTATTTTTGTACATAATTCTACATTTGTAAGTTCACCTTTCATGATAAAGAAATTGCACTACAGTACTTGTATGAGGTGAATTGAAAAATACTCAAGTATCAGAGGGGTAGCTGTGTTAGTCTGGATCTGTAAAAAGCAACAGAGTCCTGTGGCACCTTATAGACTAACAGACGTATTGGAGCATAAGATTTCGTGGGTGAATACTCACTGACGAAGTGGGCATTCACCCACGAAAGCTTATGCTCCAATACATCTGTTAGTCTATAAGGAGCCACAGGACCATCTGTTGCTTTTTTAAAAATATTGTATTTTTTTTTATAGCACAAATATATACATAAAAATAAATATAAAGTGAGCACTGTACACTTTGTGTTCTGTGTTGTAATTGAAATCAATATATTTGTAAATGTAGAAAACACCCAAAAATATTTAAATAAATGGTATTCTATTATTGTTTAACAGTGCGATTAATCACAATTAATTTTTTTAATCGCTTGGCAGCCCTACTCACAATGCTTTGCTCTTGTAGCTCCCAATCTGGTCTACTCACAAACAGCCAAAGAGCATGCAGGTCACACCCCGAGTATCTGTGTATAGCTGCAGTCCTGGTCCAGCAACTTTGATCCCAGCAGCCTGTCAGCAACACAACAGCCACACTCTGGCTTCCAGCAGTCTGTGTTTCTACTTGTATGGTGACCCAAACACATTCGGAATCCTGAATTTCCCCCAAAATGTGGGATCTGCACTGTCCAGCCCTCTCCTGGACAATTCAGATATTATAGATCTGTTGCCCCTGTAACAGGTCAATATCCAAGAGTTTGCTACTTTAACTGGAGTTACCCAAACAGTTCACTTTAACCACAACACTGCATTAGTTCTGATTCAAGAATAAAACAAGTTTATTTAACCACACAGAGATGTACTCACTTAATCTAAGTATAATCTATAAATTCAGAAATGGTTATGAGAGAAATAAAGATAAAATGCTTTCTAGTAGCAAACTTGGCCAATGAGGCTTGGTTCAAAGTAAAATCCTTACCACAGGTTCCCACCAAGGTTGCTAACCAAATTTTCATACCAGGATCCATCTCAAAGTCAAAAGGCTGGTTCCTTTGTCTTCTTTGCCGTCCCAAGCAAAAAAAAGAAAAAAAAAAAAGGCAGCCGCAGGGAGCGCATGGAGGGCGGTCAAGGCGGCTCACAGCGGGGTGAAGGGCAGCGCTGCAGCCTGCTCGCAGCTGGGCGAGAGGTGCTCTCCCCTCCGGCCTTGGGGTGTCTCTCCCGGCCAGGCAGGCAGAGCCCCCGGGGGCTGCAGGAGGTGCTGGCTCAGTTGCTCCTTTAAAGGCGGCTCGGCCGGGCCGGGCTCAGAGCGGCGCAGGAGGCGGAGGCTGGTGCAGGCGGCGGGGAGTGGCGCGTCCTGGGGAGCCCGGCGGCACGGTGAGCGGCGGGACTCGCTAGTTCCTGCCCCCCGGGCTGGGGTCCGTGCCCCTGCAGGGCTGGGCTAGGACTGGCGGAGCGCGGGGAGCCGGCCGGGGGCTCCGGACCGGGCTGCCAAAGCAAAAAAAAAAAAAAAAAAGAACCACGGCAGGACGGCCGGAATGTGCCGCCCCAAGATTGGCCGGAATGCCGCCCCTTACAATGTGCCGCCCCAGGCACGTGCTCTCTCATCTGGTGCCTGGAGCCGGCCCTGCCTCAAGAGGTCATCTAGTCCAGTCCCTTGCACTCATGGCAGGACAAATGATTTGGTGATAAATACATTATTTGATTTTTTTTCCCCCCAAAGGTGTTTAGCACATCAATCCAAGCTCTCCCGAAAATCAGACCACTATTTTGGCACCTAAAAGTGCACTTTATTTCCTCTCTTCAGGCAGCTAAGGTTGAAAATATTGGCCATAATCAGCAGTGTAATAGTGAAGAATAGATGGGGTGGAAAATTTCTTCCTGGCCCTCTAGGAATTCTGTGATTTGATTACCTCCACCATTACTTTATTTTACCTTGCAAATAATATTAATGGCCATAACATTATCCAAAAAATAGCTAACCACATTTATTTCTTGGTACTCCCATACTCAATTAGCCTGATTCTCTGCTGCTTCACACTTTGTGTAGTCAGTTATTTATACCTGTGCAAAGCCGACATAAAATGCTGTCAAATGAGAATTCTGTACACCAGGGGAAGGTTTTTTTTACACTTACTCTGCAGAGGTGTTAATGAGGGCACCAGGTGCAAGGCAAAGGGGAATCTGCCCCAATGTGTTACACAAGGAAGGTATGCACAATTTGGTTTAAAAAAACAAATTGAGGAAATGTAATTCCTAATAATCATGGGTGTGCTTTCAGGCTTGTTCTGCATAAATAATAATATATAACAACATCTGCTATTCCCACCCTCTAGGGAATAAAGTCTGTAAAAAGATCAGATTCGATTGAGGACGGAATACTTGGTGGATTAGTTACTGACAGATGTTACCTGGTGGGTACTGCAACAGGTTGTTTAAATGAGGGGAACGAGGTTTGGGAGTTAATTTGGGACTGACTCAAGCCAGCACAGGCTGGCAGCATCACAGAAGAATTATTCTCAGTCACAGAAAGAAAGTTAACAAAGCCTGCACTATACTCGAGCACTCTTAACAGCTATAGCTGATTTAGTCTTGAAGGACACCTGGCATTACTAGCTGTAGGGAGCAGGGCCGCCCAGAGGATTCAGGGTGCCTGGGGTTTTCGGCGGCAGGGGGCCCCCGCCACCGAATTGCCGCCTGAAGACCCGGCACTTCTGGGGCGGGTCCCGGAGCGGAAGGACCCCCCGCCGCCGAACTGCCGCCGAAGACCAGGAGCAGAAGAAGCTCTAGGGGCCCGGGCCCTGCGAGAGCTTTCCGGGGCCCCCGGAGCGAATGAAGGACCCCGCTCCAGGGGCCCTGAAAAACTCTCGTGGGGGCCCCTGCGGAACCCGGGGCAAATTGCCCCACTTGCCGCCCCCCCCCCCCCCCGGACGGCCCTGGTACGGGGAGCTCACCCGGAGAGTATAGCTGCTCTGTGCTAGTGTGATAAATGAGTAGGAGAGAGGTAGCTAAAACACACACACACAAAGTTGCTGCCTCAGGGAGGTGAAAAGTCACCTTTGTCATAAACCTTGATCAGGATCAGATGTGCTAAGGGAAAGGCCATGCTCAAATATCAAAAGGGTCCCTAAGTGCCAAAGCATGAGAGAGAGAGAGAGAGAGAGAGAGCGCGTAAGCAAGCAAGGGACACACAGCTGTAATTTAAGATTGGCCTTCACTCTTGACTGGAAAATATGTGCTCTTGAATTGTAATGCTCCTGTGAATGCATGTTTTGTTTTGTTTCAGTTCATTAGGAATCTTTGCAGCAGTATTGATCTAAGCTACTGAACAATGAACACAATGATTAATCACACATGCATTCCAGAAACATTTTTCTGTACTGGACTCTTTCAAGAGTGACAGTGCTGTGCTGTGTTTTGTCTTTCAATTCCCCATTCTACAAACCAAGGGCAGCTCTGCCTTCCATGGCTCAGTTCTTTGTTTTTGAATCTTTATTTGGCTAAATGACTCCATATTTTTGCATTCTCATGAGCCAAGTGCAGCCTGGATTTGGAAGCAAGAGGAGTCGGAGCAGATTTTTGCTCTCACAATAACATCTGATATCCATGTAACTGTAAGAACTCTGTCATTAAATTAAAAGGCCGAGTATTACAAGAGAAAAGAAGCATATTGCATCCTTGCAATCAAATATAAAACAATGGTATTACAGTGTATCAATCCTGCATGTGCTACCTCCCTTTTTTAATTTTATAAAGTGTCTCTATAAGAGGAAACTAGGCCTGATCCTGAAATCCTGTTCTGAAACCATCTGAACTTTGGTTTAGATTCAAATCTAGACCAAAATGTATCTTTGTAATGGGCCCAAATTGGAATATGAATCCAATCTGAACTTGGGGAAATTCAAATCCAAATTTTAAAACTCAATTTCAGCTCTAATTATTATTATTAGAGTTGCTTAAACTGCATAAACTGTAGTCTCCTGAGCTAAAGTATTGAATACCCCAGCTCCCTATCAAATATCCTATGCTAAATCAAACACTGATTCTTATCTTGGGATCTCATTCCAAAAACTTTCCTTAATTCCAGTTAAACACTTGGATTTAAATATTTGTTTTTCAGTTTTCTGCTTTATGCTCAACATGAATCTTAACGTATCACACTGCTTGAAATATTTTCTCACAGCATATGTCCAACAAAAAAATCTACATAAAATAATAATACACAATCATCCATAACAGAAAAACCTTTCATTGATATTGGAGCTATTTGTAGGATTTGCAACTTGTGCTCCGAGAATCAGATAAATGCGTTGTTGGTATAAAAGTCAAACTGCTTCACTGCTTTCCCCTTTCACCATACGGTGTAGCGTATGGTTCTCAACCAGGGGTACATGTACCCCTGAGGGTACGCAGAGGTCTTCCACGGGGTACATCAACTCAGCTAGATATTTGCCTAGTTTTACAACAGGCTACGTAAAAAGCACTAGCGAAGTCAGTACAAACTAAAATTTCATACAGACAATGACTTGTTTATACTGCTTTATATACTATACACTGAAATGTAAGTACAATATTTATATTCCAATCAATTTATTTTATAATTATATGATAAAAATGATAAAGTTATTGTCTGTATAAAATTTTAGTTTGTACTGGCTTCACTAGTGCTTTTTACGTAGTCTGTTATAAAACTAGGCAAATATCTAGATGAGCTGATGTACCACTTTTAAATTAAATAAATAAATTAATAGAGATATCCTATCTCCTAGAACTGGAAGGGACCTTGAAAGGTCATCGAGTCCAGCCCCCTGCCTTCACTAGCAGGACCAAGTACCAATTTTGCCCCAGATCCCTAAGTGGCCCCCTCAAGGATTGAACTCACAACCCTGGGTTTAGCAGGCCAATGCTTAAACCACTGAGCTATCTCTCCCCCGATTTTATGTCCGATTTTGTAACCAAGTAGCTTTTAAATGAGGTGAAACTTGGGGGTACACAAGACAAATCAGACTCCTGCAAGGGGTACAGTAGTCGGGAAAGGTTGAGAGCCACTGGTGTAGAAGGCTGTCAATATGTAGAGCTAATTCTAAAAAAACAATCATATTTGATGTATGACACTAAAGAAAACACATTTTTCAAACAGATCATTTGCAGGCAGCAAATCTCAGAGTTAATTTGATATTATTTCTCATCACGGTAATAAGCTGTTTTGCTGCAGCAAAATATGTCTACTTACAGTAAATACAGTTTTAGAAACACACATGGGATTGTTTGTGTTTTCCCAAAAGGCTACATTTTCTGTAATGAGATCAGAGATTTTGGCTGCCATGTTATTTTTAGGAGCTCATTCATTCCTGCCTTTTCTAGTTCACTAAGAAAAGATACAATCAGCTTTACAGTTCATCTGCAATCAAGCAAGGAGACTAAACACATTATTTTGTCACTTGCAATATGTTTCTGCTGCCACCAACCTTTAATTAAAAAAATGTACCTTTTCAACAAAATTCATGGGCATTGTGCATTCTGAAAAGCAAGCCTTAACGTTCAGTAAATAAAAGTATAAGAACAAGAAGGGATTTCTGGTGGGACACAATGGCGAACTCCATTGATGTTAGTGAAGTAAATTCGCACTTACGGAAAAAGTTCCATCAGCCAGAAATAGGATTTTTGAGTTGCGGAAATTTTTGCGTTAACATACGGATATACGTTTCTGACTTATGCAAAATTCGAGTTATGCAAGGCTTTCCGGAACGGAATGATTGCATAAGTCGGGGGGGCATCTGTACTTACATCTTTGTACAGTTAAGAATCAGTAATAGGGCCTGGGAGTATTTTTGACTCTTCTAAACATTCTCCATCAAGATCTACTGAGTCCTTTCAACACTGGCCTTTCTCGGGATGCTGGATTAAGGTCCATTTGGCATGCAACTCTGCTGTGGGGATACACTTCTGAGAGTTCATGGTTAGGGCTGCCAACTGTCTAAACACACAAACCCAAATACCCTGGCCCTGCCCCTTCCCCGAGGTCCCACCCCGCTCACTCCATCCCCCCTCCCTCCATTGCTCGCTCTCCCCCACCCTCACTCACTTTGACTGGGCTGGGGAAAGGGGTTGGGGTATGAGTGGGGGTGTGGGCTCTGGGCTGGGCCAAGGGGTTCAGAGTGTGGGAGGGGGCTCCGGGCTGAACCTGGGGCAGGGGGTTGGGGTGTGTGGGGGAATGCGGGGTGCAAGCTCTGAGAGGGAGTTTGGGTGCAGGAGGGGGCTCCCTGCCTGCCCTAGCCCCGTGTCGCTCCTGGAAGTGGCTGGCACATCCTGGGGCCCCTGGGGGGGGGCAGTGGGCTCTGTGCACTGCCCCTGCCTGCAGGCACTGCCCCCGCAGCTCCCATTGGCCACAGTTCCTGGCCAATGGGAGCTGCGGAGTCGGTGCTCGGGGCACTGGCAGTGCACGGAGACTCCCTAGCAGGGCCAGCTCTACCACTTTTGCCG
Organism: Emys orbicularis; assembly: GCF_028017835.1. Classification (NCBI taxonomy): domain Eukaryota; kingdom Metazoa; phylum Chordata; order Testudines; family Emydidae; genus Emys; species Emys orbicularis. The sequence goes on along the minus strand of NC_088684.1, from coordinate 266,699,234 downwards.
CCCCAAGCAAAAACAAAAACAAAGCCACTCGGACTGCCGCCCGAACTGCTGAAGCAAAAAAAAAAAGCCACCCGGCGTGTGCCACCCCAAGAATGGACGGAATGCCGCCCCTTAGCATGTGCCGCCCCAGGCACGTGCTTCCTCTGCTGGTGCCTGGAGCCAGCCCTGCCCCCTAGCCCGCCCCCCAGCCACAAGGGCCGTAGGGACATGCCAGCCGCTTCCGGGAGTGGTGCGGGGCCAGGGCAGGCAGGGAGCCTGTCTTAGCCCACTGCGCCACTGGACTTAGCGACCTAATATCTCCCAGTTTGGCTTCAGTAGCCTTCAGGAGACAGAGCCTGATTCCGGGAGACTCCCGGTGGAACTGGGAGGATTGGTAACCCTATTCATGGTGCTTGATTCTTCAATGTCTTGCCCCTTGTAGTCACTTACACTTGTGTAAACTGGGTGTAAACACTGCTCTGGTATGGTAGCATTCTGCACTCACTTGTCATGTGTAAGTGACAACACAAGATGCAATGTAGTGAACAATCAGGCCAATTTTGGATATCCACTTTCCACAGAACATCCTCTCGATCTTTTGCACCCTCAATTGCAAACAATGAATTCACCTATTTTCTTCACAGTGTAGATAGCAAGCAATGATGCATTCTTGTGCTGTTGTTGGTATACTTAAATCTAGTGGGAGATCAAATGGAAAGAATTCTTTGTTAACAATGTAAACACCTTTGTCTTTCTGATCACGTTGAGGTAGCACAGAAACATGCAGAGCTAGAAATGGACTATAAGAAAAGACAGCTCTCTGATAAAATGAAAGCAAGAGTGTTAAGTACAAGGATGAAGTGGTCAATATCAGTTCACCTCAGACCATTCATAGCTCATCTTCCACCTAGTCACCTACACCAGGAAACTAAAATACAACTGCCTAGGATAGCAGACTTTTTTTCTGTTCTATAAGTAGTGTGGGCCAAATTCACCACTGGCATAGGTTGACTCCACTGTAGTCAAAGGAGTTGTGCCAGTGGTGTATTTCGGCCTGTTGTACTATTATGCACAGAGGGTAAAATTCACTCCTTTGCAGAGAGACCCCATGAGACCTGTGCATCTGTTAAGTCCCATTTAAGCCCTGTTTTGAGGGTTTAAGGTTGGATAGGCCTTGTGCAGGTTCCCCACATAGAAGTGTCTCTCACTGAATTGCTGCTGTTTCAACTACACCAGTTACACCATTAAATCATCTTTATATGATGTTATCGATTTGGGGTGGGGTTCTGAGAATAGGACTGCTTTCTGAGGAGAATAGTTTAATAATGAAGATAACTATTTTCTCTTTTGGGAAATGAGGAGGGGTAGGTAGGATTGGGATAAGAATCAACTACTGTTTTGTTCCAGCAATATTGTTAAAAAAATCCACAGCAGGTGGCAGTGCAATACAGTCTACATACTTCAGTAAAGTTCAGTCTGGAAATCTTTCCATGCATTTACTTTAATGATCCAGTTGTCAATTTCTATTTCTTTCACCCATGCACGAGACTTAATTATAGCTCTGTATCTGTGCTGGAACCATTTCTGAGTACTTCCAAACAGATGCTTGGGTTTCTTCAACATTAACATTCTAACTTCTTAATTTTCATGTGATGTAATTTTAAGATACTGACAACTTAAAAATCCCATATCTGTCTGAAAATTGTTAACCTGCTATTGTTATAAGCTTCAACCCTAAAATAACTACAAGAGAAAGATAGAGGAAATGTTGTTTTTCTCTCTCCTACCCCCTTCTTCCAGTTTCCTTATTTTGTGCATTTAACAGCACTTTGTCTAGTCACCTTTTCTTCTGTACAATCAGTTTTCCCTGTTTCTGTGGCTCTTTCACACAGTATCATGGAGAGAAACACATTTAAATGAGATTGAAAACCCACAGCAATTGGCAGGGAAACTCATGGGCATGAGTAGTGACTGAAACCATGTGACTAGATTTCACATTGAAGGTGTTCCTTTAGCACCAAGTTCTCAATTCCAAGTATTCTGTAACTATAGCACTCTAATTGTGGTATCTTAATAATTATATAATTGATTCTATGGTCATTAACGCCTTGGTCTGCAGATGCCCCTATTTAAATAAATGTTTGACTTCCACTTTTTCTATTCACTGGACCTGATAATCCCCTAACACAGGTATATGGGGGGAGGGAAAACTTCACAAATTCTCATTTGGCAATTCCTCTTTGTTCCCACATGAGAAGATTGAAATAAGGAATCTCACCTTCAAAACCCAGAGAGCTCATAGGCGCTATTGGAGGCAAGGAAAAGTGTAAAACCTTTGTCTTTGCACCTACTGTCAGGCTCCCTCAACAGCATGGCTCTGACCTCACTCTTCCAGGGAGATTGCTCCTGGCCAATGCCCTCAGAACTTCATGGAGACGGAACATAGTCAAATTAATATTGACTTGTTCAACATTAATTTGCACACGATTGGCCCCACAAGTTTGGTGGCAGAAAATGTTGGAGGCCTACTGTCCCACTGGCTCCAGCCATTCCAAACAGATGAGGCCACACCCTGTGGATACCCAGAGGCTTCTGCATGTTTGGGGGGAATGGGGGAGCAGTTGTAGAGCCAGAATGTATGTGTTCCACTCTCCCATGGACAGGACAACTAGGCTTCGCAACTCTGTCTGTGAAGCAGAGGGGAGTATGAGGTTGTAATGGGGGCACTCATCTCTTGAGTACCTCCTAATGGCTGGGTGCAGTACCACAGTCCTTTTCTTGCTCCTGGCACCTGACCTTGGTAGGTCTTCAGTGGCTTGGCCCTCCAGCCAAGTCACAAAGTCCAAATGAACCCCTTCTGGGGTATTAGAGTCCAATAAATGAACAGTCCCATTTCCCTCACAAGGGTTTTCATCCCCAGCTCCGGGACCTTTAAATTCAGTCCTTTTTTCAGGCTCTCCAATAAGCCCTGTCCCCTCTTGGGGTTTATGCCCACTACTTCAGGTTCCAACCCAGGAACCCTATAAACAGCAGCTATGCACTGCTTGATTTCAGTTCATTGCTGCTTCTTACCTGGGCCCCTTTTAGCTTCATCCTTACCTCAGGGTTAAGGTTCTGAGGTTCTCTTCCTTCAAATCCAGCTATGCAAAAGACAGCCAGATATGTTCCTGGCCAGAGCAGAGCACCCTTCCTCACATCTCTGGTCCCCGGCAGGAACTGACCTGTTAGGCCGTGCAGCTCCTTTTATCTGAGGCTGCTGGACTCTGATTGGTTGTTTCGAGAAGGCCTCTCTAGGTGGGCCTGGAGGACACCTTCTCTGCTCCTTTCCTGTCACTTCGCTGCTTCCTGGGGCAGGGTGTATTAGGAGTGCAGGGCCTCCTGCAGGGAGCTGCAAAGGCCAGGTACACCCTGTCACAGATGCTCACTCTCAGTGCAGTATAACCTTAATTAACCTTCATTCCTTGAAACAGGATCATATCTCTGCTCAGAGTGCTGCTGTGCCTGGCATTGCATGAGGTGGTTGTGAGCTCTTCAGAAAGGAGTGCACAGAGCTTATAAATTCTATGGACTCTCTCCTGTGGAGTTCATAAACTCCTGACTCAAGCAGGTTTTCTTCTTCTTTTTTTTTTTTTTTTAAATCAGTCTATGGGACATGTCCCTGTTTCATACAGGTTCTTAAAGTCCGTCACTGGAATGCTTGATAGGTTTTAAAATCCACAGAGCTCACAAACCTCTGTTTCAAAACTAATTAAAAACTTCAGAATTACTCAAAGGCATTAGCTCTGGCTGAGGACAAGCACATAAAACAAATAGGAAGTTTCTAGACCAAGCTGGTTTTGAAATGAGATGTTCCAATAATGAAAATAAAATCTTTTCAGTAACATGCATGAAAATTCATTTCAGAAAAACCACTATAATGCATGTAGCGGGGGAGTCAAAGTGAGGATTGTAATGGTAAGGTAGTTAAAACCTTATATACGAGTTACTATTATGCCCCCAATTTGGACCATTTACAAGTTTATGCAAACCTAGTTTGTCTCTACTAGAAAGTCTTAACAACCTGTACCTTTGTTATAAACAGCATTCTTGAGTTCCTTCATTAATTCTTGAGAGCACTATTGATGGCATAGGTAGAGGGGAAAGGAAAGCACAATGGGCTTTCAACCTTTCACTTACTTTCAGACTTAATAAAGCTATCAACTCTCAAATCTGACCCCTCTTGGGAGTCTGAGGGCACTTCTGAAAGACTTTACACTCCTCCCTTTGAACTCTTCAATTCATCTACACTTCATTTTCCTTAAAAATAGCAAGTGGAATTAGCTGCCCTCTCTTGTAACTTTCTTCTGCTTAGTGTTTCTGAGAGACGAGGAGGTATGTTTTCACATCACTTGCAGAGAGTTGGCTCCACAATTCCCACCGATTTTAGTGGGAGGTGAATGAAGGAAGCAAGCCCAGGCAAACTCCTTGTATTTGTAGGTGAAGATGGCCACTGACACTGCCCTGTCGGAGTCCTAAAAGATGTATGCTACATAATACACCATTCACTGGCCATACTATTAAAAATAAGGGGCCTACCTTCAAAACACAGGGCTCTGGGGGGAAATTCTGCACCAAAAAATAAGAATTCGCTGTGCAGTATTTTAAAATCTGCCTAGTTTATTTGTCAAAACAACACAATATAATCACACTAGTTTCAATTATTTTTGGTCATTTATTTCAAAATACCTGTCAGCAAGTATGTCTAACAATACAGACAATAAAAAAGATTCAGGAAATGTTTTTGACAAATAGATTCCTTATTAGTCATATTAATACAGAACTCTGAGTAATAATTTATTTAAACTACAATAAAAGAACCGTATTTCCCGCACCTCTCAGAAGCAGTGCAAAGGCTTGGAAGAGTCAGGGGTAACAGAGGAGCTAAGGGAGAGGGAAGTAAATTTAGGGTTACCATATTTCAGCAAGCAAAAAAGAGGACAGGGGGAGCCCCGCCCTTATCCTGCCCTAGCCCCGCCCCTGCCCCCCCACTTCCCGCCCCCCTCAGAACCCCCAACCCTCCCCCCGCTCCTTGTCCCCTGACTGCCTCCTCCTGGGACCCCTGCTCCTAACTGTCCTCCAGAACCCCACCCCCTACCTAAGCCTCCCTGTTACTTGTCCCCTAACTGCCCCCTCCTAAGACCCCCCCACCCTAACTGCCCCCCAGGAGCCTACCCCCTACCTGTACCCTGACTGCCCAAAACCTTATCCACCCCGCCCCCAAAAAGCCCCCCCCAAACTCCCGACCCCCCCCCGTCTCTTGACTGCCCCCTCCAAAACCTCCCTGCCCCTTCTCCAACCCCCTGGCCCCCTTGTTGTTGGCCTTCGCCTAATGTCTCTGTGAACTTGCTCAGGAACGGCCTGAGCCGCTCGTCCCGGCAGGCTGGGTAGCAGTGGAGGAGGAGAAGGGGAGGAGCTCCAGGCTGCCGGAGGCGATCTGCGAATGCAGGGAGGGAGGGAGTGCTCTCAGCTGCAGGGGAGAGGAGGGGGAAGCGGAGGAGGGGCTCTCTCTGGCTGTCGGAGCCCCATGTAAGTGGCACCATCCGGCCGGCTGCCCTGTTAGCCGCGCGTGCTCTGCATGGGGGGGGGGGGGAGAAGTCTGGACATTTACAAATTCCCCCCGGACGCTATTTTTAGCTCAAAAAGCCGGACATGTCTGGGGGAATCCGGACGAATGGTAACCCTAGTAAATTGCTAGGAAGGAGCCTGGATGTGAACGTGGAGGGTTGTGGGGTATGGGTGGGAAAAGTATGGAACAGGGTTGGTTGGGTTTTTTTGGGGGGGGGGGAGGGAGGAATTCTTAGGGAGCTTCCCCCATGCAGAGCCTGGCTGACCCAGGGCCGGCCCACAACATTTTGGCACCTGCGGCGGGGAGCTCAAATAACGCTCCCATGCCCCCTCGCTTGGGCCAAAACTTTGAAAGGTCTCAATTCTGCCTTCTTCCTGTTCTACTCCTCTCCCTCTGCTACCTATCCCAATAAAGGAGAACTAGCAACTTAAAATGCCTTGTTCAAAAATTTTAAGTAACACAACTTTCAAACGCCTGAGCAGCAAATGTAACTTTTCTTGTCTGCATAGTAAACACTGGCATTTTTATCTGTTTGAATAATCAAAGTGGTGCTTTCTGTGCCTTCTTGGTTGCAAAGATTTGAACTGCTTCCTGAAGGTCCACAGTCTGGGCCAGCTCATGCTCCATTGAGATGGCTGCAAGGCCGACCAGCCTCTCCTGCGTCATTGTGGAGCATAGATGTGTTTTTATTAACTTCAGCTTGGAGAAGCTGCGTTCTCCACTGGCAACTGTTACAGGAAGTGTTAGAAGTATGCACAGAGAAACAAAAGCATTTGGAAGGAGGGTGGTCATCTTATTTGTGCACATATATTCCAGAACAGCCTTTGGAGTTGATCCTACTGAAATGTATCTTGAAAGGGCTAAATCACTCGCATCAATATCGCGCATGTCATCATGTGTCAACACTGTCTCTAGTGCCCTGCATTGCTGGTGTAGGTCTTCTTCAGGTATAATGAGGAGTTTTGGAATATCATACAACATCCCAAATATACTGCTGTGTTCCTTGAGCTGCATGAAATGTTCTTCAACTGACTGTATTGCACAATCTAGCACCTGGTTAAAGAATTCAACTTTGAAATGTTGTTTGGGGTCTCTTATAGGATTATCCCATGCCTCGTAATCAAAATGTCTTCTTCTTCAGTGACTCTTGTATTCTTGAATGGGTGGGAAAATAGCTTCAGTGTGAAATTCCTCTGCCAACTTCTATGCACTCTTCAGAACATTTTAAAATCCCTCATCTGACCGGTAAGACTATAGGTATGACTTTGCTTTGTCCAGTTGTTCCATTGCTCCAGATATATCACGGTCAACACCTTGGAGTCTCTTGCTTACAACATTTATTTCAAACAGTATGTCAAGCCACAACACTAAGCCACACAGAAATTTGAAGTTTTGCATGTTTCTGGTGATTCCATTTCCCTCTGACACTTTTCTCCCACGAACAGTTCCTGTCATAGCATTATCCTCCATAATGGCAACTACGGCATCATCTATCTTCCCAATTTGGTGTTTGATAGGCTTTATCGCCTCCACTCAACTTTTCCATCATGTGGCACTCAGTGGTTTCAGTGTCAGAGAGGATGTTCCCAGATGTTGCTTCAAAATTTGCCATCGATGAGTTGATGCAGAGAAAAATACATAGATGCTTTGAATTATATTAAAAAATTTAGCAGCCTCACTAGAAGCTGATGCTGCATCACTGACCACCAAGTTCAATGAATGAGAACTGCATGGGACAAAAAAAGCTCGAGGGTTTAACTCTTGAATCTGTGTCTGCACTCCTCTGTTCTTTCCTCTCATGTTGGCACCATTATCGTAGCCCTAACGTCTCATGTCAGCTATCGCAATTCCCGTATCTTCCAGCTTTTTAAGAAGCACATTTGTCATACCAGCTCCTGTAGTATCATCAATGTCAACAAATTCTAGAAGATGCTCTCTGACAGTCACCATTGCAGGGACATTTTCACTAGGTTCTGTTGTTGTTACAAAACGCACCATTAAAGTCGTTTGTTCCATATGGCTGATGTCTGGTGTGTAGTCCAGAATAATAGAGTAATATCTTGCTGACTTCAGATCTGCCATAATTTTCTGTTTGACTTTTGTTACTAGTAACTGTATGATCTCATTTTGAATTGGTTTTTTCAAGGTAGTGATGTGTGTACATTTCTTGGGTGGTGACGCTTCTTAGATGCTCCTGGAGTACAGGATCAAACTCCGCCATCAGCTCCACAATTTTAAGGATGTTTCTATTGTTTGGGACATACAGCTGATCTGAAGTGCCACGCAGTGCTAGGTTTTGGGTAGCAAGCATCATCACAATGGCAATGAGCCTTTTCAGAACATTTTGCCAGTAAAGAGACTCTGATGCAATCTTCTCTTGATGCTGATCATCTATGGTGGCCTTTAACCTTAGTCTTATCTCAAGCTCTTTCCACCTATGGAATGCTCTCTGGTGATTTGCTGCCTTCTCATGGCATGCCAGATTTCTAGCCAGATTTTTCCAGTCCTTTGTTCCTGTAGAACCCAATGTGGCTGGAACATTAGACTGGAAGAGTTTGCAACGAAAACAGTATGCAGCATTCTGGGTTTTTGAGTACATAAGCCATGGTCTCTCCACTCCGTCACCATTGGGGATTTCATGCCAGTAATGTGTTGGATGGAAACTTCTATTTTCATTGTCCACTTGCTGTGGCCCATGCAGTACAAGGAAGTCCCTCAGGCTACTGCTCAAGTGGGTCCACAGTCCTGGATCATCTAGATTTAAGGAACTAAACTCAGCATAGCTGTTTCTTGCGCCTCCACCACACTCTTCTCTGATCTACCCTTTTCTTCAGGAATGTGCATGGTTACATCCATTTGCGATGGAGATATGGATGCTGCAGTAGCTGCCAGGTCACCTGCACTCTGACTAACTGGAAGATCAGGCATCTCCTCACCACTCACATCCTCATTGGGGCCGAAAGGCTCACTGTGAACATTTGTGTCTATGTATCTCAGGAGAGCTCCTTCCTGCTTAGATAGAAAAGCTTCCTTTGCTTTCTTTCTTTTTCTGTATGCTGCCCCAGAGGGGCGTTTTCTTCTTTCACTCATGACTGCTGTTCTGTGCCAGCTATAGTGGCTCTCAACACTCAATTGAAGGGGACAAATAAGCAGGCTGGTAGCAGGGCCTGAGTGAGGGAAGATATCAGCATCTTAAGGGCCTAACTGGCTCCTACTACTTCAGTTGATTGCCTGTTCTCCTCAAGTGGGTTCGGGGAAGCAGCAGGAAACAGAAAGCTCCCTGAGAAGCTGGTGTTAATCAGTCCAGGCTCCTGGGGATGCTAGAGAGGTACATAAGAGGCTCCTCCTCTCTCTCCCTGCAGCTCCTGCTGCTTTCTGTTATTCCCTGTCACCTTTTCTCCTGCCTGCCTGTTATGTCTCTTGTTCCCTCCTTCCTCCAGCACAGCACTCCACCATCTCTGTGAATCTAGAGCAGAGAGAATACATATGTACCAGCAGCAGACACAATTTTCTACACTCCAGGTCCTAGTGGCGCCCCCCCACAGTCTGGCACCTGAGGCGGCCACCTCAGTTCGCCTCATGGTAAGGCCAGCCCTGGGCTGACCCCTAACCTCTCTCATTCAATCAGGCACATCTGCCCCTGTCCTCATGTGTTCCTGCACCCCCATGTGTCCTTGCACCCCGTCCATGTGTCCCTCCACCCCCACTCAGATACCCTCTCCCCCCACCCCCATGTGGCCCTGCACCCCTCCCCCGTGGCTCTGTACCCCCTCCCCCATGTGTCTCTGTGCCCCCACCCAGCCACTCCCCTGTTCCCATGTGTCCCCGTACCCCCTCCCCCTGTACCCATGTCTCTGTGCCCCCACCCAGCCACTCCCCTGTCCCTATGTAGCTCTGCACACCCTCCCCCATCACCTCCCATTCAGGCCCTGCCCCAATCTGTCCTCCCTCACTAGCCTTTATGAGCCCCTGTCTGACCCCCCCAGTACCCCACACTGTCTGTCTCCCCATAGCCCTTGTCTCCTGACCTGGCCTGTCAGGCACTGCGAAGAAGGCAGGCTCTTTCTTTTCCCTCTCTGGCTGGGAGCTGCTGCTGTGTTCTATCACCACAGCACCCTCTGGTGGACAAAAGGCAGAACTGCCGCAACATTTTGGCAGAAGGTTTTTCTGTTGAAAAAATTAAAAATATGAGTGGCTCATTAATTATGCACACATGCAGTAGTGCAGAATTCCCCTGGGAGTATCTGGGTAAATCAAGGCATACAAATACAATAATTAGTAACAATTACATAACGTGTTAATTAGTTCTGACATTCACAGTTGCAACTAGCAAGTATCTCATGAAAACATTTTGTAGCTGAATCCTGTGTATTGAATAGTTGATGGATCACTTTACAGCTGTGAGTCAGTGTCTCACTTGTTCTTTCTCTGTGATAGTAGGAGCATATACAAAGCAACCTATGTCAGCTCCATACAAGTGGTGGTGTATTTTTTTCAGAATTAAAAAAGTTAAAAGTATATCTGCATTTGAATGAAGACATTTGACAACTGGTTCACGTTGCACTTAGTTGCCAGCTACTAAGTGCTGGATTCAATGTTTATCCTGCAAGAGCTGACATCAAATACCTAACCAGAGCTTTCCCTGCTTTTGTATATGTTTGTCATTATTTATTTCATGAAAAGTGAGGAATTGTGAACTTGGGTCTTGGCAAGTAAGTGAATGGGGAAATAATTTTCAAATACTTGGTTTTAAAATGTGACTTTCTAATTGAATCTGAACACATAGTGGAGCTGATTCTCCTCTCATTTACAATGGTGTAACTCCATTGACTTGACTGGGAGTTAACTCCTCATTCACATGAATATGAGTGGTGAATTGGGACCCTAGCATGGGCGGCGGGTATCACAGGCCGGGGGAGACTGAGCATCCCGAAACAGCCTGGCGTGGCTCCACCCACGCTCCATCCCCTAGGTCCCCTCCTGCCTGCTTCCAGTTCTCAGTCTTCCTTGGCCCAGGCTGGGGTCAGCTGGCCTGCCACTAGGACTTGGGGTGGCTGGGGCTGGTGCTCGCAAGGCCCAGGGCTAGGGGCGCTGGGGCCACACCGCTTGTCCAGTGCTCCAGGGCTGGGGTTGGGGATGCTGCGGCTGCACCGCCCACCCAGCACTCCAGGACTGAGGGTGCTTGAGCAGGCTGGGGCAGGGGGTGGGGCGGCAGCTGAGGTGAGGGTGCGCTGGGCTCCGGCAGGGGAGGGGGTGGAAGGGGAGGAGCAGGACCTCAGGCAGAAGGGGAGGGGCCGGAGGCTAGCCTCCCCCAATGGCCGGTTCACCCACCGCCCTTGGACCCTAGGCACAAACTTAAGATCTTAAACTATTTAAAATAATATTTTAAAAATATTTGCAACTTTTCTTTAAAAGAGAAAAACTAAAATAAATGTAGGTGAGGAAAAGAGTTCTGTTTTCTCCTACAGGATGCTAAAAGACTTGCCTGGAGAAGGATAGAAAGGATGGAAGCTGTAACTGATGTCCTGAAAGTGAATTTGGGAGAATGATTGATTAGTTGCTACTTCCCGAATGACGGTGTAAATCCCCATCTATTTTGGCCTCTGAAACAAGTCACAAGCAAAAGTTCCCAAGTAAAATTCTTCTGCATAGTGTCCTAGGAGTGGCTTCTTTTTGTATTATAAAGTTTCCTCATCAACAATTCAGTCAAAGACCTGGAGATTGAGCCTGCCTCATGAGACAAGCTATAAATCAAAGCAAATCCCTTAGGGTGGTATTTACATATACTACACAGCATTTTACAATTGAAATAAATCACTTAACTGAAATGAAATGGAGCATTTGTGTCAGCATTCAATCAGCTATATGGTACAACTTTGCTCAATTTAGTTCGCTCAAAAGCACGAGAAAATGCAGTGGAATTAACAAAATTATGCAATTTGGAATGCTTAGATTCTGAAGTCATATGGTACGCTGTTAACTGCTTTGAAACAACATGAAGGTGTCTATTTGTGCTCTGAAAAGGAAATGAATATTAACTTATCTGAACAACTTGCAAACGGACATTGCAGGAAGCTCATTAAATCTCATATGGAAAATAAATAAACCAGTAGAGAAAAGGATGGGTGGGAATTTGACTTCCTCTGTTTCTGGAGAAGCAAATGTGGGGTTTTTTTTTTTGAATATATAATGTATTTGGCAAAAGATTTTTAAATGGAAAATTGAGACAAAGAGCAAATATATTTGTTACATCTTTGAAAATAAAAGCCTCTTAATGCATGTAGTACTATAGGCAGGGTTAGTACCCTGCCTATTAAGGTTGCCCAACCCTTCCCATTACAAGACCCTGTTTCAGTTGCTTATAACTTTGTTAAACTCTAACCATTTAGGCTGAAATGTTGCATGCTGTGTGTCTTCTTCAGACTAAATATTTCTGGAAATTTTCAGCCAAAATGGCTCAGCCATTTCTGGGAATGTAGTTAGGGAAAAACACATTGTTCTGATGACCTTTTTTTGAAAAGCTTTAGGACCTCCATGCTTTGAAGCAGGGGCTTACAATTTGCCGGGTGGATGGCCTGTGTGTCAGGGATTGTTTTGCTGTCTCTGTGAAAATCTGCTCAATGTTGACTAAGTTATAAGCCTTTGAAAAATTGCAGTTTTCCCACGCTGAGTAGAAACTCATTACAGTTTCACAGCTTAATTCCTCAAAGATACTGTCTGCAAGAGGAATCCAGTCCATGGCTGAGCGGGACTTTCCTTCCAATTGCAGTTCCTGGCTGCTGTGGGCTTTGCAAGGTCCATATCCAGGCACTGAAACTAAAAGCAAGGAGACTGTTTCTGCTGGGCTCTCAGTGACTTGCTGGGCCCAGGCAGAGTCTTGGAGGAAACTACTTGAATCATATGTAGAAGGGACAAGAGCTGGACCGGGGGAGGAAGTGGATTAGGTAAAGGAATTGGGGGTGGGGGGAGAATGGGAATGGCTGGACAAGGAGACTGGGACAAGAGGACACAGACAGATGAGGAGCCCAGGGAGTGAGACTGGGAGTCAGTAGGGATGAGGAATGTGGATGTAGGAGTGACTGGAGGCTGGCAGTGGGAGAGAGGGGAATTAGATAAGAAACTGTGATGGGGGAACTGGGACTTGCTGCACAAGGAATGTAGGAACAAGGAGCAAGGGGTTAGCGGGAGTGGGAATGGCTGGCCAAGGAGACTGGGAGGGAAGACTCAGACTGGAAATGGTGGTGGGGAGACTGGAAATCCAGAGGGAGGACTGGTATGAGATGCTTAAGTAGTGGAGACTGGGGACTGGTTAAGTGATAAGATTGGGACTGGAACAAGGACTCGGTGTGAGGAAGAGACAGGACTGGGACAGGTTGGCATGGAAGGGGCAGAAAGGGAGTTTGGGAGAAATGGTCAGAAGGATTTGCCTATATTAGAGGAATTTAATGAGTAAGATGCATTCTGGAAGATAAGATGTGAGGTAGCTTATATTGCTGCATAGTAAAATTTAAACACCCTACAGGGAGCCAGTCATATTTTCACAGGTCATTCTCTTAGCTCACCAGCTGTGGCCTCCCTGGAGGGTTTGGGCAGTGAGTAAGAAGCGTAGATCAAGATCATTTTCAACCTCTGGAGAGTCAGGCCCCAAATTCACCTATTAAAGTTTAGATATATGAGAGATTACAGCATATGGGGAAGGTATGTGCTGGGAAGGGTGCTGACAAAGGGCCCTTTACTTTTGGGAGGCACATACTTTACCTGTCTAGAGCTGACCCTGCAGAAAAACATGACTGAGTTGAATGTGAAATACAAGGGAGACATTGGAGAAAAAGCCACCTTGGGCCACGTTCTGTACCGATTTACACTGTGTACCTCCCAACTTGGAGCTGCGGATGCTCAATACCTTGAAAATCAGCCTTTTATTTAAGTGCCTCTATGGGTATATCTACACAGCAACTAGACACCCATGGCTGGTCTATGCCAGCCAACTTGGGCTCAGGCTGCTGGGGTGTTTCATTGCTGTGTAGACTTCTGGGCTTGGGCTGGAGCCCAAGCTTTGGGACCCTGAAAGGTGTGAACAACAAACGATAAGATGCCTAGTTCTTATAGACAGATGCAATGGAGGATCTACTCCAGTGAGCATAACTCTGACTCATGCATAAAGGTTTTCCTTAATTATTGAAAGTTGGCCTAGAAAAATCAAGAATGCAAAATAAGAGAATGATATATATGTCTGAGCGTGCTCATGTGTGTTTGAAGAAGAAACTACAACACACTATTCTCAAAACAAATATGGGTAATTAAACAATATCATGCTCTGTGACTTTCGAATAAAAACATTTAATATAAGATTTAATTACTTGTTATATGGTTACTTTCAAGGCCTATCTCATGGGAAAGTTATCTGTTTTTATAGCTCCAGACGCACAAAAAAAGCTTAAGGGAATAATAACCCCACCAAAGGCTAACATCCAGCACTTGCAAGCTAGCAATCCTTGAATACTTAATGAGGTGCTTACGGCTAGGAAGGTTTATAATGAGATGTCTTTTTAGTTCATAATGTTGGACATTAAAGAGATACTGTCAACATGATTTTTAAGAGAAAAACTTTTACGCAGCATTTGCAGAATTAAAACAAAAAATCTTTCACAAATACTGTATATACAAGAATTTTTCTGCTCCTCTGCTGATGTTTAGAAGACGAGAGTAGACTAACCCAAGAGCAACACCACCAATACAGTTGGGTCAACCCTTTTCTTCCACTCTGTCCTCTCTGTATGTGTCTGTCGCCCCTTTGGTTTCGGGTCTCTGCTGTATTTTTGATGAACACCCTCTCTCAGATTCTGGAGAAGAGTGTGAATATGAGCTCCCACCAGAGCAGTACATTAAGAGTGAAGACACCAGGCTAATGTATAAGAAGGAACATGCCAAAAACCATCAACAAAACAGTGATACTGACTATATACAAAGTGCTGTTAATTGAGCACATAAACTGGAAAAAAATAGAAAACACACTTTCTCTCTCTGATTTTGTGCAGTGGTAATTGTGAGGGCTATGTGTACAGGGCCGGCTCTAGCATTTTTGCCGCCCCAAGCACCAAAAAAAAAAAAAAAAAAAAAAAAAGCCGCGATCGCCGGCAGCTCTACCGCCGCTTCTTTCTACGGCGGCAATTCGGCGGCAGGTCCTTCGCTCCGAGAGGGAGTGACAGCCCTGACACTGAATTGCCGCCGGACGTGCCCCCTTCTTCACTGGCCGCCCCAGGCACCTGCTTGCTACGCTGGTGCCTGGAGCTGGCCCTGTATGTGTAACAAAACCAGGTCTCACATTTTCAGACAAATGATTTTTCTAATTTGAAGTAACCCTTCTGCAAAACAAAACAGGGTTTCAGTGGTGCACAGGCTTTATATAAGGTGAAGTTCACCCTTTGTAAAAACCAAACATAAACCACAGCCTGAATTTCCTCTCAAGATGGCTGGTTCTAGTGTTTTCTTTGCAGAACCTCCTATTTCTACCCTTTTCCATCCTTTCCTGAGAGAGGGGCCAACAACCCCTTTTCTATTGTGAACTGGAGCTACTGAAGCCTACCTGCTCTGCCTGCCAGCATGAGCTAGTATAAGTCAACAGATTAGTTCTGTTTCTCCCTCCAGCCCCTGACATTGTCACAGGACTACACTCAGCAACCATTGTGAAGAGAAGACATGATCTGATGCATGCCATAGCTGCAGCTTATATGTATATATATATATATATATATTTTTTTTTAATGGAGATATCCTATCTCCTAGAACTGGAAGGGACCTTGAAAGGTCATCGAGTCCAGCCCCCTGCCTTCACTAGCAGGACCAAGTACTGATTTTTGCCCCAGATCCCTAAGTGGCCCCCTCAAGGATTGAACTCACAACCCTGGGTTTAGCAGGCCAATGCTCAAACCACTGAGCTATCCCACCTCGCCCCTTGAGGTGAGCTAGCAGCTTTTGAAATGAAAACTAAACAACAAGCAGTAAGGGCCGGCTGTGTAGGCTACAGAAATGAAATAGGTGTCATGGAAAGACCACAGTTCACAACCAAATTTATGGGTCCAATTCACAGCCTCAGTCCTCTCCTCTCCTACTGCTCAGACAGTGACAATTCCACAGACATAAAGGAGTCCCCATGAGGTGTAGGGCCGGCACAGCCAGCTCCTAAATCATCACACATTGAGTGCCAGCATAGGGGGTATGTCAGGGTGGGAGGGGAGTGACCAGAGATGATGAATGACTCCTTGAGGATTGTTGCCAGCTGGCACAGGTTAGAATAGTCATAGGGCCAAGGTCTCTGATAGGCCCCCTTTCTGCTACACTAAGCAGATCTTGGCTGGACCATAGAATCTGGTCCTGTCTCGTTTGCTCTTAGGCCAGCATGGGCTCAGCTCCTAGTGGGAAGGGAGAGCCCTGCATCATTTTGCAGTGATCTCTCTGGGTGATTCTGGAAGGAACAGTGTACATTTCTTGGGAATCGGATAATCAAGAAAATGCAAATGTCTTGTAAATGAGAGCTAGACCGAGAATATTGTGGGGTGTATGTGGAATGCTCAGAGGTCTGAGACAGTCTTGGAGGAAAATAAATACTCATTTTTTTTTTTTTGACATTTGGATGGTTATGTTGTTTACTACCATATATTTTTGCCAACCAGCACCATCCTGAAATTGTAATTGCAGCCGTTGGTTAATTATATCACTTATTAATGTAGCTTCACTATTTCAGCATCAGTGAGTGAGACAGGATCCTCCCTCTTGCCCTGCATCACATGCACAAACGCCACGGGTGTGACTGAGGGGTTATCACCGCTAGGATGCCATGAATCAGGATAATAAGTCTGGTAGTTGCAATATTGATGCACTTGCACTTGTTCTGGGCTACCATTTCCCCAGCAATATTCCTAGCTCTTCTCCCTAAAATGCGCAGTCATATGCACAGTGATTTCTCTGTATCGGGAGTGGCAGGATGCTCAGCTTCCTCCAAAGCTGACCTCATCAGTATTGAGCAGATTGTCTGTTAGGGAAGCTTAATATCAACATGAGCTACTTCCTTTTCACTGTACTATAATATCACTGGTTTGTTGGGGATCTTTTTAATCTCGTACACTGTAATATTTATTTCAGTTTATTTTTATCTGAATCAGCATGATGTGGCCTCTTTTCTTCATTAGGTACTGTGAACTTACAAAGATTATATCAGTCTTTCAGTTGGCATCTTGGTAGCATGTCTTAACATGAAAAGCTGCCTCTTTCATAACACAATCATTAATTATGCAGCAACTCCCTAAAGGTTTTGTGCAATAGTATCAACTGTAAATGATCATAATTTAAGATACCACCAGAGAGAGGTGTAGAAGGAACAGTGGACTGTGCTCACGGCTACAGCCTATAGATTGCATAGGTGCTCTGCACCCTGCCTCTGGGATGTAGGAGAGGATTAGGATAGCACTTAAGGGGAAAAAAGTATAGGAAAGTGAGAGTTGAAATTAACAACAGCATTAAATAATTGCCCTTTACATACAGACAATCAGCTTCCAAGTGATCAGTATTTCAGTTGAGAGCCCAGGTGCTCATTCACTCAAATTCCCATCACCAATAGATACACCAAATGCTCACCCAATATCCTGCCCCAAAATCCCATCAGTGGCTCCTCTGTTTTCAGTTGTGAAATTTCTTCCTCAGAGTTCCCCTTATCCTCTGAGTGAATGAATAAGACGTACATGCAGGATCATGCCTGCGAAAAAGAAAACTCCTGGCTTGCAGCCACATGCTAATTCATTAATAGGAGTTCACAGTCATCTGCCAGGAAACATTAAAAAAGCAATGACATTTTAACTATCTTGTGAAGCAAATAGTTCACACTGCCAGTGAGCTCAGCAAAACAAGGAGTGAGCCTTATTAATGACTGTTTATCCCAACCTTCACATTTCACTTCTCATCATCTCTTCTAAACTTCCAAGTTTCTTAATGGAAACATTGGCAATACCATAACCATAAGTATGCAGCAAAGGAATGCACCTTTCCTTTGAAATACTATGCATGTTATTTTTTTATTCTTTGGTTTTAGTTCTAGCTGTGCATTTCTCTCCCCCAAAACAATCATATTAAAGTTTTAAAATTCTCTGAACATTGATCAATGTAAAGGTTACATTTGGCTTTAGTCAAGAAGTTTTGGTGGGGCAGGAGGAAGGTGTGCGTGTGTAAAGGTGGACCTTGTGCTCCATCTGCTGTATGTATCAGTGTGGTTGCCGCAGCCTCAAGACTGCTCTAAATTATACCCAATGCCACCAGATCGTGTAGGGGCAATATAGTAGCCAGCAATTAGTTGTGTGGAGGTACAGACTAACCAGGCCACCTACTCCAGCAGCAGGGAGGTGTAGTGGAGTGTGAGTTGCTACAGCAACTCTATGCAACTGGAGGACTTCCTTGCATTGGGATGATCCTTCCATGGGCAGCTATGCCAGCTTTAGGATCACTCTGTATCATCAGACAATGCAGCACAAAACGGCTGAAATACTGCCCAGGATCTGTGCCTCTATCTGAACCTTGTTGGCAACTCCATACAAAATAAATTAGTCACTATGATACTTGACATCAGTCTGTCCATTGTGATAGCAAACAATTGCATATAATATAAAACATCCATGTTAATATTAATTTAGATTCATTTCTTCAAGCTCCACATCCTCCCACACAAATGTGATGGGTTCTTACCAGCTCCATGGGAAACCTTGAATGCCAAGATCTCTCTCTTGCTTCTGCTTTCAAGCTAGGGTTCAATTGTTAGCAAGCTGCGCTTTAATGTGGCTGTGTAGTCACGGCACCAGTGCTGGGAGAGATGTCTGCCAGTGCTATAAAAAACCCACCTCCATGAGGGGAATAGCTGTAGCACTGTCTACACTAGCACGTTACAGCGCTGAAACTTGCAGCGCTCGAGGCTGTGTGTGTTTTTTCACACCCCTGAGCAAGAAAATTGCAGCACTCTAAAGGGGCAGTGTAGACACGGCCTCATAAAAAGTTGTACAGAGAGTTGTTTGTGGAAAGCAAAATAAATCAATGAGTGAAGACTGTCCCTCAGTAATTGAGAATTTAGGGTAGGTTGCCCATTTAGAAAATACAATCCATTAGGAAAGTATTTCAATTACTTTTACTATAATGACATTGGATCCAAGTTGAGGGAGTAACCTGTTGCTGCCCAGCGACAACGCTAATATATTTACTTAGCTTTTGTCCCCTCAAATATTTTTGTTTTTAAAAACTTCCTCTGTTTCCTAGGAAATCCCCCTTTTCCGCAGTGTGTGTAAATCTTTTGCAAATGTAACTTGATCCAAGCTGTGTGCCAAAATCTGAAGAAGAATACAGCTTGCATGCTCTGAACAGAGTGGGAGACACCTGAGATGGCTCTCTGTTCAATTATTCAGGAATCTCATTTATGTGCTGCAAAAGCATTAGTGTCAGGAGGTGAAGAGGGCCACAACAGTATGTATTCAGATAACAAACACAGGAGGGGGAGTTCTCAAACTCTTTCATAAGACTGACCACATGTCAATAAAGAAACTGTCTCAGATCCATTACCCTTCCTGTTTATAATCACATAACATCCCTCTGTCAACAACAACAATTGCCTACATGGAAAAATATTAGGAAAATATATAATGCATTTTTAGCTATCTTTAAATGCAATTTAGCAACTGGAAATAAAGGAGGTGTTAGCACCACACTACCAGCTAGTTTTCTCTGTAGGCCACCAGCAAGTGCTCTGCGGACCACCAATGGGTTGTCCAGATAAGCAGCTCTTGGCCCTGGTTTGGTAGAATTCTAACCTATCCAGGGGAAAGGAGAAAATCCCACCAGCTCCACCATAAGTCATTTTAAAGTTACTTTGTGAGTTGGAGTGGAAGGACAGTTTCTCACATAGGATTGCCAACTTTGTACTTACACAAAACCAAACACCCTTGCCCTGCCCCTCTTCAGGGGCCCCGCCATCTCCACTCCCTCTGTCGCTAGCTCTCTCCACCCTCACTCACTCGCTCATTTTCACTGGGCTGGCACAGGGGGTTAGGGTGTGGGAAGGAGTGAGGCAGGGTTCCGGCTGGGGGTGTGGGCTCTGGGATTGGGCCAGAAATGAGGACTTCTGGGTGCGGGAGGGGTCTCCGGATTTAGGCAGTGGGTTGGGATGCAAGAGGGGGTCAGAGCTCCAGCTGGGGGTGTGGCTCTGGGGTGGGGCCAGGGACGAGGGATTTGGGGTACAGGAGGGGACTCTGGGCTGGGGGGTGGAGTCGAGGGGCTTGGAGTATGGGAGGGGGCTCCAGGCTGAGACGGGAGTTGAAGCTCTGGGCTGGGGGTGCGGGTTCCAGGGTGGGGCCAGAGAGGAGGGGTTCAGGGTGTGGGAGGGGGCTTTGGGCTGGGGCAGGGGGTTGGGGTGTGTGGGGGGTGTGAGGGCTCCAGCTGGGGATGCAGGCTCTGCTGTGGGGCTGGGGATGAGGGATTTGGGGTGCAGGAGGGGGCTCTGGGGTAGGGCTGAGGGATTCAGCATGCAGGAGGGGGCTCCAGGCAGGTGTGTGGGGTGGTGTGAGGGCTCCAGCTAGGGGTGCAGGCTCTTGGCTGGGGATGAGGGGTTTGGGGTGCAGGAGGGTGCTCCGGGCTGGGACCGAGAGGTTCAGAGAGTGGGAGGGGGATCAGGGCTGGGGCAGGGGCATGGGAGGAGGTCAGGGGTGCAGGCTTTGGGCGGCGCTCTCCTGAAGCAGCTCCCGGAAGCAGCAGCATATCCCCTCTCCGGCTCCTACATTGAGATGTGGCCATGCAGCTCTATGTGCTGCCCCATTTGCAGGCACCACCCCCGCAGCTCTCATTGGCCGTGGTTCCCGGCCAATGAGAGCTGCGGGGGTGGTGCTTGTGGGAGGCAGCGTGAGGAGCCCCCTGGCTGCCCCTACACGTAGGAGCCAGAGGGGGGACATGCCGCTGCTTCCAGGAGCCATGGCATGCAAGGGAGCCTGCCTTAGCCCCGCTGCACTGCCAACCGGACTTTTAACGGCCTGGTCAGTGGTGCTGACTGGAGCCGCCAAGGTCCCTTTTTGAGCAGGCATTCCAGTCAAAAACCGGACACCTGGCAACCCTATTCTCACATCTCCATGCTAGTTCCTGTACTTTTCCACAAGTGAACCCACAGTCCCTGTGGGAGTTACTCCAGCAGAACCCCAGACCAGAATAATTCACTTCCCCCACATTCTCTTACTAGGAGGAGGACCAAGGGCCAGATTTTCTGAAGTAGATGTAGATAGATACCTACTGTGATTTTCACAAGAAACTGAGCAAATTAGGTGCCTAGTTCCCACTCAGATCAATGGGAGTTAGGCATCTAACCTTGTGATAAATGAAGTGGGGGTAGCTCCCGTTTATGGACACCCAGCCAGCCAGCTAGCTATAAAATTCCTCTTAGTAGCTGTTCTCTACTTGCTTTACCTGTAAAGGGTTAACAGCCCACAGGTAAAAGAAAAGGAATTGGGCATCTGACCAAAAGGGCCAATGGGAAGGTAGAACTTTTTAAAATTGGGGGAAAAAAAACTTTCCCTTTGTCTGTTGTTCTCTGGAGGAGGAGACACGGAGCAGCAATGCTATAAGCAGGAATGCTGTGTAAGGCTTGAATCAGGTATGAAAATTCATCTAATCATACCTAGAATTACTTATTTGAAACTCCCCAAATATGTAAGTAAATTAGGGATGTTTAGCTAGATGTGATCAGTTTTATTTCTTTATTTTGGCTTGTGGATCTCCTCTTGCTAACCCCAGATGCTTTTGTTTGCTTGCAACCTTTAAGCTGAACCCCCAAGAAAGCTATTTTGGATGCTTCATTTTTGTAATTGTTTCTTTTAAGATCTAGCAAAAAGCCTAAAGTTCCAGATGTATTTTTTTCCTTTTTGTTTTTAATAAAGTAATTTACCTTTTTTAAGAACAGGATTGGATTTTTGTTGTCCTAAGAGGTTTATAAATATGTTGTTTGATTAGCTGGTAGCCACAGCTAATTTCCTTTGTTTTCTTTCTCAGCTCTTCCCAGGAGGGAGGTGAAAGGGATTGAGGGTACCCCACAGGGAGGAATTCCCAACTGCTCCTTCCTGGGTTCAAAGGGTTTTTTTTGCATTTGGGTAGTGGCAGAGTTTACCAAGCCAAGGTCAGAGAAAAGCTGCAACGTTGGGAGTGTAATACAAGCCTGGAAAGGCCAGTATTATTTTTTAAAATCCTTGCGGGCCTCCACCTTCTGCACTTGAAGTGCCAGAGTGGGGATTCAACCTTGACAAACCTGTTTAGGTACTTTTCAAAATCCTATTAGGTGCTAGATTAGACTCAGTATTGCAATGCCTATCTTTTAGTACTCTGCCATCCAGGGGAAACTACAGCCCCAAGACAGGTACCCAGACTTCTTATACAATGCATGAAGAGAGTTAGGTGCCAGAAATGGACTACACCAAAGCCAGCATGCTGAGTGGGGCAATGCCTAGACTAGGCAATAGGAAATGCTGGGGAGAGGGGTGTGGCCTAATCCCTGACCCTCAAAGGAGTTAGGTGCCAAACTCCAGGTGAGAGGAAGGTGTCTATCTCCATTTGGGATTCACAGCTATTGAACCCTCTCCTGGAGGTAGGTGGCTAAAACAGGTCAGCCCTTTCTCACAATAGCCATGTGGTTAGAGCACTCATTCAGTTAAATATTAATTGGTTCATGGACATGAGCTTGCCAATGGCAGATTTAATAAACAGCAAGATTAGCAGATGCTGGTTGTTGGTCCACACCCACACCCCAGTCTGCTTCTCCCATCTGCCAGTGACAGAAGAACAAAAAGATGGGCCCCAGTGCAGGTTTTTATTGTGGGTCTTCACGTGCCAACACATCCCACTTTCAAATAAACTCTCACTTTCTGTAACCCCCCACTCATCCCTGCCTCTGCACCTTTGCTCTGCTCCCCTGTTCTCCCCTCCTCCCGCAGCTCTAGCATTGCCAACTTTCTAATGGTACAAAACTGAACACCCCTTCCCTGCCCCTTTTCCAAGGCCCTGGCTCTGCCCCGCTGCTTCTCAGAGGCCCCGCCCTCACTTGCTCCATCCCCCCTCCCTCTGTCACTTGTTCGCCACCACCCTCTCTCACTTTCACCAGGCTGGGGTAGGGGGTTGAGGGCTCTGGGCTGGGGGTGAGGGCTCTGGGTGGGGCCAGAAATGAGGGGTTCACGATGCAGGAGAGTGCTCCGGGCTAGGGAAGGGTTTTGGGATGTGTGTGTGGGGGGGTAAGGACTCCGGCTGGGGTGCAGGCTCTGGGGTGGGGCTGGGGATGAGGGGTTTGGGGCAAAGGAGGGGGCTCCGGGCTGGGGTAAGCGGTGGGGTACAGGGTGTGTGTGAGGGCTCCAGCAGGGGGTGTGGGCTCTGGGGTGGGGCTGGAGATGAGGGGCTTGGGGTGCAGGAGTGGGCTCAGGGCTAGGACAGGGGGTTGGGGTGTGGGGGGATGCGGGGTCCCGGCAGTGCTTACCATGGCTCCCAGGAGGCAATGGGAGCTGCGAGGGTGGCGCTGGGTGCGCAAAGGCAGCGCGTGGAGCCTACCTGGCCACCCATGAGTTTATGGGCCACAAGGACACCTGGCAACCCTACCCAGCTCCATGCCATGCCATCTGCTCCGCCAGGCCCAGGAACTGCACCAATGCTGCTGTCGCTAGAGCTATTACCACTGCCCCCACCAACGCCAGAACACCTGTTGTGGGAGCCCAAGCTGTGAACCACTACTGCTGCTGCCTCCAGATATAGAGTCAGAGCCGCATGCCGGCTCATGCTACCCCCATTTGAATTTGCCCTGGCAATGGAAGGCAAGGCAAGCTCTGCCTTTGGTCCCACTAATCAGAATTCATGGCAGAGTCACCATTGTGGAGCCTACTCCCCGACCAAATTCAAATGTGGGCAGTGGGGACCAGTTAGGGCGACCAGATGTCCCGATTTTATAGCGACAGTCCCGATATTTGGCGCTTTTTGTTATATAGGTGCCTATTACCCTCCACCCTCTGTCCCGATTTTTCACACTTGCTATCTGGTCACCCTAGGACCATTGCTCTTCCTAGAGGTTTCAGTAGGCCATAAACAATGGCAGCAGCCTGCAGCAGGCATATGTTGTGCAGCTGAGCAGCCCTGAGCCCGCAGGGACCGTCCAAGTGCATAGGGCCTTGAGCAGCTGCACCAGCTGTTCCTCTGTCCCTGCCAATGCCCCCCTCCACTTGATTCTGGGGTCCCACCCTCACAAGTAACTGAGTCAGTCACCATGGCAAGGAGCCCCCTTGCTGCCTCAGGGCTGATGCATTTGCATGGGTTGCATGTGTCTAACACTCTCCTTGGCCATCAGCCTCCATTTTTATAGGGGTCCCAGGGACCCATACTCACCTGTCCTGCAATGCCTTTGCAAAATCTCACATCATTTGAGCATGCCCAACAGTGGCTTGTAGTAACAGAAGTTTCCTACTCAATACTGCAGGGGTCACAGCCACTAGGCATGCTCCACTGCTAGGGTGACCAGATATTCCGATTTTATAGGGACAGCCCCAATAGTTGAGGGTTTGTCTTATATAGGAGCCTATTACGCCCCTAACCCCCATCCTGATTTTTCACCCTTGCTATCTGGTCACCCCATCCAGTGCTGAAGGGGCTGCTGTTGGGAAATGTAGCTTGTTTCCAAAGATTCTGTAGATGAACTTGAAAGGAGCAAAACCAAAGACCGCATAGATAAGCAAGTCAACAATGAAGCAGGTCAAAGCAGTCTTCCTACTGAAATAGGTTTGATGTTCCTATCTGTTAAAAGTCACTTTCAAGATTCAGTTTTATCACCTGAGCGATTGCATATGCCTGTACAGATTGGTCCTTGCCAGCCCATTCAAAGTGATAGGCCAGATGGCATTTTGTAGGGGGGGGGGGAGGGAAAGAAGGAAACTGCCTTCCCCCCCCCCCATCTTTATTTTGCAGAATAAAAAATGCACCACATGAAGATGTGCATGTCAAGTGGCCTAGCCTACTCATATCTGGAGAGCAACAACTGTGGCATTTACTTGAGCATCAATAAATTACTTGCCATACATAATACAACCTTTGTGCAATTTATCAGTGACACCAAGAGAATGAAATAATTGAGTAAAATGATTACCAATGAACTGTCTTTTAGCATTAGAAACCAGGAGCCACATACATCAGTTCTCTTCAGATTTAGACGTCTGCTAGGGTACTGTGTATACCATAAGCTTAAAGGGAAGTCCTACAGATGCTGCAAGCACTAGGCTCCATGGCTTTAACCCACAGCAGGTTTCCATAAACAATTGCACATTTTGAGTAATAGAGGATTCCTTTCTTAGGGATGCCAGAAGCTAAAGAGAGCTAATACTCTAGACATAATTGCTTTGTCAATTCCTCACCATCGTGTCCCGCCTCAACACCAAGTGGTGGGACCTTCTATCACCTATGGAGGGTGAGAATCCCAGATGGGCCACATCCACACAATATACATACTACCTGCATGGCTCTGAGGATGTCACATGAGCCACAGCTGTGTGCTGATCTGGCCACAAGCAGCTCACACGTTGAGAACCACTGGGCTAGAGCTTTCCCTCCAGCTCAGCTAAGGTGGAGGGAAAGTACCCTAGAATGAGCCAGCACCTTATGTATGTGTTTATGGAAAAAAGATTGGCTAAATTAGAAGCCCCTGGGGAAAAAACATTGTGCAAAGCTCCCCCTCAGCTTCAGAGAATAATTAAATTGTAAAAGTGCTGGTTAAATGTGAAATATGGCTTGAAAATAGCTTCTTAGACTAGAAGTGCAGTTAAGGGTAGCTATAAGCACTGAGAACAAGGAGCTGCAGGAAGAAGTAAATATGAATCTCCTACTATCCAGTTACAAAACAAAATTTGGCAACCTTGATAAAAGAAACACCACCTGACCCAATCTCACGACGGGTTGAAGCTGTAATTTTACGTAGAAGGCCAAGAGATGAGCGTCCAGAGACTGGGAAATAACGAGCAGCGCTTGGTGCTCCCGGGCGAATTTAGCAGTACTTGTGAGCAGCACAGAAGCTAGGGCTTCCCCAGAGTAAGGTTCAGCGAAGCCTGCTCCCGGGTTGGGGCAAGCCGCCCAACTGACCTCTCCCCTCCCATAGCCACTGGCACTGATCCCACCCTCTTAGACGCTGCTTTCCACCTGGCGTCCCGTAGCTGCAGGTGGGCGGGATAAAGTGACTCTAGACAGCCAATCGGAGCACCCCTTTGGTTTACCTTTCCCAGCCAATGAAATGGCTGGCTTTGGTAGGGGGGATAGGAACCAGCTCGCGCAATTCCGCGGCCAATCAGGAGGTAGCTCCCCCCCCCCCGGCGGCTACGGGGCTGGGCGCTCCTCCCCCCCGCCAGTTCCCCGCCCCTGAGGGGAGGAGGCCCTGTCCGGCTCAGCCCCCAGCCATTCGAGGCGCGGCGAGGCGAGGCGAGGCGGACGGGATGGTAGTTGGCTGGGGTGGGATTCTCAGCTAGAGGAAGCTGGAACCGCGTCTGTCGCGGGCAGAGTGCGGAGGCCTCGCTGTGCTCAGTGCAGGTGAGAGCTGGAGCTGGAGGCCAAGCCCCGCCGGCCGTTGGGCGCTGCCCTGGTTATTGGGCTGGGGGAGTGATGGCGGGGGCTGCGAATGTGGGGCTGGCAAAGGGACTGAGATCCCCCCTCCCCCGCGAGGCGTGAGGGTCTGGGGATGCGAGTGGGGGCTCCCTGCGCGCGCCCCCAGCCAATCGGGTCAGGGACCCGTTTTCGGAGGTGGGGGCGGGGACAGGTGCGCGTGTGGGGACAGAGGGAGGGGCTGCCCTGGGGATGTCCTGGGGCTGGTGGGGGCTCGGGACCGGGGATGCCCGGAGGGGGTCTGTGGGGGCCGGATGCCCTGCAGAGAAGAGCGGTGTCCAGGGGCCGGGGACGTCTTGGGAAGGAGGTCTGTGCAGGGCTGGTGTGTCTGAGCTGTTTCATAATGACTTCAGGGTTGATCAAGCTTGTTAGACGTTAGTTTTAATTTTTTGTCCTTATGTCCGTAGCTCTCTGAGCTGGGATCTCTGGGTGGTGGGAAGGGAAGAGTGTCACCTGGCTGAGGAGTTGGGATGTGAAAAGGAGACTGCCCCTGTATAGGCTTTACATAAGCGGCAGTCAAGGCAGAGGTGCTTTTACTGCAGCAGACCTGTACTGGTGTATGGGAGGCAATCTGTCGCCAAATTTGGGTTTTATTTTTGCTGGTGGATGAATGGGAAGAGTGAATTGTCTCAGTGTGGGCTGGTGGGAGGAGACAGGAGGGACGAGCACCAGGCCCACTTGTCAGGTTGTTGTATCCAGACAGATACAAAAGCCTTGTTTGTCAGGGAGCAGATTCCAAGATGTCACCAGTAATTCAACATCAGTTTGTTGACATGAGAAGGCAGATGTTACAAGGAAATGCTCCTGTTCGTGTTGAGTAGATTGAATGTTTTGTTAGCGCAAAGATTAAATGCTGTTCTGCACAGCAAAGCTCATTTTATTTTATACAATCTTCTTTTTATGAATGCTTGTTTATCTTTTATTTCAAATGATACTTTATATTTTAAAGTGCTGTAATATGGGGGGATGGTTGTAATTTGAATACTGCACTAATCTTTGTGCATAATATATTCATACCTAGCTCTTATATCTCAGATTTTCATCCATAGATATCAAAGTGCTTTACACAGGAGATCAGTGTCATTTCCCCCATTCTACAGAGGAGGGAACTTAAGATACTGGGAGGTGAAGTGAGTTGCCCAAGCTCACCCAGCAGGCCAGTGGTAGAGTCAGGAATAGAGCCCAGGTCTCCTGAGTTCCAATCCAGTGCTCTCTCCACTAGATTGCATTGCCTCTCCATGGCGTATGAACTATACATTTTACTTGATGGGTCAAAATGTAAGGGGAGAAGTTTGCTTAACTATGAATAGTGCTGCAGCCATTTCTTGTTTTAAAATGTAAGGCACCATTGGGAATAGTTAAGGAGAATTAATTTATAAGAAGTAATGGATGTGAATAAATCATTGAGTAACATCAGACTACATAGCTAAACCCAGGAGACCTATTAACTTTAATTTATAGGTCATTGGAACCATGAGGTATTTCTATGAATTGCTTAAAAATAGCTTAATTCACTTCTGTGAAACAAACTCCTTACGGATAAAATATGTGGACATTAATAAAACATACAGCAGGCAAGTCTTGACAGAGTTTATAAATAAGATTATTCACTTGCTCAATTGTGTGCAAAGAGCACAAATTGTGTTTACTGTGAGAGTTGGAAAGGGTGGCTGGCAGACCCAACTTTAAGTTTCTATGTTCTCTTTCCTGAAAACATAATTCTACCTTTATTTTAGTTTATAGTCATAACAAAGCATCTCCCTACATTTCCAGGCTACTCTTAGGTCAAGCCACAGACTTCTTTAATAGTTCATTTCCTCACTGTTTATTCTAAAATGTTTGGGGAAACTTGAATGGCAGTAAGTAAGTATTTTTCTGTCTGGAAAACTTACCGCCTTGGACACATCTACTGACTTCACCATATTCTGATAATGGAGAAAATCAAATATTTTACAAGCCCATTTAAAAATAAAACCCCTTTCCTCAACAAGTAGATTTTTTTCCAAGTTCACTAAATGTATGTAATCTGCTTGGTGGTCTTCTTAAATTTACATTTTTTGAATCCAATTTGCAATTAAATATTTTAATAATTGATTAAAATCCATTGGAACACTTCACTAAACTCTTAATTACTTTGCTCATTTTGTAGTATTTAACAAATAGAACAACAGTTCTTGGAAAGCTCAACTGCTCAAAGTTTTAAATCTCATTTAGTGAGATTTGTGGTTTTATCTTGTAACCTGGTTATCTTGGTAAATGAAGGACCTCCTATCAGAAGGATTTACTTACTGATATAGCAGCAGGTTGAATAGAGATATTTGCTGACTATGTGTCACTTTTAAACTAAGTACAGTAGTTAGAATTTTTGGGGTACATGCAATATAAAGTCATCTGCAATGTTGCTTTTTGTGCATTGATTTTTTTATCTGTTGCTTGTCGTATTTGTAGAAGTATTTAGTCATAAACGAAATCTTGTCTGAAATAAAGTAACATTTGCTTGTTTTGTTGGCTCAAATTGTCAGAAAGGACACAATCTCCCATTTTACTGTACTTGGGAATTAATTTTAGCATTGAGCTAAATGATCCTAGTAGAATTGTGCAAAGCCTGCCTTCATTCAGAATGGTTAACTATACCATGTTTGTAGTCTCCAGAAGTTGTCTTAAAGCAACACTTGATTTAAGGCCCTTCACTTTAAGTTTTAATAAAAGAGTTGGTTTTCATTGTTGTTGACATTTCAGTTAAAACTTTTACTCTGATTTAACTTTTCCCTGTTGTGTTCATAAGACAAACATTGTAGCACTGGTGTGGAGTTGAGAATGAGAGTGAAATTGGACTAATCAATCTGATCAGAATGAAAATATGTAATCCCCCAATATAGAGAAAAGTAAACTAGATTTATTTGAGTCCAAGGTGAACATGTGTTCTTTTTTAAAATAAAAGTTTGCTTCATATGTACAGGTATAGATGGAAAAAATAAAGTACTTTAAGGACATAATGCTAATTCTGGAAACTAGTATTCATATTATTCAAGTGTCAAATTTAGGTACCGGTAATTGGTATTTCAGAAGGACACAGTGTATGAAAGCTGCAACTCTTCCTCAGCATTGTGCTTGTAAGAACCAGCACACTCCTCTTTCCTGAGTGCCTGGGGAAGGGTGCTGGCACTGTCACTGGAATCTGCTGAGATACCTATCTCTTCTCTTGACCCTGGCAATTCAGGAGTTGTTTCAGTTTCAGACAATATTTTTTCAATATCTAATCTCTCCCTCCTTTTCTGCTCCCTCTCCACTTGTTTGAAAAACACCCAGTGCCCTCTGCCCCCAGAGTCACTGACTGGCCTGTGGGGAGGAGGGAGCAGCTGGGAACTGTGGGCTCAAGAGGAGGCCCCATAATTCAGGGAAAGGGCAGCCTTCCTCTGCACAAAGCTCGCTGTAGAACAGACCTTTGGAAGTATAGCAGGTACTGTTATAATTTGTTCAGAGCAGTCTGTATTTGTTTTATTGGAGTATCTTTTTCTTTTCTTTGAAAGTTGCTTCAGTGAATTCATTGTGGGATTTTATGTCACTGGCTTCAGCCAGGCACATTCTGTGTAGCAGCCATGCAAACTTGTACTGGCACAGCAGCAGGAACTTATTCCTGAGTCCTGACCTGTAGTACATGTGCTGTTCCTGCTCTATGCCTCTTAAAAAGAGGTTGCTGTGTAAATGACTGGTCTCTGGCTTGGTCGAGGGTGGTCAGGTAGTGGTTGCATTCAGTAGGGGAGGTTTTTGGGGTGAGTGCTTGTTGTGAGAAGAGCTGCTCCTGCTGCAGCGGAGTTCAGGATCTCAACAGGACAGGTATCTCCGGCTGTGGAACATCTCTCTTGCATGTTTATGAGCCAGGCCAGATGAGAGCCCATAGGTGCTGAAACTAGAGGTGTGGAGGGTGCTACTGCACCCCCTGTCTTATAATGGAAATCACTTCATACAGGGTTTACAGTTTGGCTCTCAACACCCCTACTATAAAAATTGTTCCAGCACCCCTGAGAGAGCCAGAGCAGGTTGAACATTTTCCTACTTCTCTTAGGAGCTCTGCAGGTACCAGAACATGGGATTGGTTTTAGTGAAGATTAGCAGTGTCTCAGGCTGGCACCACTTCCTATAAATTACCTCCAAACACTCATTTTTAATTCACTGCGCCTTGGTTGCACTAGCTATGTCAGGACTCTTTCCTCACTTCCCCAGTTGCTACTCTAGCCTTTTGAGGTGTAGTTTTTGGATCCACTCTTCTTCCCACTTGGAGCAGAGAAGCTTGGTGCCACAAAGGTTCTCTATTCCTAGAAGCAGGGTTTATTTGCTGTGCTAACCTAATTTGGCCTTTCCTATGCTAGAGAATTTTGGTGTTGCACTCACTACCACATGAAATACATTGTATGTCAAGACTGCTTACAGTGGTACATAGATGTTCATATTGCTGTTGATACGGCATTTCCTTGGAGCAAGGCTAGGCACTGTTGCCTTTCATTGACACTGCATCATTGCAGTATCGGTACAGACAACCAGCACTGGTATAAGAGCTGTATCAATACAATTAGGCTTCCCAGTGCAATGCTCCTGCCAGCCCAGAACATTAGCTCAGTCACCATTTAAATTGGGTGCATGCAGTTCTGAGAGTAGTTGAGGTTATATTCTGTGGCTTCAACTCTGTCCATTTCTCTCTCCATGGCTGCTCTCAGTTGCTTCACCTCCAGAGCAGCATAAAAGGATGCAAGAATAGAATTAAAAATAAGGCCTTATTTAGGACTTAAAAAAAATTCCCCTAAGCGATTAATCTGGAAAACAAGGGACAAAAATCAAAGGCCGGTTAGCAGACACATGGCCACATACAAGCAAGCACTACTCCCTCTGTATTTGTTTTATTGGAGTATCTTTTTCTTTTCTTTTAAAGTTGCTTCAGTGAATTCATTGTGGGATTTTATGTCACTGGCTTCCGCCAGGCATATTCTGTGCAGCAGCCCCAGCACTATAAAAAACCCACCTCCACGAGCTCCCAGCGCTGGTGCACTGTTTACACTGTCACTTTACAGCACTGAAACTTGCAGTGCTCAGGGGGGTGTTTTTTCACACCCCTGAGCGAGAAAGTTGCAGCGCTGTAAAGAGCCAGTATAGACAAGCCCTAAGGAGTCCATCTCCCTCATCAGCATCTCCCATGCTCTTTATATCTTAAAAAGAGAACATAAAATAAGATCACTAGCTGAGAGGTACAGAAAAGCTGATTTGGTGCTCTCCAAGTAAATCCACTTCCACTTAGCACTTCATTATCCACTTGTCCTATCCCTCCAGCCCCTGAGAAGAGGTACATCCTGCAGGGTCCATATTGCATAGCGTGTTTTTTTTGTTGTTGTTGTTGAAAGGTGGGTGAGATAGAGGGACACTGGCTTGGACACACAGGAAGGGTGTGAACTCCCTCTGGGCCTGGCTCCTCCCCTCTTTGGATCCGAGGGAGATGGAAAGCATTAGCTTATTTGCTTTTACTTTGCATCTCAGTAATTTGAAATAATAGCAGAATTAAAATGAAAAGAGAAATCAAGCTTATTGCTTTTTTGGCACTGGTAATCAAGGTGTTCAGCATAATAAGGGGATCCAGGGTCTGAGTCGCTCTGGCAACTGATCAAAGTGAAGCTGCTGATTCTCCATCTCATTTGTTAAGTCTGTTCCCTGCCCCTCATGGTGCATGAGCTAGTGCTGGATAGAATTGCTTGAAGCATCCATTGGAACAAACATTATGTGAATGGGTATAAAAGTACACTGTATAATAGACACTATGAAGTAATCCACAGTGCTATAATGCTTTCAGGACATGCTACTTATGGATGGGCAACCACTGTGTGCACCTGAATCAGGATAACTAGTGTTGATTAACTATACTGATGCAAGTTGCAATAGCACAGTTATTTATTATTTGTATTACAGTAATGCTTGGAGGCTGGAGTGTCGCTGCATCCACTGAGGAGGAGGGAGGCAGTAACAATGGACAGTGAGGCTGAGGCAGTTTCTTCAGCCAGCTGGGCTTTGCTATAACATTTGTCTTGTACACTGCATAATACAAAGGGGTTGAGTAAATGAATTCAATATATAGTTTAAACTTTGTTATTCAGTATCACTAAGAAAAGGTAGGTTGTTCAGCAGTTCTAGCAATCTGTAACAAATAGATAGTTGTGTACACAAATTGCTGTGACTTTAGAGTTGAGAGTGTGGAGCAATTTAAAAGCCAGGAAATAGCCACTTGATGTATTGATTACAGGTTTTCCCCTTAAATCCATGGAAAACATTCCAGCTCTTTTATGCCAAACGTATAACTGTTTCTGGATAACTGTAAGTGCACTATACTAATTCTAGTTATACTAATTATCCCCTGACTTTCCACAAGTGGAGCATGGAGTTACCTGCAGTTGGCAGGGGATTGAGCAGTTGTACAAGTACAAAATGAAGTTTCCTAGAGGATTTATTTGCAATACAAATCTTTCCCAGTGGAGGAAGCTTTCATATGAGAAGTTTCCAATCAAGATTTATATATTACTACGTGTGCTAGTGTTAAAAGCAAGCATATGAAATCTTGTGAATCTTTTGACTATATGCCTGTCTTGAGTGATTTCACTGAGAAGCCACTGGACCTCAATTCAGCATTCAGTTAGCTGATGTGTAGTTCTGCATTTAACCAGAGTGATGACATTTAGAGTCTTACGGGACAAAATTGGGCCTGGGTGGTTTTTAGATACATTTAAAATCTAGGCAATTTAAAGAGTCTCTCCAGCAAACAAGAGTTTCCCTAAGTTTTCATACTTCTTTGAGAAGGGGAAAACCATCCTTTTATTTCCCGGTGCTTAAAAAAGCATGGTTTAAATAGCATAAAATAGAGCTCTGTAGGTTCTTTATTGGTATGAAAAGGGAAAAAATATGTGTTTAGCGAGTACTATCAACTCTCAGGATAGGACAGATTTCACAATAGTATTGGTCTTTTCTCTGTTTATTTCAGGCTCAGAAGATTGACTCTTCTGCGTGTTCCCCCTTTGGTGGTATCGTCAATCCATGTTGAATGCTGAGAGTAAGTCAGTCTTCCAGATAAAATGATTACTTGATAACTACTTCCTGAACCATTGCTTTCTGATAACACAGGATTGGATTCAAATTTTTTTATTAATCTATTGTAAGGCTCTAAACATAACAGTATGGATTAGTGTTGTCAACTGTTTTAATTGTCTTAAACATTTGTTTAAAGTATCACAGGTGCTTTATCTCATGAGTTAGGATGCAG
This sequence comes from Emys orbicularis, assembly GCF_028017835.1. Taxonomy (NCBI): domain Eukaryota; kingdom Metazoa; phylum Chordata; order Testudines; family Emydidae; genus Emys; species Emys orbicularis. Next base: position 266,665,677 of record NC_088684.1, on the reverse strand, counting down.
TCCCTGACTTGTTAAACTTGCAATGGTCATGATGGAATGTGTTGCAGTGGGGGACACTCCCATTTTTATGGTACAAACTTCCTCAAAAAAGGAAATATCAACTACATCAACATCTGCAATATATCATATTGCAGTCTGCCATCATTACACGAGTACTAAAAACTGTAGTATGAAAATAATATTCATTGCAGTGCCTGTCCCTACAGAATTGTTTTATGACTGTCTGTGTCTTCAAATTTGCCAGTATGTCAATTCAGTTTTAACTAAAGAGATTACAGACGTTTTCGTGCATTCATAATAAACTGTTTTCTGTACTGATCTCCGCTTCTAAAACTAGAGTCATTCCAAATGGAATGGAGTAGTTCCATATGGAACTCAAACACACAGAATTACTGTTTAATAAGTTATATTATTCATACAGCATTATTATATAGTCCACAGGTGGCCAAACCATGGCTCGTGAGCCACATGTGGCTCTTTTATAGTTAAATTGTGGCTCGCGGAGCTCTCTACTCCCTCCTCGTCCATTCTCCGCCTACCAGACTGTAGGGGGGGAACTTGGGTCTTCTGCCCTGCCGCGGTGTGGTGAGGCTAGGGGCTTCTGCCAGAGATGAGAGTTGCCTGCTGGGGGGGCACAAGTTAAAGGTTTGCCCCCCCCCCAACAGCCTGAGTCACAAACACCCCCCCCCCCCCAACTTACCGTCAGTGGCCGCTCCCTGCAGCTCCCAGCTCTTAGCTCTACATGGAGAGGCAGTGGAAAATACCTGGGAGTTGCAGGGAGGGGCCGCTGCTTTAGGCCCGTGGGGAGAGGCACCAGCAAAAGCAGCGGCTTTCCTTGCAGCTCCCAGCTGTTTGCCATTGCCTCTCCCCACGGCCAGCTGTAGTTCCCAGCTTTCTGGCTCCAGCAGCTGCTGTGTAGGGAGGGGGCCTGGCAGCACCAGCAAACCCTGGCAAAAGTCAGGGGAGGCATGTGAACCCCCTCCCCACACACATTCTGCAATCTCTGGCTTCTGCCTAGTGTGGTGGAGAGTCTTGGGGCTTCAGCCCCATGGGGTGTGCCTGCCAGGGCTTGAGCAGGAACGGGCTGAAGCCCCGAGCCCCGGCAGGCATGTCCCAACTCTCGAACTTCTGAAGATTGTTGTATGCGGCTCAGAGATTCATAAGTTTGACCACCCCTGTTGTATATCATGAATAATACCTAAAAGAAAACAGACTTAACACTTTGCTAGTTATATACTAAATACAGAAGATTATAAATATTTTGCAGCTTTCACATGCACAAATGAGAAACAGCCATTTACAAAATAGTATTAAACTGCAGACACGCACATAGTAAAACATTGTTCTTTTCATCACTTTGTCTTTATGTTGTATAGTGACTTAGTGGCAAAATAGAGTTGGCCAGGCCTGTCAAGACAAATTTAGGGCTCTGGTACATCATGTTTGCTGGGATCCCACTGCATCCTGTTTCACCCCAGGGTATGCTTTACTGTAGATGGGTTAAATAATATAGTTATCTACGACAGAAACTTTCACTAAAACTGTATTCTTGAAATATGGACTCAGTTGTAAGAAGCTAATGTAAGCTGTGTTTAATTGTCAGTTCCATCAGGTTAGGAAAAACGCATAACTAGATCTGACAATTCCCCTTTTTCTCTAATAGATCAGTCTATTCCCATCAATTCAGCCCCTTGTCAGTACTTCCCATCCAGCCTCACCTCTGCTCCTGGGATTCTTCACACCCCCAGAGGCTGAGGTTGGAGCCGCAGGAGGGTCTCCAGCCCACTCTCCCCTTCAGGCTCAGGGTGGCAGCTTGAAGTGCTCCTCCCTCCTCTTCCCCTTTCTCTTACCAGGGTACGTCTATACTTACCTCCGGGTCCGGCGGTAAGCAATCGATCTTCTGGGATCGATTTATCGCGTCTTGTCTAGACGCGATAAATCAATCCCGGATCGATCCCGGAAGTGCTCGCCGTCAACGCCGGTACTCCTGCTCCGCGAGAGGAGTACGCGGAGTCGACGGGGGAGCCTGCCTGCCGCGTCTGGACCCGCGGTAAGTTCAAACTAAGGTCCTTCGACTTCAGCTACGTTATTAACGTAGCTGAAGTTGCGTATCTTAGTTCGAAGTGGGAGGCTAGTGTGGACCAGGCCCCAGGCACCACATGCTGCAGGGAGAGGAGAGGGAGCAGAGGAGCTGTCCCCGCCCACAGGCTGGAGTGGATATCCCCTGAGCTGTGTGTCTCTTTCTGCTCCCTCCTCCCCCACTCCCATCCTGCTAAAATAGGTGAGGAGGAGGGGCGGGAGAGGACAGAGCACATTCTCCTGCTTCCTGCAGCAGCTGTGATTGAGAACCACTGTTTGGAATCTGGTGCCTAGATCTAGGCAAATTTCCTTGATGCTGGTAACACTGCGCTGAATTTTGCTCAGACCATCAACTATGAAGAGTGTATACAAGTCAGGCACAGAAATAAAGAAAAGGAAAGTAGAGAAAAACTGCAGAACAAGAAGCAGGGAAAAGAACTCTAGAATATTTTTAGATGGAAACCAGGGCATGGCGAAGGAGAGAAAGATGATGGTAATTCTTTGAGATCTGTATCTGCAAGAGGAGGAAGAATATTTAGAGGATAAGGATGAACAATACTCATCCCATTTTTCTGTTAAGAACCTTCTTTCACATGCAGGGCCTGTAAAACAGGGTGACATAAACAGATTTGTGCTTCATAACTGCAAGAGAAAAATCCACCCAGAAAGGGATACCTAAGGAAAGCAGTTTCCCTGTGTGCTTCTTTCCTATAGTTTTTCAAATGGAGAAAAAATTGAACTGGATAGCAGTGATGTAGCATGCTGTTTATTGCATTCCATATTGACTTTTCCCCAGGATGCAGCAACTCAAGGTGTTCTTCCTACCTTAGTCCCACTAAGCTGCATGGGTGGCGGGTGTAATAGACCTGGGGAGTATAAGCCTCCATTGGTGCAGCCACCACCAACCTGCCACTGGATGCCTGGGCCATGGTGGCCCTGCCTGTGCTCCGTCTCTTTCCCCTCCTTGCTCCGTCCCTTCCCCGAGGCCCCCTCCACTGCCTGGTGAGTCCCTTCTCACTCCTGTCCTCCACTCTATTCCCTCCTCTCCTTCACTGTCCTTTCCCACGAGACCCCATCACTCGTCGTATCCATCCTCACCCCCCCACCCTCGTGAGCAGGGTGGAGGAGAGGAGGGACATGGCAAGGGGTGGCGGGGCCTGGGGCCAGATAGAGGTGGAATGTGGGCAGGGCTGCAGGTGGAAGAGGCGGGACAGGGAGCTGGCCTCCCTGAGGGGAAGCTTCATCCGCCTACCATGCACAGCTGTGTAAACAAAACCTGACCATGGAAAAAGCAATGCACACATAATATGCTATGTGAAATAGATGAATGCAAGAAGAAGATTAAAATGATAAAACCATCCACTCACTGCTGAAGACAAATTTTGCAAATGAAAAAGAAAAGTGGAAGGAAACTCTGGAACACATTTTAGATGTTTTATTTCTTGAAGAATGAGGATTAGTTTTCTGTTGCTTGAGTGGTAAGCTGGGTGATAAATCCAATGGCAATTTCTTGGATGTTACTGAGTTGTTAGCCAAGTATGATTGGATTTTGGGTGATCATGCAGACGATGTAAAAAGGCACAGGCGCAACATAGAGAGTTCAAATGCGCTACTTATCACCTGAGCCAAAATTAATTTATTCAAGAATGCACAGGGAAAGGTGTGAAAACAGTCTGAGGTGAAGCTGAAGAGGCCAACTACTTCTCAGTAATTTCTGATGCATCCAGACAGCTCACACAAGGAACAAACACTATTGATCAGATACATTTATCAAATACCTACTGATAACTTTGTGATTCAGGAACACTTTTTTGTGCTTCAGAGACTTTACCAAGAAGACTGCTGAGGAAATAGCAGAAATGATTCACAACACCATAGGTGAACATGGATTAGATTTCAAACTGTTGTAGTCAAGTTTATGATGGTACTGTGCCAATGTGGCACGGCAGGCCTCTGGAGATTAGGCAATGCTTCAACAGAATCCTCGGGCACGTTTTTCTTCACATGGATTGAATACTTTGAACTTGGTTTGTGCTGATTCAGCTGAGTCATCAATTGATTGTTACATTACAATTACATTACATTCTTTGGATACCGTCAGCCATTGTACAGTATTTTCAGCACATGTCCGACAGCAGTGGGAAAGTCTTGATTCATTCCATTTCATGTCATTTATGTAGTGGGCTGGGTGTATTGACTGTGTATGTGTTCTTTTGCCAAGAACCTGAAAGGCTTACAAATGGCATTGAATGAGTTGTCTGAATTAAACCTGACTGCCAAAACCAGAAGTGATATTGCTGGACTGGTAATATACATATAGTTAACTTTTGATGTTCTACTTTCCTCAGTTTGGCTGAAAATTCTAATCCCCATCAATGAATGGAATTTGGTCCTTCAGCATGGAGATGCTATGCTTGATGTTGAAAGAGACAGCATTGAGGACTTCTCACTGAACTGGCACAGTTGGGAGAGAAATGGAATGAAATTTATGATGAATGTGTTCATGTTGCAGCAAAACTTTGGTATTGATTCTCCAGGGGCAATACGCCCATCCAAAAATAAAGGTGATGGCGCAGGTAATCAAGACAAGCCTGTAAAGGACACTTTTCTGGGACGGTGTTTTCTTTTACATCGTAGTCTCTGTTGTAGGTGGCCTCAAAAAAACAGTTTGCTGCACTCGTAATATATCTGTCAAAAACTTGAATTTCCATGGATCTTCCTTGAAAAGGTTGAAGTTGCCCTCCATGCCTTTCAGCATTCTGAATCTTTATTGCACTATCTCTGGTGATGTAAAAGAGGAACTGGTGTTTTGCAATCGCGTTTGCAAAGAAGGCATTGGCCCAAAAATACTGTTGCCATTTCACTAACTAAGCTGCATGAAATCTCTCTGAAACCTCTTCCCCAACCTGATTGTTGCACTTCACCTATTTTGCTGCATACCAGGATCCGGGGCCAGCGTAGAAAGATCTTTTAGTGTGCTCAAGTGTGTGGATAATTGCCACCGTGCAGCTAGGGGTCAGTCAAGAGTTAATGGCCTAGCAACTCTTGCAAAGTGGTCTGGAAGATTGGTCAGTTTCAATGGTATTCATTCATTTGCTAAGAAAAAGGCAAGAAAAGCACCATTATAAGTTGAAAATATTAAAATAAATCATACAGAAACTTACCTTTCTAGCTTCTTTACTGCATTCTTATCACTGACAGCTTTCTTTTTGCTTATATTTAGCTTGTACTTCAGTCTTGAATTCATCGTCTCTTTGCTTGTATTCATCAGTCAAATTTATTTCTGGAGATACCAGTACTTTATTCACACAAACTTTACAGACTTTTTGGGAGCTCTCTGAGCTTGGTGCCCTGGTACAATTGTCCTCCCTTCTACCCTACTTGTCAGCCCTGGAGGTGGCTCAATATCACAAAAAAGGAAGACTGTCTTAAATCACTTCTCATGGGTGTTCATTGAAGAAAGAGCCTAACATTTTTTTGTAATTAATTTTTAACTACATATACAATTTTAAAGTCTGTCATGCTCTTTTGAATTGGTTTGGTTTGTTGCACAGATGGTCTCTGTTTTAATCACTGTTAGCTCTTCTGCAGTATTCTCTTCTAAATGATGCTGTGACGAGTTGCCCTCTTTTGGATGCCACCTGATGTTCTGAGATACCACTGAGCTTGCCTATTATGCCAACCTTGGCACCCTTTTTACCTGTCTTGCTGAGCCAAGCTATTAAGCTTCCTCCAGCGCACACAGGCAGGGCCACACCAGACTGCAGAACGAAACAGACACTGAGATCAGTTCTGGAAAGGCTCAGCTTAAAGGACTTGTCCTAGGACTCAGGTGTCCACCACCCTTGGAGTGCAGACCCAAAGATATATTATGAAATTCGCCTCCTACCTCAATGTGGAGGAAGGTATGCACAACTTCTTATCCCCCTCCCCCCTTCAATTATGAATTGTACAGATGGGGTTATGCTATAAACAAGAAATAAGTTTATTAACTACAAAAGGTGAATTTTAAGTGAATATAAGAGATAAGACCGAACGAAGCAGATTACTGAGCAAATAAACCAAAGTATGCAAGCTAAGCTCAATATACTTAAGAAACAGGTTACAAAATGTAATTTCTTACCCTAAATGTTATTTTAGGCAGGTTGCAAAGTTTCTGTGGTTCAGAGTTCCAGTTATATTTATCTTTGGACTGGACCCTTATCTCAGTCTGGACCCTCCCGCCCCCCGCCACCCCCCGCCTTCCCTTTAGGTAGCAGACAGGCCGTGGAGAGGAGGAGTCCCGTTTGCCTTCTTCCCCACCCTTAAATAGGATTTACATAAGACAGGAGTCTTTTGTTTCCCAAACTTGTCCCCCTTCCCCTCTACTGGGAAACTTACAAGAAGTCCCAGGTAATGTTTAGTATCCGGTGACAAGACGACCTGACTTAATAGTTTCACAATTACATCCCTGGGCGCCTCACAGGAGGGAGAGAGATTAGTATCTTTGTGGTTTTGTTCCTTCCTGATGGCTCATGAAATTTGATGGCCTGTCGTCTGGTGAGTGTCTTCCCAATACACACCCAGTTGTAATTGTTACATAGTCCATATTCCTAACTTTAGATACAGAAATGATACGTGCATACAAATTGGATAATCACATTCAATAAATTATAACCTTTCCAATGATATACTTTATGCAAGATGGGTCTTGTAAGATATCTGTTACGTCATATTCATATCATAAGCATATTTTCATAAAGAATATGGAGTGAAATGTCACATGCCATTTCAGATTTTTGGCATTTCACTTCATTTTTTAATCATGGTTAGCAACAAAAGAAATTCTAGCAATGGTACAAGCCCATTATTAGGTGAAGATGGAAAAATCATTAATGATGCAAAAAAGGCAGAAGTGGTGAATAAATATATATTTATTATGTATTTGGAAAGAAACCGATGATGTGCATATCACTTGAGGAGTATGAAGTATCTTCCAGCCCATTAGTAAATGAGGTTGTTAGATCATATCTGCTAGGGATAAACATTTAAAATCAGCAGGTGTGAGTCTGTCTGCTTAGGCTAGGAGGTTCACTAGCAGCTTCAGTGTACACGTGCCCATACTGGACAAGCAACTCAACATGAGCTTCAACTGAGATGCTGTGGCAAAAAGGGCTGTTGGAATCCTCGGATGTATAAACAGGAGAGTAGGAGTTAGGGGGTGATTTGTACCTTTCAGTATATAATTATGCAATTAATACTGGAATACTATGTCCAGTTCCGGTGTCAGCATTTTAAAAAGGATGCTGAAAAATTGGAGAGGGTGCAGGCAAAAGCTATAAAAATGTTTCACGTACTGGAGAAATCTTATAGCCGGGGTTCTTAAACTGGGGGTTGGGACCCCTCAAGGGGTCATGAGGTTATTACATGGGGGGTCACGAGCTGTCAGCCTCTATCCCAAATTTCATCCAGTATTTATAATGGTGTTAAATAGATAAAAACATTTTTTTTAATTTATAAGGGGGATCGCACTCAGAGGCTTGCTGTGTGAAAGGGGACACCAATACAAAAGTTTGAGAACCACTGTCTTACTGTGAGAGACCAATCTTGTTAAACCCATTTATTATTTGTATGACCATAGCATTTAAGAGCATCATCGATCAGGACCCTGGTATGGTAGGAGCTATACAAACCCAGAAAAAGAATCTTATCAAAAAGAGAAAGTGATGACTTGATTTAGCTTGTAAGTATCTTCACAGGGAGCAAATATTGGGTATTAATGGACTTTTTAATCTAGTGGGAAAAGGCATAACAAGAACCACTGGTTGGTATCTGAAGCCAGACAAAAATCAAATTAGAAATTAAGTGCAAATTTAAAGTTAACTGTTAACAATGACTGTGATTAACCGTTGGAACAAACTACCACGGGAAGCAATGATTTCTCCATCTATTGATATCTTCAAAGTAAGCCTAGGTGCCATTCTGTAAGATATGATTCAGTTAAACAAGTTATTGGGCCCAGCACAGGGGGAAATGAATGAAATTCTATTGTTTGCGTTACACAGGAGGTTTGATTAGATGACCTACCCTTTGGCGCACACACCGTTACAAAAGATTCCTCCTCCACGTTTGGTGTAGTAGTTGGTTGTCAGGATTCTTGAACATAAAAGCTTCCTTATGCAGAGGCAGACTGCACCAAACTACGAAGGAGTTCATGAAGAAATTTCTCTTCTGTGCAGAACAGGGTCTTAGAATGCAAATCCTTAGGAATGCCTAAATATAGTTACTTCTGGTCACTGGTGATGCCAACAACAATTACTCAGTTAATTATGCTATTATGATAAATATCAACTGCTTTATTTTGCAATTTCAATATTAAAGGAACAAATGCAGTGAATTACATCAATTGAGTAAACATAATTTCATTAAGTAAGAACCATGTATCTTAATCATTACATTTGCAGCCTAGTCTGATCAGAGGAAAAAATATGATGTGACCCTCTCCTATTTCCATCAGAGTTCTGCTCATTTCAGCAAGTAAGTTGAAAGAACATAAGATGTGTTTTCGTTGAAGATATTAGCATGCTGAACAGGCCGCCTTCCAATACCTTTAATTAACCAGAATAAAATATCCCTACCCCAGGAAAAACCCTTCATCTGCCCTCTGTAGTTCTTTTCCATGTATCTGTCATAGTTCAAGGCAACTTGCCCCTGTATTTCCCCTCTGTGGCCCTCTCATGCTTCTGACTCACATGGTGTTGCCTCTCTTGGGTGGAGACACACCCTTCTGACTAGGATATCTCCAGGCTGAACAGTTCCTTACCTTCACTGTGTTAGTCCCAGCCAAAGACAGACTGCCTAAGCAGATCTGCTTTTTTTCTCTTCGGAGACTAAGAACAGTGTAATTTGCCCACAGTTAAGCTACAACACTCCTCTTTCTATACAAGCTTATTTATTCTTATTGTAAAAGGAAAAATTATAATTCCAGAAAGAAAATATTAAAAACTAAAAAGAACCTACATGCATGCCAATAAGCTTACCAGAGATCACCCCGAGTCCAACATGGGGGTGATTAGACCTAAAGGGATCCATTCTGTGGTTGCAAGTTCATAATAGCTTCGTCTCAGAGCTAGCGCACTAATGAAAAGTTTAGTCTGTCCTTTATATAGTTCAGGGGTCTTCGATCTGGAGTTTCCAGGAGTAGGTAATCAGTACACAACAAGGTTTTCTCCCCAGGATCTAGCTTCAAAAGGCCTCTTAGGAAACCCACTTCACAAAGATTGTCCCAAACAGTTCATTTGAAATTCCTATTGTGATGTGTTGGATCACAGAAACCCCCCTGGGAGCTGCCACCTGATGTGCCAAGACCACTTCTGCCCCCGTTTTCCTGCCCTGTCAGCTTAGGACTTCAGTGCCCTGCCTGGTTTGAGCCAGACTCGCTAGCCTGCTGCAAACCCAGACCTGAATCACGTCCCCTAACAGCTGCAGATTTAGCTGAAAGCAGCTAACAGAAGTGTTCTTATCTTTAACACTCAGATGCCCAACTCTCAATGGGGTCTAAACCCAAATAAATCCGTTTTACCCTGTATAAAGTGTATGCAGGGCAAACTCATAAATTGTTCGCCCTCTATAACACTGATAGAGAAAGATGCACAGCTGTTTGCCCACCCAGGTATTAACACATACTCTGGGTTAATTAATAAGTAAAAAGTGATTTTTATTAAATACAGAAAGTAGGATTTAAGTGGTTTCAAGTAGTAACAGACAGAACAAAGTAAATTACCAAGTAAAATAAAATAAAACACGCCAGTCTATGTCTAATACAGTTAGAAACTGAATACAGATAAAATCCTCACCAGTTCCAGAATGTTTCCTTTTACAGACTAATCTCCTTTTAGTCTGGGTCCAGCAATCACTCACACCCCTTGCAGTCACTGTCCTTTGTTCCAGTTTCTTTCAGGTATCTTTGGGGGTGGAGTGGCTCTCTTTAGCCAGCTGAAGACAAAATGGAGGGGTCTCTCATGGGCTTAAATAGATTTTCTCTTGTGGGTGGAGACCCCCTCCTCTCTTCTATGCACCAGCTACAAAATGGAGTTTTGGAGTCACCTGGGCAAGTCACATGTCCATTCATGACTGAGTTCCTTACCAGCCAAGCCACATTCCTAGGAAAGCCTAGATGTGGATTGGTGTCTTCAAGTTCATTGTTGGCTTAAGTGTTTCTTGATTGGGCACTAACTGAGAATAGTCTTTTCTCAGGAAGCTGACCAACTGCTTCACTACAGCCTACTTAGACTCAAACAAGTATGCAGCCAATATTTATAACTTTGAATACAAAAATGATACATGCATACAAATAGGATTAATAGATTCAGTAGATCATAACCTTTACGTTACATGGCATATGTAGCATAAAACACATTCTAGTTATGTTATATACAGTATATACATCCATAAGCATATTTCTATAAAGCCTTATGGATGGCACCGTCGCACCTATCATTTTAGCAAGGTTTACGTAAGTCTCCTAGAAAAGTTACCTACAATCCTACAATAACATGTAAACAACTGCATGTTTAATGCAATAAGCCCCAAAAGTAGTACACTTAATTCAGTAAGGTTTATCCAGGATATTTCAGGAAATTGCCATCTGTCACAGTATTATTATTATTATTATTATTTAAAATGTTTCAAATGTTGATTATCTTGACAGGACATCAGTTATTTGCATACACTTTAAAATTTATTAAAGCAAAGACACTCATTACAGATACAAAGTTGTTGGGGTATCATATAATACTAGGAACCATTTTGTCTGTTTCCACTGACTTGGTCAAACTGAGAGTTGGTATTTTTATGATGGAATTTCTGGAAATGATAAAGATAGGAAATGGAGATATTCCAGTCAAAGAGTTCTCAGAGTTTCTTGGGGGGAAAAAATATTAAGCCACAGTGCAGTTGTACAAGTATCACAGCAACGCTGGTTCAGCTACCTGTAGTGTATAAGAATAGAGGAGAATGTTTTAAGTAGTTGGTGAGCCCTCTAGTGATGCCCACTGTGTTCTGTTTTAGAAACCATCAGAAACCAGTCAGCAGCAGTATGCATTAAGCTAGGTCTTATATGATATGGCCATCTAACATCTTGACAGATGAAAGGAGATGCGACAAAGTGGTGCTTAGCAATGGTATGGGAAAAGAGCCTGACGCGCAAGCGGCAAACCTTCCCACAGTAGCTATAGGTCCAGTCGCCAGATGGAAGTTGAAGCATACTCTGCTTCCTGGCTTGCCTGCAGGTAAATTTAGCCATTTTTCCTGTTCATAATTTGTCTAAGAACAAACCAGGGTTCCTATAGCCGCCTTTATTTGTAACCATCCATATAATTTGTGAAAACATAAATGGATTTGCAACAAACTGGTTGAATATTGGTTGCTTTTAATGACTTTTATATGCATATTATGTTTACTTACAAAGAATACAAACTAGAAACGGAGGTAAAACATCTGGTGGCATTTAGCCCAGAATCAAAGCTTCAGTTCCTGGAGTGCTCTCTTCATAACAGTCAGACTTGTCACTTGGGGTGACCCAAGAAGTATTTGTCACAGCCAGACAAAACCATGTTCTTTCTTCAAGCATCACTTACAAGATTAAGTGAATTGGGGGTGCAACATATGTCAGCATATAGCATAGGGATAAAGCTTTGTGTCAGGGAGTGACATGTCCCAACTACTTCAGAACAGTCTAATGGTCATTGGGATGTGTCATTTGGAGTGTTCTGAGAAGTATTTTGTCATGTAGAGCCAGACAAAGGCTACCTTTTTTTTTAATGTGAATAATTATTGATATAAGTTGTTATATATAATTGACTAATTTTGGTTAAATTTTTTTAAAAAGGTGATTTAAAAAAAAATTGGCCTTTGGATAAGGAATTGAGGACTATGAATAAAGAACTGTGAATAAGGAGCCAATTTCAGTCTCATGACTGGAACCTCTGCAGGGATATAACCTCAAAAATACACAGTCATCTGGAATTGAAAGGCCTCCCGTAAGTGCCACAAATGATGTAGGTGCCATGGTTACAGAAGAGCCCCCACAGAGTACCAAGGAGTGCTCCATAACAACTTCCAGAATTTATACAGGTATCATCTTTGCTTACGTTGCACTGAAGCACCTCACTTGTAGAGCGTGGGTTTCTATAAATACATTTTTAGAAATCCAGCCCCTCACTCTTGAGAACTTTGACAGTATGTCTACACTGGGATAAAAAACCCACTGCTGGCCCAGGTCAGTTGACTCGTGCTTGTGGGGCTGAAAAATTGCTGTGTAGACGTTAGTGCTTGGGCTGGAGCCCAAGCTCTGGGACGCTGTGAGGGTGGAGCTTGGGCTCCAGCTCGAGCCTGAATGTCTACACGGCAATTTTTAGTCTCTCAGCCTGAGCCTCATGAGCCCAAATCAGGTGACCTATGCCAGCTGCAGCTGTGCCATGGGCTTTATCCTTGTGTAAACGTACCCTGAGATATAGAAACATTCTCTTTCAGTTGAAGGCTGAAAAGAGGACTTCAGCAACTAATATCTTTGAGTACTCATTTGCCTGTGTCAGTGCATTACAGCAATACATGATGGGCTGTCAATTCATCTATCACCAAATAGTGTACTTTGTGAATCTTGAGTTTCTAAATGTTTAGAATAAAGAGGAAAAAAATAAGCTAACAATTTAATGAAAATCATCAGTCCTCAACCGAGTGACTTACCATATGAATAACGTAAGTAACATTTTTTGAAAGTTGGGAAAGACCAGGGCCAGCTCTGGCTTTTTAGCCGCCTCAAGCAAAAAAACAAAAAAAAGTGCGGAGCAGACGTGCCCCGGGCAGCGGAGTGCGCGCCCCGGCTAGCGGGGGGGGGGGGGGTGGGGGGGTAGAGAGAAGGGGGGCGGCCAGGGCTTCCTTCAGCGGGGTGCTCGCCACTCGGCCCCTCCTGCCAGGCGGGCTCCGCGCCGCTCCGGTCGGTGGGGCGGGGTGGGAAGGACGCGGACTGCCGGGCTTGCTGCAGACCTGGCATCGGCTGAGGCAGACGGAGCGCGCAGCCCGCTCCCAGCAGGGCGCTCCCCTCCTCCGCGCCGCCGCCCCCTACAGGGCGGCCGGAGCAGCAAACCAAAAAAAAAAAAATAGGGCGGCCGTGCCGCTCTAGGATTGGACAGAGTGCCGCCCCTTAGAATCTGCTGCCCCAAGCACGAGCTTGCTTGTCTGGTGCCTGGAGCCGGTCCTGGGAAAGACATATTTAGTCAGACAGCCACCTTTGAAATCCAAGTTGGCCTTCGGTCAGTCACTTTAACAAGATCTTACAAATGTTAAGACTAAAATGCAAGTAACTGCGATATATTTTCAGATCTGATTTTAGTGAAGTCTGATCACAATTCTGTGCCAAAAGCTCTCAAAATGAAAGTAACTTAAGCAATTTCTAGATGAAACTAACTCTTCAGTGTAAAGGTCAGGAGGTGTGGGGCATTCCAACCCAATCTAAAATGCCTCTTTAAAAAAAAAAAAAGAAAAAATCAGTAAACATCTGTGCCTGTACTTCCCAAAGTAGGTTTGCAAATCACTTATGGTCCAGAGACTTGCCTGGTCACATGATGCTGGCTTTGTTCCCAGCTGCTTCTATAGCTCAGGCTCTATGTTAAAGAAGCGTGGAGGCCCCTGTCAGCAGTTTAATGGGGGGGAAAAAAGAGGAGTCGTGTAGCTGAGCGAAAACAATCCATTTGAACTTTCATGTGCCACATCTTCAACCACAGGGAGAAACATTTTTGGGGACTATTTACAAGGACTTTCAGAGAGATGGAGTTCCAATTTTTTTTCTTGTTAACTTTACAAATACTTTTGTGGCTCGGCGTATGACCAATACAAAGTCATGGAAAAACTTTATTTCTCCAAGAGACCCTAACAGTTAAAAGTGCCCTTCATAGATCTTTGTGGTGGGGCACATAGCTATAGGTCTGAAGGATGTTGCTGGAGAGATTAATGGGCAGAGACTTGCCATCCTAGTGAAGAGGGCTTTAAACTAGATTCAAAGGGCGAAGGTGAAGAAAGCCTACAGAAAAGCATCAAAATAGGCTACCTTAACAGAAGGGTAGATGTGGCAGAGTGAGGAGGAACATGGAAAGTTACAATCGAGTCATAGGAGCAGCAAGAGGGAACAGCTCAGCATCTTCAGTGTCTATGCAGAAATGTAACAGGAATAACTAGAAAAATTGGAAGTCTTTGTACATAAGCTAAATTATAACTTAATTGGAGTCATAGAGATGTGGTGGGATAAGTTTCATGACTGGAACATTGGTATAGACTGTTACAGCTTGTTCAGGAAGGACAGTGGAGGAAGTAACCAGGGGGATAGCCATTTTAGACTTAATTCTGACCCAAAGGGAAGAATTGATAGCGAATCTCAAGGTGGAAGGCAATTGGGGCGAAAATGATGATAAAATGATGATAGGTTTCATGATTCTAAGAAAAGGAAGGACTGAGAGCACTGAAATAAGGACAATGGACTTAAAAAAACCAGACTTTTTACAAACTCAGAGAAATGGTAGGTAAGGTCCCATGGGAAGAAAATCTAAGGAAAAAAGGAGTTCCAGACAGCTGGCAGTTTCTCAAGGAGATAGTTTACACTAGTGTGTTTAAGACTATCCCGATGTGAAAGAAAGATAAGAAAAATAGTGAGAGGCCAATATGGCTCCATCAGGAGCTCCTTAATGACCTGAAAATCAAAAAACGTAACCTATAAAAAACGGAAACATGGACGATTGCTAAAGAGGGAGTACAGAAGAGTAGCACAAGCATTTAGGGACAAAATCAGGGTAAGGCACAAAACGAGTTACACTGAGCAAAGGCATTGAGGTTTTTGAAATATATTAGGAGCAAGAGAGAGACAAAGAAAAGGTTAGGTCCTGTACTCACCAGGGAAGAAGAGCTAATAATGAATGACACCAAGAATGCTGAAGTATTTAGTGCCTATTTTGCTTCAGTCGTCACTAAAAAGGTAAATTGTGATCACATGCTTAACAAAATTAACATTTAATGAGGGGGAAGGAACACAAGCTAAAATAAGGAAAACAAGTTTAAAGAATATTCAGATAAGTTAAATGTGTTCAAGTCCTCAGGGCCTGACAAAATTCATCCTAGGATACTTAAGGAACTACCTGAAGCATTTCTGGAACTGTTAGCAGTTATCTTTGAGAAATCATGGAGGAAGTGTGAGGTCCCAGAGGACTGGAGAAGCGCAAACCTAGTATCTATCTTTAAAAAGGGGAACAGTGAGGAGTAAGTGAATTATAGATCAGTCAGCGTAACTTTGATACTGGAAGTGGGGAGGGTAAGAAGAATGGCAGGTTGGAAACCATGTGGGCTATAGGTGGGTGCAGTTTTGAAGAACAAGGAGAGAAAGGGGTTAGGCCGGGCAGAATCCCCTAGATTTTCTGTGTGCATTGAGAGTAAAACTGTCAATTTTTGGTTGTTTTCTTGGTGGGGATATAGAGGTGCAATTAGGGTTGCCTGAATGATTTTCATGTACTCTTGTATACTTTGCAATGCTTGAGGAATTTTTGAAAAGCAAAACCACAACTGGGCATCTGCAGGCTTTCTAACACTTAAGTTTTAGAACTATGTTATCAAGATTTTATGTTTGATAATGAGAATCCAAGAATAAAATGAGAAAATTTTATTCTTTTATTCTTTTTACCTCTGCTCCAGGCTAATATAGGTTTTGGCCTGAGACATGATCACTTATTTGAACCCCATCTGTGTACTTGCTGTTTAATGTAACACCGAGGAAGAAAGATTCGCCGCCCAAGAAGCATACATTTTACATCTTATTTACTTTTGTGAAAGGTATCAGAGTGCACTGAATAACCTATCTGGTTGCGTGCAGATATTCTGTTCTCTGCTATAGGATAGTGTAGTAAAGTACAAAACTATACATAAAGATGGAAAATAAAATGCTGCATGTAGCGTTTCTCTGTAGTTTTCATTAGACATCCCACAGATTAATTTTCTGTATGGTGAGGAAACTTAGCTAAAGATGGGATCACTTCCTGATAAAAGAGAGATCAGCTTCATGAAATAAAAGTAGACCAAGAAATGCAAGTTAAGTATGTAAGGTAATGTCATAGTCAGAGACAAACAATTGAAGACCTGGAGGTAAGGAGTTCAAATGACAGCTTTCAAATCCTTGTTGCAATGTCCATCTGCTGGTAGATACAAGTGTCAAGACTAATAAGGAAGCTCAAATAAAATGTACCGTCTTTCCTTTTGTGAAGATGCTGGGAAGCGTTGGGAGTATCTCCGGTCAACAGACATTAATTTGCTTAAAACGAAGATCCACTTGTCTCTTGAGTTATCAGTATTCAAATATGTTCAGTGAATTCTAAATCTCTGGAGATATGCAAAGCTTTTACTCTGTAAAATTAAGGATTATTTTTGATCCCTAAACTTTAAAATGCATTGTTAGTCAACTATAATGTGACACATACTATATATGGATGCACGGTGTTTCAGGTTTCACTTTCAAAAAATAGATTGGGATGCCAAGCGTCAATGGTTTTTAAGATGATTCATTCCCACCCTGCTGCCCAGCCCCCCTTCCATCTCCCCCAATCAGTAAGAAACTACAACTTATGATTTGGCAATTGTAAATCAGGTCCTTCATTTTTATATAAGGAGATTTGAGGCACACATTTTATTCCAATGCTGCAATATTTGTGTAACATCTAAATGTTGTTTCAGTGGAAACCTTGGCATAAGATAATGTAGCAACTTGGTGATATTTATATAGATGCTCATGGGCCCCCATCACCATAACTTAGCCCTGGTCTACAGTACAAGTTTAGGTCGAATTTAGCAGCATTAGATCGATTTAACCCTGCACCCGTCCACATGACGAAGCCATTTTTGTCGACTTAAAGGGCTCTTAAAATCGATTTCGGTACTCCTCCCCGACGAGGGGATTAGCGCTAAATTGACCTTGCTGGGTTGAATTTGGGGTAGTGTGGATGCAATTCGACGGTATTGGCCTCCAGGAGCTATCCCAGAATGCTCCATTGTGACCACTCTGGACAGCACTCTCAATTCCGATGCACTGGCCAGGTAGACAGGAAAAGCCCCGCGAACTTTTGAATTTCATTTCCTGTTTGGCCAGCGTGGTGAGCTGATCAGCACAGGTGACCGTGCAGTCCCAGAATCGCAAAAGAGCTCCAGCATGGACCGAACGGGAGGTACTGCATCTGATCGTTGTTTGGGGAGACGAATCCGTGCTATCAGAACTCCGTTCCAAAAGATGAAATGCCAAAACATTTGAAAAAATCTCCAAGGGCATGAAGGACAGAGGCTATAACAGGGACCCGCAGCAGTGCCGCATGAAACATAAAGAGCTCAGGCAAGCCTACCAGAGAGGCAAACGGCCGCTCCGGGTCAGAGCCCCAGACATGCCGCTTCTATGATGAGCTGCATGCCATTCTAGGGGGTACCCCTACAATTACCCCACCCCTGTGGGTGGACTCTGTCAATGGATTCTCACGCTACAGGGATGCGGATTTTGGGGATGAGGAAGGTGATAGCACGCAGCATGCAAGTGGAGAAAACGTTTTCCCTGACAGCCAGGAACTGTTTATCACCTTGGACCCAGTACCCTCCCAACCCACCCAAGGCGGGCTCACGGACCTTGAAGGCGGAGAAGGGACCTCTGGTGAGTGTACCTTTGTAAATATTGTACATGGTTTAAAAGCAAGCGTCTTTAATGATTAATTTGCCCTGAAGACTTGGGATGCATTCGTGGCCAATACAGCTACTGGAAAAGTCTGTTAACATGTATGGGGATGGAGCGTAAATCCTCCTGGGACATATCAGTGAAGCTCTCCTGGATGTACTCCCAAAGCCTTTGCAAAAGGTTTCTGGGGAGGGCAGCCTTATTCCGTCCTCCATGGTAGGACACTTTACCACGCCAGACCAGTAGCACGTAGTCTGGAATCATTGCATAACAAATCATGGCAGCTAATGGTCCCGGTATTTGCTGGCATTCAAGCAACATCTGTTCTCTATCTCTCTGTGTTATCCTCAGGAGAGTGATATCATTCATGGTCACCTGGTTGAAATAGGGGAATTTTATTAAGGGGACATTCAGAGGTGGCCGTTCCTGCTGGGCTGTTTGCCTATGGCTGAACAGAAATCATCCCCGCTGTGCGCCACATGGTGGGGGGAGGGGTGAAGCGATCATCCCAGAGAATAGGGTGGGTGGGTTTGTGTGTGGGGGGGTTAGTTGGGTTTGTGCTGCACGTTAACCCGAAAACCGCAGCCCCTCCTTTTAAATGGCCAACCCATTTTAAATGGCCAACCCAACGGGTGCTTGGTATGGGAAATGAGGGCGCTGCTGTTTGAAACCATGTAATGTTAACAGCTTGGTTCACCGTGACAGTCTACCCATTGTTCTCTAAAATGTTTCTTTTTAAATACTACTCTCCCTTTTTTTCCTCCTGCAGCTGCAAATGTTTCACTGCTCCCCGTATCATCTGTGTCCCAGAGGCTAGCGAAGATTAGAAGGCGAAAAAAATGCACTCGTGATGAAATGTTCTGAGCTCATGCAGTCCTCCCACTCTGAAAGAGCCCAGCAGAGTGCATGGAGGCAGACACTGTCAGAGTGCAGGAAAGCACTAAATGAACGCGCGGACACGTGGCAGGATCAAGATGATAGATGGCGTCAGCATGATGAGAGGAGGCAGGATGCACTGCTGAGGCTACTAGAAGATCAAACTGATATTCTACGGCATATTGTTGAGGTGCAGGAAAGGCAGCAGGAACACAGACCGCCGCTGCAGCCCCTGTGTAACGAACCGCCCTCCTTCCCAAGTTCCATAGTCTCCTCACCCAGACCCCCAAGAATGCAGTGGGGGGGCCTCCGGGCACTCAACCACTCCACCCCAAAGGACTGCCCAAGCAACAAAAGGCTGGCATTCAATAAGTTTTGAAGTGCGGTGTGGCCTTGTCCTTCCCTTCTCCCCTCCTCCACCACCCCACCTGGTGCTTCCCTCTTTCCCCACCCCTCCTGGGCTACCTTGGCAGTTTTCCCTCCATTGGTGTGATGAAGTAATAAAGAATACATGAATTTGAAACAACAATGACTTTGCCTCTGCAAGCGGTGATCAAAGGCGGGAGGGGAGGGCGGTTGGCTTACAGGGAAGTAGAGTGAACCAAGGGGGCGGGTTTTCATCAAGGATAATCAAACAGAACTTTCACACTGTAGCCTGGCCAGTCATGAAACTGGTTTTCAAAGCTTCTCTGATGCGCAGCGCACCCTGCTGTGCTCTTCTAACAGCCCTGGTGTTCGGCTGCATGTAATCAGCAGCCAGGCGATTTGCCTCGACCTCCCACCTCGCCATAAACGTCTCCCCCTTACTCTCACAGATACAGTGGAGCACACAGCAAGCAGTGATAACAATGGGAACATTGGTTTCGCTGAGGTCTAACCGAGTCAGTAAACTGCGCCAGTGCGCTTTTAAACGTCCAAAGGCACATTCTACCACCATTCTGCACTTGCTAACCCTATAGTTGAACAGCTCCTGACTACTGTCCAGGGTGCCTGTGTATGGCTTCATGAGCCATGGCATTAAGGGGTAGGCTGGGTCCCCAAGGATAACTATAGGCAATTCAACATCCCCAACAGTTATTTTCTGGTCTGGAAAGTAAGTCCCTTGCTGCAACCGTTCACACAGACCAGAGTTCCTAGAGATGCGAGCGTCATGTACCTTTCCTGGCCATCCCACGTTGATGTTGGTGAAACGTCCCTTGTGATCCACCAGTGCTTGCAGCACCATTGAAAAGTACCCCTTTTGGTTTATGTACTGGCTGCCTTGGTGGTCCGGTCCCAAGATAGGGATATGCGTTCCGTCTATCGCCCCACCACAGTTAGGGAATCCCATTGCAGCAAAGCCATCCACTATGACCTGCACATTTCCCAGAGTCACTACCCTTGATAGCAGCAGCTCAGTGATCGCGTTGGCTACTTGGATCACAGCAGCCCCCACAGTAGATTTGCCCACTCCAAATTGATTCCCGACTGACCGGTAGCTGTCTGGCATTGCAAGCTTCCACAGGGCTATCGCCACTCGCTTGTGAACTGTGAGGGCTGCTCTCATCTTGGTATTCTTGCGCTTCAGGGCAGGGGAAAGCAAGTCACAAAGTTCCATGAAAGTGCCCTTACGCATACGAAAGTTTCTCAGCAACTGGGAATCATCCCAGACCCGCAACATTATGCGGTCCCACCAGTCTGTGCTTGTTTCCTGGGCCCAGAATCGGCGTTCCACAGCATGAACCTGCCCCATTACCACCATAATGTCCAAATTGCCAGTGCCCGTGGTTTGAGAGAAGTCTGTGTCCATGTCCTCATCACTCTCGTCACCGCGCTGCCGTCGCCTCCTTGCCTGCTTTTGCAGGTTCTGGTGCTGCATACACTGCAGGATAATGCGCGTGGTGTTTACAGTGCTCATAACTGCCGTGGCGATTTGAGCAGGCTCTATGCTTGCCGTGGTATGGCGTTTGCGTGGAAAAAAGATGCAAAACGATTTTCAGCCGTTGCTCTCACTGGGGGGGGGCTGACGACATGTACCCAGAACCACCCACGACAATGTTTTTGCCCCATCAGGCATTAGGAGCTCAACCCAGAATTCCAATGGGCGGCGGAGACTGCGGGAACTGTGGGATAGCTACCACAGTGCAATGCTCTGAAAGTCGATGCTCGCCTCGGTACTGTGGACGTGCTCCGCTGACTTAATGCGCTTAGTGGGGACACACAATCAACTGTATCAAATCGATTTCTAAAAAATCAACTTTGATTAAATCGACCTAATTTTGTAGTGTAGACATACCCATAGAATCATAGAACTGGAAGGGAGCTTGAGAGCTGATCTAGTCCAGTACCCTGCACTCAAGGCAGGACTAAGTATTATCTAGACCAGGGGTGGGCAAACTTTTTGGACCGAGGGCCACATCTGGGTGGGGAAATTGTATGCAGGGTCGGGGTGTGGGAGGGAGTGCGGTGTGCAGGAAGGGGCTCAGGGCAATGGATTGGGTCATAGGAGGGGTGCGGGGTGTATGAGGGGGCTCAGGGAAGGGGGTTGGAGTGTAGGAGGGGGTTCAGGGTGGGGTGCAGGAGGGGTGTGGACTGGGAGGGGGCTTAGAGCAGGGGGTTGGGGTGCAGGAGGGGTGCGAGGTGCAGGCAGGGGGCTTAGGGCAGGGAGTTGGGGGGCAGAGTGGCAGTGGTGTGCACTGGGGCCAGGGCAGGCTCCCTGCATGCCTGCCCTGTCCCCGGCCCCGCGCCGCTCCGCTCCGCTCCAGGAAGTGCTGCAGCTCCTGGGGGAGGGGAGGCGGAGGGCTCTGCGTGCGCTGCCCTTGCTGCGCCTCCAGGTACCTCTCCCAAAGCTCCCATTGGCTGTGGTTCCCTGTTCCCGGCCAATGGGTACTGCGGGGGGCAGTGCCTGGATGCAGGGGCAACGCAGAGAGCCCTCTGCCCCCCCGCCCGGGGGCTGCAGGGACGTGGTGCTGGCGGCGCTGCGGGCCGGATCCAAAGCCCTGAGTGGACGGATCTGGCCCGCAGGCTGTAGTTTGCCCACCCTTGATCTAGCGCATCCTTGACAGGTGTTTTTCCAACCTGCTCTTAAAAATCCCCAATGATGGCGAGTTCACAACCTCCCTAGGCAATTTATTCCAGTGCTTAACCACTCTGACAGTTAGGAAGTTTTTCCTAATGTCCAACCTAAACCGCCCTTGCTGCAATTTAAGCCCATTGCTGCTTGTTCTATCCTCAGAGGTGAAGAAGAATAATTTTTCTCTCTCCTCCTTGTAACAACCTTTTATGTACTTAAAAACTGTTATCATGTCCCCTCTCAGTCTTCTCTTCTCCAGACTAACATCTGAGTGTCTCCCAAATATTTAAAATTAGAAACACAATAACACTCTTCCTTTCCAGTCTGTAGGAGAAATAGCTTGACAAGTTTATTGGTTTGTGTGTGACTGTGAGAGACCCTTTATGACACCTGGCAAAGAGCATATCTAACACACTAGTGTCATATTTAGCCAAACAGCATCTTGTAAGGTATCGTTAGGGCCCTACCAAATTCATAGCCATGAAAAATGTGTCACAGACCATGAAATCTGATATCCCCTGTGAAATCTGGCTATTGTAGGGGAGGGGCAGGGCAGGGGGTACTCCAGCCAGGGGCTCCTACTTTGGCTTAAGCTCCAGCTGCTTGTCCCGGCCCAGGCTGGGGAGGGACAGGTCTTACTCTTCCCCTGCAAGGGCTGCTTCCAAGCTGGGTCAGACCCACCTCCAGGAACTTCCCTGGGCTGCAGGAAGCTCGCTGGCTGCCCCCCGACCTGGGCGGGAGGTGACCTGGGCGGGAGGCTGCCAGGAAAACCAAGATGGATGGTAACCTACCCCCCATTCCCTGTGACCCTCACTTCTGAACTGCTGTTGCTGGTGGTGCTGGCTTTAGAGCCTGGCACCTGGCCAGCAACAGCTTTCCAGCTGCTCAGCTCTGAAGCAGCGCCTCTGCCAGCAGGAGCGCAGAAGTAAGTGTGGCAATCCCACGACCCTCTTACAGTAGCCTTGGGACCCCCCCACTACGACCTCCCCAAGACCTCATTTTGGGTTGGGACCCCCCACAGTTACAACACCGTGAAATTTCATGTGTAAACACCTGAAGCATGAAATTGACTATTTTAAAAATCCTACAACAGTGAAATTGGTAGGGCCCTAGGTATCATGTAAAAACTGGTGACATGCTGGTCATGAATATCATTGCATGATGTATGTATGCATTGTGTATAAAGAGTTACATGTGTGTGCTGGATATAAGTTCTTAAAATACATTTTGGAGGTAGTAGATAAACAAGTCTGCCCTAGACAATGGAATGTGGATTTACCTGTCTGCATGGCTTGATTACAAGCAAAGAACAACAAAAGTACATTTACATCTAGGATAAACAAAATGATTAAGCCAATCGAAAGAGCAAAGTGATCAGAGGAAGCATGGTGTCTGCACACCAATGGTGGAAGAAAAACTCTGAGGTATGCATTTCAAAGGAATACATTTCAAAGGTTTATTGGACTATATAAAGGGGAAAAAAAAGAACCTTTTAGTTATCCATCACTTAGGGGACAAAGGGAACAGCATCCTCTGATTCTGTGAATGGTGAATCCTCCTGCCTGAAGGGCTGGAGATAATTATCACTTGATTTAAGTGAAAAAGCATGTTGTTTTTGTTTTGTTTGTAACCATACCTGTCTTTTTTACCCTCTTGTTTAGTATCACTTAAATCTATGTTCTTTATTAATAAACTTATGCTTATTTTTGCAATAAGTCATGTCAGTGCTATTAAATTAATTTGTGTGCATTCTCAGTTGACCCAACAGACTGATGTTTTCTCTCTCTTTGTAGACAGCGGGCTTGGTTAATTTTGGTAAGAGAGCAGTCAGAGGGACTGGACACTCCAGAGGGATGCCTCTGGGGAATTTGGTAACTGTGGTTCATTGAATGTTACCTACAAGGCAACGTTGAGACTGGCAGAGTCTTGAGGAGTTTTCTGGTTAGGCAGACTGACTGGTCTGGCTGGGAACGGTCATACAGTTTAAGCTTCAACAAAGCTCTCTTTCTGAGACAGAAGTAACACAGGTTTGAGAGTGGTAGCCGTGCTAGTCTGTATCAGCAAAAACAATTAGGAGTACTTGTGGCAACTTAGAGACTAACAAGTTAGGGCAGGAGCTTTTGGGGCTAAAACCCACTGCATCAGATGCATGGAGTGGAAAATACAGTAGGAAGATATATATATATATATATATATATATATATATATATATATATATATACATAGTACATGAAAAGATGGGAGTTGCCTTACCAGTTCTAACGAGACAATTCAATTAAAGTGGGCTATTATCAACAGGAGGAAAAATCACTTTTGTAGTGGTAATCAGGGTGGCCTATTTCAAACAGTTGACAAGAAGGTGTGAGTAACAGTATGGGGAAATTAGTTTTTAGTTTTTGTAATGACCCATCCACTCCCACTCTTTATTCAGGCCTAATTTGATGGTATCCAGTTTGAAAATTAATTCCAGTTCTGCAGTTTTTCGTTGGAGTCTGTTTTTGAAGTTTTTTTGTTGAAGAATTGCCACTTTTAAGTCTGTTATTGAGCGTCCAGGGAGGTTCAAGTGCTCACCTATTGGTTTTTGAATGTTACAATTCTTGACGTCTGATTTGTGTCCATTTATTCTTTTGCATAGAGACTGTCCGGTTTGGCCAATTTACATGGCAGAGGGGCATTGCTGGCACATGATGGCATATATCACATTGGTAGATGTGCAGGTGAACGAGCCTCTGATGGTGTGGCTGATGTGGTTAGGTCCTATGATAGTGTCCCTTGAATAGATATGTGGACACAGCTGGCAACGGGGTTTGTTGCAGGGATAGGTTCCTGGGTTAGTGAAGTAACACAGTGGCTTATGGTTCTGGGCTCCCTGAGGGAAGTGTGAGAGAGGAAAATGAGGGAAAACTAAATGGAAGAAATGAATTTTGCAATTTAGTTCTGAAAGTAGTTTCCATAATCCCCCTTATACAGGAGTGAGTTCCATAGTTTATATCCAGCTACTGTGAAAATTCTCTCATCTTTAGTCTTTCTGTGTTGGTCAACTGCCACTGTTCTTCTGAAACATTTATCGTGGGACGTTGTTGCGGGGGAGAGGTTCTTTTGGTTACCTACAGCCAATCCCATGGAAAATGTTTGCATATCAGAGACAGAGACCTTGAACTGGATTTTCTATTCAGTAGAGACCCTATGAGAGCAGAATACCAGGATATGTTTACAGTGGCATGTGTTATGCAGATAGAGTTCTATCTGCCAAAAACTTTCACTGAGTCTGGCTTCAATCCTAGATATAAGTCGCAATAATAGAGCCTGGCAATGACATGTGTAGATCATTGTAACCAGGTCTCTGTCTCATAGCGTGCAATCTCCTGGCTAGTTGTATATAAATGGAAATGAGATTATTTTTTGCTTCTGTGGCTAATTTTGTTTTTCAGTACCATTAATAAACTCTGAAGTTCCGCAAAGCAGCTGTTGGCCATGTTTGTGTGATGCAAAGCTGGCAGGGTGACTCTTTAAGGTTGTGAAAGGTAAAGGGATTACGGACCACGAATCAGAATGAGGGTGCAGATGTGTGGTCAGCCTCATTGGTAGAGCCCTGCTGTAGAGTAGGGAAAGTGAGGTTGCAAATGAGAGATCTTTTAAATTGGTGTAGGGATTGGGTAACACTTCCTCTATCTGTCCCCCAAACAGCTTATGTTTTGATGTGATACTGGTACCTGGCACTGGCGAAAGTGCCCTGCTCTGCTTCCTTTGGGAAAGGAGGAAGAGGGGTGGTATATCAGCCCTGGTAAAACTTCCCTTGCTGGAGAGTCACCAGGCTTCTATGTTTGGGTCCCACACACTGGACTAGTGTGCTTCAGGTCTGATTAGGCTCTGGAATGTTTCCTGGGCACACAGTCTGTTATTCCATGGAAGTGGGACCTCATGGTCTGGCTAACCTAGGCCCCAAGACCATCATGGACTCCTCCCATCAAGACACCACAGTTACTTAAGGACACCCTTTCCCAGAGCTCCAACTTTGTGGGCATTCTGGTTTATAGTTTTCTCTCTCCAGTGACATGTGATAGTTGAAGCACATAACACACAAGGTGTCAAGTATCAGGGGGTAGCCTTGTTAGTCTGTATCTACAAAAACAACAAGGAGTCTGGTGGCACCTTAAAGACTAACAGATTTATTTGGGCATAAGCTTTCGTGGGTAAAAAATTCCTGGTTCTCCACTTGCGAAGTAACTCCCTGCTCTCCATGTGTCAGTATATATGCCTGCATCTGTAACTTTCACTCTATGCATCCGAAGAAGTGAGGTTTTTACCCACGAAAGCTTATGCCCAAATAAATCTGTTAGTCTTTAAGGTGCCACCATAACACACAAGCATTGCAAAAGAGATTCTGAAACAATTATTTTTTCTTTAGACAGTGCAAGAGATATATAGATCAAGGCAAAACAAAAAAACACCTACATGCCCTTCCCTGCATCAGTTTCCCCATCACACTGGACCATTCTTTGGGCTTAGAGTCCTCTAGGATGTCCAGGATCCCCTCTCTTCTCCTGCACAGCCTTGCTTTCTATCTGTCCTCTTCTCCCACTGTCTCAAAATGGTGGCTGAGAGAGTCACCCT
The DNA here is from genome assembly GCF_028017835.1 of Emys orbicularis. NCBI lineage: Eukaryota > Metazoa > Chordata > Testudines > Emydidae > Emys > Emys orbicularis. The sequence goes on along the minus strand of NC_088684.1, from coordinate 266,639,332 downwards.
TTTATAAAGTTGCTGTCACCTCTGCTGGTGACCCCTTGTCAGGTGATCAAAGTCCCCTGCTGGGTGGTCTGTTGCTTAGTTATCAGGCTACTAGAGTGGACTGGTTTTCTTGGTTCATCCACCTTCTTTGTCAAAGGGAGCTTTCATTTGAGTGGAAGACTATCAAAGTTTAATAACCCTCCATTGTTAACCCAGTGTCACTATCCTTGGAATTACATCCCAAAATTGAGGTAAAAAGACAGCAGAGAACACCAGCTAGCTTTACAATTAAAATGAAGTTTTCAGTTTGATCTTCATATATCAGGTTCATAATCACCAGCTGGAATTCATAAGATGGGTATACTCTTGTTTTGCCCTGAAAGAAGGGAGGACTTGTATCAAGAGTTGTAGCAATTGTGATATCACTTGTTTGATAATACTCATGTCATTGTTCTTTTGTCCTGTTGGGGCTAGAAGGAATGAGGAGAGAAATGAAAGTACAGAGGGCATGGCTACACTTGAAACTCCAAAGCGCTGCTGCGGGAGCGCTCCTGCGGCAGCGTTTTGAAGTGCGAGTGTGGTTGTGGCGTCAGCGCTGGGAGAGAGCTCTCCCAGCTCTGCAGGTACTCCACCTCCCCATGGGGATTAGTTTACAGCGCTGGGAGCGCGGCTCCCAGTGCTGGGGCACCGTTTACACTGGCGCTTTACAGCGCTGTAACTTGCTGCGCTCAGGGGGGTGTTTTTTCACACCCCTGAGCGAGAAAGTTGCAGCGCTATAAAGCGCCAGTGTAGCCATAGCCAGAGACACTTTAAAGCTCTTTCAGGTTGTAGTAGCTGGTTTTTCCACTTCACTGATATGGGTGTGACTTATTTGTTATGCGGTTGTTAACAAAAGGAGAGAATAAAGGGCTTCCTTGCCACTGTAGTATACCAGAATAAACATAGATTGGACACTTCAGATATATTGCTCTAGTTCACAAATACCAGAATGCAGTACAAATTATGTATATGATCTCTAAATAGGTATTCTATAAACATTTATATAGGAGCATTATACCATGCAAATGTTTGAGCTAGAGTGCTGAGTCTTGGTTGCCTGGACTTGGGTGATTTTTTTTTTTCTTTAAACATCAATACACTGAAGTTTATCAGTTAAATGTGTGTGCACTTAAGATTAATTACTTTAAAATCTCTGCCCAAAGCTCTGTTAGGTTTATCAAACAAGAACTCAAACACAGGCATTAGGCAAGAAAACATTTAAACAGCCTGTTTATGATCACATGATATTTTTAGTAATGTTAGCACTTTAGTTTCAAGAGATATGTTTACAAACACTTAAATTTCTTCTTCAGTAAATTGTAACTTTAGAGTTTTGAAATGATGCTACATTTTGTAGGACTTACATGGATGGAAAGTAAATAACAAGATGAGAAATGGTGTAAAGAAAGCTCAACTTTTCCCCCCATCCAGCATCCTAAAAACTTATGTGCTGGAAAAACTTCTTATTGTGTAAAATCAAGTGGAGAGGATTACATGCCTACTTGCTAAGAGTGGGCTGAAAAGTGTCCTTATTTAGATCAGCAGTAAGAGACCCTAATGTCCCAAACAAAATCAGTTTCCTTTCTGTTTTAATATCCTTAGCAGTTGGAAACGGTTGTGGAAATATTTAATATTAACCACACAATGTTTAACTACTTGAGATACTGCAATATAAAAGCAGATTGATAATGTCTCATTGATGTTGTCACTTTTCCAGATTAAGTTTAGAAATGGTATTTGGATTCAAGCTTGTTTTTTCACAAACCCATATGTGTATATAAAAGAGTAACTTTGCTTTCAGAGTATGTCTTTCTAAAAGAGACACATATTGTTTTGGTCACTGACAGAAAAGGAATTCTTAGCTATTTACATTTTTGAAAGGGTTTTCCTTGTCCAGATTCTTTTAAACAGTCTGCAGTGGGAGACCAACTGAAAGAAATCATTTCCAAATGTAAAGAGATGATACCAAGGTGTACTCCTCAAATATATTCCCTTTTAATTTCCAAATTGCAGCATAATTTTTAATTTAACTATTAGCCTATTAAGATGAAGATTAGAATAGTACTAAAAATTCTGAGAAGATGGAGCCTACTTGGCAATCTTGCATGCTGCTTGAATTTTTAAAGCAATGGCTTTCAAGAAAAAATTGAGTAAAACTTCCACTGTATAGCTCCCTAGTACTGCCTCTCTGGGTGATAACTTTCTCTTGCGGCTCTAGAGCAGTGGTCTCCAACCTTTTTAAGCAACCTTTTGAATTTAAGTACAACCCAGGATCTACCGCAAATAAAATGTAGAAATAACAGTTTATTATGTTATATAAAGCTGAGATCAATTGCGTAATATACATAATTATACATTTTCCCTGCTTACTGAGTCTGTGTGACACTTGTGACTGCACATTATCTACCCGTGTCTTAAAATTCGGGTTGTAATTTGAAATAGCTAGTTGGATGCAGTCCTGCAGATGCGCATCTGTGAGGTGGGTGCGATACTTGGACTTGATGATCTTCATTTGTGAGAAGGCCATCTCACACAGATAGGTGGAACTAAAGTAAGCTTTCACTTTTAAAGCCCAGGACAATAGAAGAGGATACTTTTCTCGGTTTACGAGTCCCCAAAAATCGCTCTCCCTTGATCTGGCTTTCAGTTCAATATCACTCTGCATGGTAATTATCTCCATATCAATTCCACTACTTCGTAAATCAAACACCTGATGGAATGTCGCAGCCAACCCATCAATGTATGCTTGAAGGAACAGATTTGAGATAAACATGATGATTGGCTCCATCACATCCGATTCTTGAAATCTCCTGTTGAATTCCTCTGCTAATTTTTTCTGGGTAGAACCATTTTTCTTTGTTTTCAATTTTTTCTAGTATTTTCTCCAGACTCGGGAAGTGCTGCAGCATTTTATCCTTTAACTGGGAGGACCACAGACCCAGTTTCAATTTGAATGCATTCACTGCACTGATCATATGTGATAAGTCTCTGTCCTTTCCCTGCAGTTTGCAGTTCAGCTCGTTCAATTTGGACGTTATGTCAGTAAGGAACCTGACGTCTAGCAGCCATGCATTGTCGGACAGCTCATTGCACACTTCGTTCCTTGATTTTAGAAAAGTGATGATTTCGGGCATTAGATCCAAAAATCTTTGCAGGACTTTCCCCATGCTTAACCACCTCACATCTGCATGGAGGAGCAGCTCACCGTAAGCAGCATCCACTTGTCAAGTTTACAATTCTGACAATAATTTTCATTACATGTGAGAAGTCCGTAACTTTACTCACTACTGCTTGCTGGTGGATTATACAGTGGTAATTCACAAATGAAGGAAAATCTGGATCATTTCTGCAAAATGCAACAAAGCCTGCATGTGCACCAAGCATGGTGGGTGCATCATCAGTTGTGATCGAAACAGGTTTCTTGATTGGAATGATTTTCTCAAGCATGTACTTTTTGAATTCGATATTTTCACCTCTTGATCTCTCTTTAAGGGGCAAAACAGCCAGAAGGCTCTTTAGTTGTTGCATCCTTAAAAAACAGTAGAATAGAAACAACTACTTGGGCTGTGTCAGTCATGTCAACCGATTCATCAGACTGCAGTGAAAAGCATTTGCAGTCATTCAAATCCTACGGTAGTTGCTGAAAGACGTCTTTGGACAAAGATTCCACCCGTCTTGCTACTGTGGAAGCATCAAGTGATATGCTCTGGGTTGTCGTCATTATTTCCTCTTTGTTTTTAAAATCTTTAAATAAGGAGTCTGTTGCCACAGTCATTGCCTCTTTAAATACTTCTCCATCAGTAAACGATTTCTTGTGTTTTGCCAGCAAATGGCAAAAACGAAACAATGCTTCAGTAGAGGCCTTCCCTTTTGCTGCTGTTGAGCTTTCAAAACGGCCTTCAATTCATTAACTTTATTTGCACAGAGTGTGCTATTCAAGGGGAAACAGTCCTTGAATTTGCTATACATTGTTTTGTGGTGCCTTTCTAAATTTTCCTTTTTACTTATCCATATACTTGTGTGACATAGAAGACATATGCATTTATCTTTCATTGTTGTGAACAGAAATTCATTTTCGCATTCCGAATGGAAGTCGTAGGTTTTCGGTTTCTTTTTAGATGGCCTGGGTTTGTCACTCATTGTTAACGCTAGCTAGCTAGCTAGGTATGTATTTTTTATTATAAAAAGAGAAAAGAGGTGAGAACTAGCTACAATGGTAGTCTAACTGACACTTCTGAGCATTAGACATGTGTGCCACACATGATTAGCTCTCCCCCTCTTCCCCCCCGCACCCCCCCAATTCTGCACTTGCAGCCAAAAGTGCTGTGAGTTATGGCGCCTCCTGGTTATTAGGAAAGAGGAAGAGAGCACCCCTGTATTTTGTTGGGGATAAGATTGGTTACGCTGGAGCCTGCCTCTACCCCTGGCTCATGTGCAAAGAAGAAATAACGTTTCAGTAAATTTAAGAGAACTAAAACCCAATGACCTTCAATGAAAGGGCCCTCAAGCATGGCTGTTTCTGTGCATTCATCTGTCAGGTCCAAATGCTCAGATCTGACCAGAGCTTCATGCAGGCTCCCCGACTCCAAAGGGAGAAAGAAGTCAGCGCTCTCTGCTTTCCCTCCTGACCTCCTTCCTTCCTGAGCAAGCACCGAGGCCAAGGAGAAACTTCCTGCAAGTAATGGGGCAGGAGGAGAAGGCATTTCCTAACAAATGACAAAGTTGCCTATGATATCAACGTGTCTTCTAGTGCCCAAAGCAGCTCAGCTGAGACCTGGCTGTCCAGCCCCTCGCTCGCTCTGCATGGTCATTGCAACGGCTCTTCTGCCTGCTGGTGATGTGTAAAACCAAAGAAATGTGAACAGCTATGACACTGCTTCGTGATCACTAGAGTCCGAGTGCCTTCGGTCCCCCAGCCTGCAGTGACTGTTGAGCTGCTGGGGATTTCCTCCCTGCTGGACAAGGCTGGGGAGCTGCTGAGGGGAATTCCCACCCCGGCCCCGCAGCGGCAAGCCCACGGGGACTGCGGGGAGCCACAGGGGATTCCCTCCAGATGTAATGTCTTCTGGCTGGGTGTGACAAGGGAGCACCCTTTGGCCATTGCTGGAACTTGTTCTGTGCAGAAGCAGCAGCACTGTGTTCCTGCCCAGGTTAGGAAGTGGGTGATGGGCAGTTTTCTGCCGACTTCTTTTCAGTATCAGAGGAGGGAGCCTAGCCGCAATTCAAGGCAGTGAGCCCTGCCCTCTCAACACCCCATGTCCCTTTAAGTACGTTTCAAGGGTAAGAAGGCAACAACACCCACTGAGAAGGCATCTATCAAATCAATGTTGTGGCTACCCTGGCAGCATTGCAGCTTGTGGTTCGGGGAGAGAGCCGCATCTCAGCTGTACTGTGAGTTCAGGGGGCGCATCTGGGCTGTCCTGTCCCTGCAGCGTGCACTTTGTTAAAGTGCTGTCTGCTGCTGGAAAACAACCACCTCTTTGTCTGAGAGCGCGGTAGGGTGGGTGGGATGTACTCCCCTAGCTGGCTGTGATCCTGAAGGGAGTGGTGGGACACGATGCGGGACTGAGACTGGGATCGACGCTCAGAGGCTCCAGGATCGACTGGTCGCGATCGACTGGTTGGTGACCACTGCTCTAGAGGAAGTTTGCTCAGGTGTGAGTGAAGCCAGAAACCTACCATGTTGTTTAGGGAGAATCCTAACCCTTATTGATTCTCGGAGGCTAGTTTGAATTGATCTGATTTGGAATTACTTGCAAGAATTTTACTTACTAATATTTATCAAAATGTCTATCGACACCCTGTGTGCGGGCTGTTAGTTTGGTGCCAGTCAACTTTATTTATTTATTTATTTATTGAGATCACTAATTCATCAAGATCATTGTAAGCCATTGTTTAGAACAATGTAGGAAAATGTTCCATGAAACTACGTAAGAAATCATTTTGACTGTTGGTTTAACACTATGACATCCTGAATCTTATGTACTCCTCAGTATGTAACAAACTTGACTTTTAGTGGTATGGGCATGACTTGTTTAACTTTAGAATTCCCTGTTGCTGTGGAAACAGTATGATATTACAGTGCCAGAAAAGTTACTACAAAAATCCATGCCTTCCTGTTATGTGAGACACACACATGAGATCTCTGAATTACCCTATCTGATGGAAAACATTAAAGCAACATTACCTAAAATGTATAAAGGGTTAAGTATATCACGCCCTAAGTTAGAATAGGTCATAAGTGTCAGATGATAGTAGAAGGGCATAACTGTGGACAAGCAGAGTACATGATTTTAGTACATGCCAGAGGTATGAGTAAATTGAACAGCTCTGAGAGGAGGCAACGCGTGTTCAGCTGTCCTGATTTCACATAGGAGCTATAAAAGTTTAGTATGCTAGAGGAATATGTAGTCCTTTCCTTTTTTAAAAGGCAAAGTACAAAGGAAATTTAATGGTGAAGAGAAAAATAAAAAAAATTATGCAGCAATATGATTGAGTCCTTTGAAATGAAGACTTCTTGGGCTTGACTTCTGAAGTTGAGGAAAGCTTTTGCACTATGGACTTGCCTAATACAGAGGGTACCGTCCATACATTTGACCTTATGGTGCTTTAGTTTTCACACTTGGCACTGTTCACTCTATGGAGCGTATGTGTGCTATCTTGGTTACCTCAACACACTAGCTTCTGCCAGTTTTCACTCAGGTTTCCAAATGTGATATTACACTATGTCCTTTCTTTAGCACTGAATTCTAAAAGCAACTGCTAATCCTGAGAGTTAATAAAGATACACAGAAGGGAATGCTGGGGGAAAGAATTTAAATTCAAGACTCACAGATTTCCTGCCTAATAAAATATTTAAGTGGAGGTTTTATGCTGTCCTTTTATTACAAATCAAATTAAGTGCCACTTTAACAAATTGTGATTTTGCCATATTAAAATCTTCTGGCTTGAATTAATATTTACAATTGGCATTCAGTTCAGGCCCTCTTAAGTAGTAAAACTGAAATAAATTGGAGTTTTATTGTTGTACTGGGAGATAAGTGCTTTTCATGGGACACTGAGGAATTATAACTATTGGCTGACATTATCTTCTTTGTATTTAGATCAACATGTAGAGAATTCTGTGACTCATTGATATTCTGCTTCAGTTTGACAGTTGAAGGATGGCAGCCAAAAGCGTGAACATTAGGTTAAAGTTTATACCTCATGATCCATAAGTAGATCTGCTATTACTTTATGTGATGGACAGTGCTTGTTGGCAGTGTCATCTAATGGTTAGTGGATCATGCCCTCCTTAATGCAAAGGTGGTTGGTAGGGGACACCAAGCCCTCCCACTCTACCGGGGTCAGGCCCAGGGTCCTTTAAGGGTTAGCAAGGGTCCAGCCCCCAGGAGTGTCCTAAGGCTGCCCTCCCTGGGCCACTTCCTACCACCCACTCTCTCTATAGTCTAAGTTTTGCAGTCTCTGGTGAACCGGTAATAGAGAAAGGTATTGACTGTCCTTCAGTCTGTCTAGTGTAGCCCATAGCACTAGTTTGCCTTTATTATATTCAGCAGTAATGCAACGAACCTACAGGTCTGTATCCTATAAGATGATAGCTTCAGCAGTTTTAGCATAAGGCGTGAGGCCTATGAACTTTGGCACAGATAAACAGTCCAACAGAAAACCCCAAGTGTTGGGGAGTTGAAAATAGAGTGTTTAAGGGGAATTTCCGACTACAAGAACATGACCCAACCAAAAAGTGACATGGTAACGAATTGATGTATATAATAATAAGTTGAGCTCATTGATATGCTAACCTGTAGGAGAAGGACATTCCAACATTAGGAAGGTGAGGCAATAAAAATAAAGAAGAGAGGAAAAGCCCCTACTGAATATGCATCAAACATAGTGGCGTCAGTGGATATCATATTATAAAAGTTGCATTCCAGCCTAGGGGAAGTAGGAGAGAGAGATGTAGCCCTTGGGAGATGCCAGTATGATGGCCCCTGGAGATGAGGGGAAAGGCGATCACTAACATTTCAGGTTGTTCTGCAAGGGGTGGTGTGAGTATATGGATGTTCAGATGTACTTTCTGTAGTACCTCTCTCTACCTTACTGAGTTGGAGTGTTTGTGACTGTGCTAAATATATTAATAAACTATTTGTAAATATCAGAGAGTTCCTATAGTGTGTGAGTTGCAGCTGTGCATATTGGGGTTCTCAACTATATAATAATTTGAATAATACTGAGCCTGATCTTGGGACAAGAACTTGTCAACCCTCAAAGGGATAATTGGGAATTTTAATAATCAGTGTAATTAATATGTAATGTATAGATCAGGTACAGTTTAGGCATCCCAGATGGGACTCTGAGGAGTGCACAGGTGAAACCTCCCTACCTGGGGTAGGAACTCACCTTTCGTTTAGTTGCATTTCAACTTAGATTTATTTTTTTTAATGTCTCAGTCAGAAACACTGCAACTTGCCAGGGACTCCCTCTTTTTCCTCAGCTGTTGTTTCTCTTTTTCTGTTTCTTTGCTTCTAGTGTACCACTTTTCTTCACTGATTAACTTTGCAACAGAGGGAGTGATATGCCCTCCTGGGGGGGGGGGGGGGACAGTAGACATAGATACAAACACCCCCTGCCCCCAAACAAGGGAGCGCTCGAGGTCTTGACTGTCAGACTTACTTGGCATGCCTCATAGGTGACCACCTGTCTCCCATCATTAGGTCTCTATGGAAATTGTAATTGTGTAAGGATTCCTCATTGAATTTCAAGGGCATCCTCATGGGATATTAGTGCCTAGTCATTGGGGTTTGGAACCTTTAGATGCATGTTAAGTAGGTTTTGTAAGTTAAATGGTGTTGTAATATTGAGGAACCTGAAGTTGAAATTACAGTTGCATCGGGGCCCAATGACCCACGCCTTGAGGTGGAGGGAGAGTTGATTTGTTTTAATTATGAGGCCAAAAAGGTCACAGAAGTTCATTCCCTTCATCTCTCCCTGGCTGTGCCCTGATCCATCTACTGCCAGTTTGCCCGTTGCTGCTCGGTGGGTCCCAACAGGTAATCACCTCTTCATCACCTAAGAGCACATTAGCCATTGAGGGGAAAAAAGAGGGAGCAGAATCCCCCTCCCCTCTGTTTTTTCTTGGGACTTGTTTAAGTAATTGTTGAAACCGATTAAGAGGTTAATTTAAGGTGTGTTAAATGCTTATTGTGTAGATTTAGAATGAAGCTAGCTAGTAAAATTTAATTGAGCTTATTTGGAATAGAAGCTGGAGTTGAGTACTGTAGTGCAATCTCTTTATCATGAAAGTTGAACTTACAGATGTAGAATTATGTACAAAAGAACTGCTTTCAAAAATAAAATAATGTAAAATTTTAGAGCCTGCAAGTCCACTCAGTCTTACTTCTTGTTCAGCCAATCGCTAAGACAAACAATTAGTTTAGATTTGCAGGAGATAATGCTGCCCTCTTCTTATTTACAATGTCACCAGAAAGTGAGAGCAGGCATGCATGGCACTTTTGTAGCTGGCCTTTGCAAGGTATTTACGTGCCAGATATGCTAAACAATCGTATAGCCTTTCATACTTTAGCCACCATTCCAGAATTGTATATCCTCTGCTCTGTTTTACCCGCATTCTCCCATATAGTTCATGTTATAGCAGTCTCAGATGATGACGCAGCACATGTTCATTTTAAGAACACTTTCACTGTAGATTTCACAAAACGCAAAGAAGGTACAAATGTGAGATTTCTAACCGGCCCAAAGTTTAAGAATCTGAAGTGCCTTCCAAAATCTGAGAGGGACAAGGTGTGGAGCATGCTTTCAGAAGTCTTAAAAGAGCAACACTCTGATGTGGAAACTACAGAACCAGAATCACCAAAAAAGAAAATCAACCTTCTGCTGGTGGGATATGACTCATGATGATGAAAATGAACATGCATTGGTCTGCACTGCTTTGGATTTTTACTGAGCAGAACCCATCATCAGCATGGACGCATATCCACTGGAATGGTGGTTGAAGCATGAAGGGACATATGAATCTTTAGCTCATCTAGCATGTAAATACCTTGCAACGCCAGGTACAACAGTGCCATGTGAACACCTGTTCTCACTTTCAGGTGACATTGTAAACAAGAAGTGGGCAGCATTATCTCCTGCAAATGTAAACAAACTTGTTTGTCTTAGCAATTGGCTGAATAAGAAGTAGGACTGAGTGGACTTGCAGGCTCTAAAATTTTACATTATTTTATTTTTGAATGCAGTTTTTTTGTACATAATTCTACATTTGTAAGTTCAACTTTCATGATAAAGAGATTGCACTACAGTACTTGTATTGGGTGAATTGAAAAATTGTGTTTTTACAGTGCAAATACTTGTAATCAAAAATAAATACAAAGTGAGCACTGTATACTTTTTATTCTGTGTTGTAATTGAAATTATTTGAAAATGTAGAAAACATCCAAAAATATTTAAATAAATGGTATTTTATTGTTTAACAGTGTGGTTAATCACAAATAATGGAGAAATGAGGAGCAACGAGATGGTCTAAGTATAAATCCAACTTCCACTAAAGCAGAGTGTTAATAATCCAGGAAGTTAAATTATGTAGTAATATAAAGAAATAGTTGAATTAAAGTATCAAAGGAATGAGAAAAAAAACTCTCCACTGAGAGGCTGGGGGACAGCTCAGCACATAGCTCCATGAAGATTGCTTTACGCATCCTAAAGTTTTGTACCCACCGGTCATCATCCCACACCTGCATGACAATGCGATCCCACCAATCAGTGCTTGTTTCCGTAGCCCAAAAGCGATGATCTACCATATGCAGCTGCTCTGCGAATGCACAAAGCACTGATAAGTTGCTGCCGTCCATATCACACTCGGGTGCCTGCGAGTCATCCTCTGCTAACTTTGCGAGTAATTCTGCGAGTAACTGTGCTGCCATGCGTGATGTCCTCACGACAGCTAAACAGCGCAAAGGAGAGAAGTGCGGGATCCATCCTCTCTCACTGCAGATGCTGGCGTGCACTGCAAAAGAATGACATTTGGAAAAATGGCACAAAAGGAAGCCAGAAACCTTTGGAGGGGTGAGACACAAAGCGGGGCACGACGGTACATTTTGCACATCCCAGGATGCACCGCGCTCCGTTTCCGCATTCCGACAACACCTAGCGATGGATGGTGTTGCCAGGCACTGTGGGAAACATATCCACAGTCCATTGCTCTCGCTGTCGACAAAGGTGCCCCGAATGTGGACATGATCTGTCGGCAGAGGGAGCAAATGTAGACATGCTTTGGCGACTTTGCTTTTGTCGATTTTTCCTTGGTGACATTAGTTTCATCAAAAAAACTTGCCAGTGTAGACAAGCCCTTAGCTTTCAGTATTTTCTGGTGTGTTCCCCTTCCTCCCCTGCACAGGTCCTTCCTCCCCTGCACAGGTCCTAGACACCGTAGCCCATATCCTGGAACCTGCCAGGCCAACACTCTGTCTTTAATTTGTAATTTCTAAAAGAAAGTCAGCAGGAAACAAGAAGTCTTTGACCAGCAGCTAACATGTTGCTGTAAAAACCTAGGGGGAGTGCTTTTGGGAACTCCCTGTCTGGGAGAAAAGGGGAAGCAGGCAAAGTGAATAGCTTCTAATCTGAACTGAAATAACATTAAAATTAGGGCCCCATAAAACATCTAATTACAAGGTTCAGCATCCTTTTAGATCTATTAGGCTATGTCTACTCTAATGTGTATATATACAAGGTAAAGCAAAACCTTACTACCCCTCTAACCAGTTAATGGTGTGGGAGGCAGTAGGAAAGGAAGTGAGGCATAACACCCTTAAATGAAATTCAGGTATTAAATATTTGTATTGTTTTGTTACTTGCATATTTGTATTAGTTAGAGTAACCACTTATTGGGTTTAAATCAGTTGCTGTGCATCATTATTCTAAAAATAGGGATCAAGTTAGTTGTGCTTCCAGACCTACCCAACATGATAAAGGAAGCCAGCAATGTATAATCTTTCTGCTTTTCACAGGAAGCACCGAAGCCTCTAACAAGCAAAATGTAACAGCCTTTGCTACCCACAACATGAATCGTAGTTATTGTTCTAGATCTTAATTCACCAAAAGAACTTACCAACTTATCTCTTGCAATTTTCTACTTATATTTCCTAAATAAATAAAGCATTTGTTAATATTTTTCTTTCTTACCCATTTTGTGTTTTAATCTAGAGTCTAAAGACTCAAGGAAAAACACTTTCAACTCCTAACTAAATCATTAAACTTCTTTTATAGGCAAACCAAGGTGTAAACCCAGAACAATTAAATTATTTCAACCCTTAGGTTTCGTGGACCTGCTCTAAACAACGTTTAATCCATTGGTTTGTTAGTATGTTGGGATTACTTATTTGTGTGTTAGTTATATGCTTTGTGTCACGTGAACAAATTATGATTTTTTTATACTTTTGGAGAGTTTTTGTTGCAACAACATTTTGCATGCAAAAATGTGAATAAAAATATTAATAGTAAAACATTTTTCTTTGGTACCACACTATTTCAATATTATAATTAGGGTTTAACCGCGATGGGTGTGTCCATATAAGACACCAATGGTGGTTCAATCTTTGCAAAAGTCAAAAGATGTTTGTCAATGAATTTAATTGTAACCAATGAGAGAGAGAGATATAGATATAGATATATAAAATTTAGATTTGGAGTTCGTCAGGCAGTGTGGCCAGTTGTTTGGCAGAATCCCGACTGAACTTCAGAAGTTCATTGAGCAGACCACTGTAACATTAATATAGGATTTATAGCTTTATTACAGCTATAATGTTATAATATAACAATATATAAGTAATCTGTGTTATAAATTGTTAAACATAATCAACTCAATGAAAATATAAAATCAAGTTCCAGCTAGAGTAACAGTGTTGGGATAATCATCAAAATTATCACCCTAACAAAGGGGTATGTATATGTGCTGGGATGGAGTCTTAACTATTTGATTTTGCCCTTGTACAATTTGTCATTCTGGTGTTTTGTTTAGGGATAGTGAAAGGAATTTAAGTTATCAAAATCAAAGCTGGTAAATGCCCATAACATCAAGTCCCACAATGTTGTACCAGGAAGGGGACATGTCTTTACAGGTACTCAGTGACCATACAAAATCCTGAGAGGAAACTCAAGCCAATACTGGCTCACAGCACAAGGTAGCTGACAACATTGTTCCTTCTCTGCAGCAGCCTTGATGTCCTGAGAGTTGGTCGGGGAAGCACCTAACCAATTAAATGCAGACTCGCAAGCTCCTGTGCTGTGTTTGTACCATGTGAAGGAAGCGAAGAAAACAGACTTTGGTGTAAATCTCCAAATTATGAACTGTAACCTTTAGTAATTGTGGTCTGGAGCCAACAGTAGCAACACTAGTGCAATAACACTCTGTGCTACACTGGTATCATCTTCAGAGCAATGTGATCTCATCCCCAGGTGGCAGGATACAGAACTTGGGGAAGACTAATGATTAAAACGTGGACAGTATTGAGTTTATTGCCTAAACTGAGGGGATCAATGGGTATATGTACTAGAAAACAATATGTATCTAAAAGGGGGCATATTATAAAGGGCATACCAGGTGGAAGTGTGACCCTCAGCTATGAGCTAGTGGATGTAACCATGTCACCTTTAGTAACCTAGACAAAGGTCTGTCCTCTAATTATAACTCCAGAGTGGCTACATCTATACCAGGAGTAACAATGGGCACAGTATGGTATAAATCAGTCCCGCATACAGTATGCACATAGCACCATCCTATAATTTTAGAATTGGGAAAGGTCCCACATTTAATCAAGGATTAGCAGTAGCTATATTGGTAAAGACTGTTTTGGGGTCCCCCCCCCAAACATGGAACAGGAAGAGTCACTTGTTTAATTCTTGTCAAAAAGTGCCACTGAGGGTAATTCAGGTATAGGGTCTGTGACACTGGACCCTAATTAGGACTCTTTGTTAACTAACATTACATCAGGGTTAAACCTTATATTTCCCATCTACAGCCTCCTTGCCTGTGTTCAATCCAGGTGAGGATATGTTTGCTCACTTGGCAGCTATCCATTCACTAGGTCACCTTAAAGACAATATCTATAATGAATGCCTAAATATACCTCCTCTGGTAGTATATCACCCAAACAGGAAAACTTCCACTGATGGCATGTTGCTCCAAAAAGGGGTATCAGTACATCAAATATGATATGTTTGAGGTGAACATACCACAGCATGGCCAGAAGGAAGGTACCAACAGAATGCGTCATCATCGTCAAGTGAGAGGTTCTTTTAAAAAAGGTGACGTATAGTGGAGATGGCCAGTATTATGTAATACTCAAATATCAAAGATATTTTTTATGGTCAATTGGAGTGCAGGGTCATAGGGTGAACACTTTTGTTACATCAAGGTACATATACTAATTGGGCAGGTGCAATTCTTCTTTGTGTCTTTTATTGTGCTATGTAGAAAGCATGAGTTTAAATAAGGGGTAAGACCCTACATTTATGTGATAGGGTGATTGTTAATGAACCCTATCAAAGAGGGGACTTGTAGACTATGTGGTGAGCTTGCCTTCATTATATTCAGCTGTAACGCAAGGAACCTATAGACCTGTATCCTGTAGGACATTAGCTTCTGCAGTTTTAGCATAAGGCTTGAGGCCTATGAACTTTGGCACAGATAAACAGCCCAACAGAAAACCTCAAGTATTGAGGAGCTGAAAATAGAGTATTTAAGGGGAATTTCCGACTACAGGAACATGACCCAGCTATAAGAGAATCATGGCAACAAATTGACATACATAACTGATCCATGAGTTACATCTGCAGATATATAACCACAAGAATGCCATACATGACAACAAATTGACATATATAAGTTGAGATAATTGGTATATAAAACTGTAGGAGAAGGACAATTGAACATTAGTAGGGTGAGGAAATACAAATTAGGAAGAGGGGAAAAATATGAATATGCATCAAACATAGTGGCGTCAGTGTATCATATTTAGGGTCTTACTAAATTCATGGCCATAAAAAGCGCATCACGTACCGTGAAATCTGGTCTCCCCTGTGAAATATGGCTATTGTAGGAGGGTCACGGTATTGCCACCCTTATTCTGTACTCCCTTCAGAGCTGGGCAGCCGGAGAGCAATGGTTTCTGGCCAGGTGCCCAGCTCTGAAGGCAGCGCCGCCACCACCATCACCAGCAGCACAGAAGCAAGGATGGCATGGTATTGGGGGGGTTGCCATTTTTTGGGGGGGCTGGCTTTACAGGTGGGTGACTGCCCAAGGCACCATGGTTAGAGGTGCATCCCAGCCTGTGGGCAGTAGGAGAGAGATTTAACCCTTTGGAGGTGCCAGTATGATGGCAACTGGTGATGGGGGGGAAGGTAATGGTGATGAGGAAGATGATGGCTAACATTTCAGGTTGTTCTGCATGGGATGGTGTGAGTATATGGATGTGCAGATGTACATTCTGTAGTACCTCTCTCTACCTTACTGAGTTGGAGTGCTTGTGACTGTGATAAATGTATTAATAAACTATTTGTAAATATTGGAGAGTTCCTATAGTGTGAGTGTTGCAGCTGTGCATATTGGGGTTTCCATCTATATAATAATTTGAATAATACTGGGCTTGATCTTGGGACAAGAACCTGGCAACCCTCAAAGGGATAACTGGGAATTCTTAAGTAATCAATATAATTAATACGTAATCTATAAATTAGGCTACTCTGGACTCAGCAGTTAAGCTCTTCTTCTGCAGAGGAAGGCTCCTGTAGTGCCCCTTCACAGGAGCTTCAAAGCCAGGTTCTTCTCCTTGCCTGGTCAGCTCCTTTCTGAGCTGTCTAGCTTCCTTTTAAGCTTCCTCCTCTATCTGGAGCATTCTCTGCAGATCTGGCTGGGCAGGGTCATTTAGGCCCAGAGTTGCCATTTAACCTCTTCAGTTCTAGTGTGGGGTTTATACACCCCGTCAATTGAACAGTAGAAAAGACTGGCAAAGAAGCAAAGACCAAAGTTGTATTACTGCACTAGTCTATACTTCAACCAGTGAACACTATTGAATTTATTGAATGTGATACTACTTTTGATAACTCTGATACTGTCCAAAAACCTTGGTTGTGACTTGTCTATAATTTAAGTGCTACAGTGCAATAATATGTATATAGTTATGTAATTTAACTGGTTGTTCTCTACTAAAGTTTCATCACCCAATCTCTTAGTTCTGTTTATTACTTTGAAACTATTCTGGAGTACATATTCTTGGTCTTGAGAAACCCACTTGCCCTGGGAAAATGCCCACTCTGGTCAACACAACTTTATAGAGCTGGGTACAATCACAATCTTTGTCCTTGGCGCTCAGGCTAGCTTTTCCAAAGAGTGGTGAAGGGTAAGAGTGGTACGTGGTTTTTCTTTCTTAGGATGTAGCAGCCCCACCCATCCCTACTGCACTCAGGAGGAATATGTGCTCAAGATTAGGAAACTTGCTCCTGTATCTAAGAAGTCTTCTGTGGTGGTTCTGCCACCAAATATCAGGTATTGTACCTTGATCAGTTTCTGATAACCTCAAATTCTTGAAAGGCAATGTTGCTATCAGCTGATGTCCTAAGAATATTAGCTAGATATACTATCATCTTGTCCTATGATCATTCCCTCACATCTCAACCAATCAAGGATCTGGGCACTGATCTGTCCAAATGTGACTCTTTTGATCCTCCTACACAGAAATAAGAGCAAATTACTTACCCCTGCCACTTTGACCATAGCACTGGGGGAACTTCTACTTATTTTAGAGGAAATGCCAGATACAAATCCCCATTGATCTGTTAATGAATGGACTCCTTAATACCTGGGCAGCCCTAACTCAGGGTTGGCCCTACCTTCTCCTTCAGCTAAGTTCTGCAAGCTTACAGCTGCTATGGCAAAACTCTTGTCTTTGGCATCCATAGTAGAAGCTGCAGAGTAGTGTTGGTCTAATGAATCTTTCATCCTGATAGAAGAGAATGCAACAACTTATGATTTCCTGGAAAAGAAAGTGGTCCTTAGTGAGATGGGCAGCCACTAACCTGTGAAGTCTCCTACTTCCATTGTCTTGATGGTTCAGTCCCCATTGGAATTGGCTATTCAGGTTTCTGGCTGCCTCTTGGTTTCTCAGGAGGTCTCCTCGTAAACAAATCTCCATATAATGGAAATGAAGGGTTCAAAACTACAGTCCTCTCTTGGACTGTAAAATCTTTACCCTTATAGTTGCAAGAAGATATCTCTAAAATGCTTTTGGACAAGAGTCAAAAATTCTACTAGCTTTAAGCTCATGGTCCTCTCATAGTAGGCACCTTGTCTTTGAAGCATCCTTAGACCAGGCTGGAGGACTTTATTAAGAGTAAGTGTACTAGGGCGGTTGGATTACTACAAGCCTAGGAAAAGTAATGAGGAATTGGATTCCAGCTCAATCCAAGGGAGAAGTGGAGCACAGGATCTGGTCCAAGAGGTGAATATAGCTGGATCGCTTAGTAATAATGACCATAATATAATTAAATTTAATATCCCTGTGGCAGGAAAAACACCACAGCGGCCCAACACTGTGGCATTTAATTTCAGAAAGGGGAACTACACAAAAATGAGGAGGTTAGTGAAACAGAAATTAAAGGGTGCCAAAAGTGAAATCTCTGCAAGCTGTGTGGAAACTTTTTAAAGACACCATAATAGAGGCTCAACTTAAATGTATACCCCAAATTAAAAAACAGAGAACCAAAAAAGAGACACCATGGCTAAACAACAATGTAAAAGAAACAGTGAGAGGCAAAAAGGCATCCTTTAAGAAGTGGAAGTTAAATCCTAGTGAGGAAAATAGAAAGGCGCATAAACACTGGCAAATGAAGTGTAAAAATACGATTAGGAAGGCCAAAAAAGAATCTGAGGAACAGTTAGCCTAAGACTCAAAATGTAATAGCAATTTTTTTTTTAAGTACACCAGAAGCAGGAAGCCTGCTAAACAACCAGTGGGGCCACTGGATGATCGAGGTGCTAAAGGAGCACTCAAGGATGTTAAGGCCATTGCGGAGAAACTAAATGAATTCTTTGCATCGGTCTTCACGGCCGAGGATGAGAGTGAGATTCCCAAACCTGAGCCATTCTTTTTAGGTGACAGATCTGAGGAACTGTCCCAGATTGAGGTATCATTAGAGGATACAAATTGATAAATTAAACAGCAATAAGTCACCAGGACCAGATGGTATTCACCCAAGAGTTCTGAAGGAACTCAAATGTGAAATTGCAGAACTATTAACTGTAGTCTGTAACCTGTCATTTAAATCAGCTTCTGTACCAGATCCTGGAGGATAGGTAATGTGACACCAATTTTTAAAAAGGGCTCCAGAGGTGATCCCGGCAATTACAGGCTTGTAAGCTTGACTTCATTACCGGACAAACTGGTTGAAACTATAATACAGAACAATATTGTCAGACCTATAGATGAACATAATTTGTTGAGGAAGAGTCAACATGGTGAGGCATGATTTCTCTTTACTAGAACCAATCTACTAGAATTCTTTGAGGGGGTTAACAAGCATGTGGACCATGGGGATTCAGTGGATACAGTATACTTAGATTTTCAGAAAGCCTTTGACAACGTCCCTCACCAAAGGCTCTTACGCAAAGTAAGCTGCCACGGGATAAGAGGGAAGGTGTTCTCATGGATTGTTAACTGGTTAAAAGATAGGAAACAAAGGGTAGGTATAAATGGTCAGATTTCAGAATGGAGAGAGGTAAATGGTGGTGTCCCCCATGGGTCTGTTCTGGGACCAGTCCTATTCAACATATTCGTAAATGATCTGGAAAAAGGGGTAAACAGTGAGGTGGAAAAATTTGCAGATGATACAAAATTACCAAAGATAGTTAAGACCCAGGCAGACTGTGAAGAGCTAGATGGACCTTTGGTCTGACCCAGTAGGGCCATTCTTATGTTCTTAGGATATAGTCCTATCCTTTCATAGTCATCCCATCTTTCCCAATGGAGAGTTCTAGGGAAAAGAGTCGGAAGAGTACTAATAGCTTTTGTTGCATCTTCTCCTTTTCCTGTCCTTACCTTACAATTACAGATTTTTCCAATGTTGGGAACACGATATGGCATGGTCTGTAGCCCTGGCGAGATCTTCATGGCGCATAGTTCCTTCAGGAGCCAGCAGACCAACACATGTTCCATGGTTTG
Organism: Emys orbicularis; assembly: GCF_028017835.1. Lineage (NCBI taxonomy): Eukaryota > Metazoa > Chordata > Testudines > Emydidae > Emys > Emys orbicularis. The sequence continues at coordinate 266,620,088 of NC_088684.1, read as the reverse complement.
TGTTTCACTGCAGTGACATGTATCTGGGTCATTGGAATAAAAGCACCACTTCTGCATATTGACTTTTGACCTGCCAACTCTTGTTCGATAATGATTTAAACATTTCCAGGTTGACTAATCCTTCTTCGCAACTGTGGGAAAGCATTTGGCAATGTCAATATGCATTTTGGTATCCTCACTGAGTATTTCAAGCCGTGTGTGCCAGATTTCTAATTGTGTAACTGTTGGTGATCTTTTTAAGTCGTTCCGTTGCAGGTAGGAATCATTTCCATGATTTCAGGCAGTTTGCTGCAGTATAGCCATGTAGTGGTGTTTGGTATCTTTGACCTGTCGTAATTATTCCATTTTGCTTGTGATAGCTCTCCTAATATCTGGTGGAGCAATTCCGGCAAACACATAAAGGTTGTTCACGTTTGTTGGTTTTAGACATCCTGTGATGTAGCAGCAGCTGCTATTCTGCACAGGGTCCAGCTTCTTTGTGTGAGTGTATTTTTTCCACACTGAAAGTGCATATTTGGCCATCAAATAGCACAGTGCAACTTTGGTTGTTCTTATTGTTGCTGGATTGTTTCCCCATTTTGAATTTGAAAGCTTCCTGAGTATGTTGTTCTGGGGGCAAACTTTTCCTTTTGTCTTCTTTTTGTGTGCCTTGAAGGAGAGAATGCATTATAGTGTCGCTCCAAGGTAGACAGTGGACCAGTGATAGCCCATTCCAGTTGAGTTGTCTGTTAGCCTCATGATTCCGAAAATGGAAGAGGTTCACTTGTGTTTTGGCTGGATTGGTGCACAATTGGTTCTTGGTGTATTAGACTGAGAGCCCAGACAGCACTGGTCCTTGGCTTGGGCAGTGAAGCACAGGTCATTGGCATAGATCTAACTTCTTGTGCTGATCATTTGTGTAGATGTTGAAAGGTATTGGTAAGAATATGCTCCCTTGAGGAAGAGATTCATAATTTGGTCCTCTTTTTATGTTACTTTACCAGGATCAAAGCTTACACCATAGCAGATGCAGCTTCTGGCTATAGACTGAGGAGTGTCATGCAAATTTGTTTCTTTAAGGCTCTCTTACTTCTCTAACATTCCTGACATCAGGAATTATAACATTCAAAAACCAGTAGGAGAACACTTCAATCTCCCTAGTCACTCAATAACAGACTTAAAAGCAGCCGTTCGTCAACAAAAAAAAACTTCAAAAACAGACTCCAACGAGAAACTGCAGAACTGGAATTAATTTGCAAACTGGACACCATCAAATTAGGCCTGAATAGAGACTGGGAGTGGATGGGTCACTACAGAACTAAATCAATTTGTTAGTCTCTAAGGTGCCACAAGTACTCCTCGTTGTTTTTACAAAAACTAATTTCCCCTTGCTAAATACTCACACCTTCTTGTCAACTGTTTCAAATGGGCCACCTTGATTACATTGGCCTCATTAACACTACAAAAGTGATGTCAACTGTTGAGAATTGCCTACTTCCAACTTAAATTGAATTGGCTCGTTAGCACTGACCCCCGCACTTGGTAAGGCAACTCCCATCTTTTCATATGCTGTGTATTTATACTTCCCTACTGTATGTTCCACTCCATGCATCTGAAATACATGCAAGTTCTTAACATTGTCTTAAGTAGTGCAGAAATCTAGCATTGCTCCCTCAGGCCGTCATTAACTTGTTTGTGTATTGGTGCTGGTGAACTTGGCTCTTACCCAGCATTCTATTGAGAATGAACAAGACAACAAGTTGGACCTTGCTATTTTGCTGTCAGAACAAATGTGTGATTTTTTTCATAACGGACTTAACTACCAGCTGTCAAAAATAACTTTTCTTTCCAATTCGGCCTCTTAAAAGAAACTTGCATTTTTAAAAAGAAATTAGAACTAAATGCCCCTAATAACAAGGCAAAATGGCATTCGGTACCCAAACTAACCTATCCATACTTCTGCTTCTAGTTTTAGACTAACTTGTATACTAAAAACTGTTTTTCCTCCTGATCTTGGAGCTCATAGACTCATAGATTTTAAGGTCAGAAGGGACCATTATGATCATCTAGTCTGACCTTCTGCACAATGCAGGCCACAGATTCTCACCCACCCGCTCCTGTAACAAACCCGTAACCTATGCCTGAGTTATTGAAGTCCTCAAATCGTGGTTTAAAGACCTCAAGATGCAGAGAATCCTCCAGCAAGTGACCCGTGCCCCACGCTACAGAGGAAGGCGAAAAACCTCCAGGGCCTCTGCCAATCTGCCCTGGAGGAAAATTCCTTCCCGACCCCAAATATGGCGATCAGTTAAACCCTGAGCATGTGGGCAAGACTCACCAGCCAGCACGCAGGCAAGAATTCTCTGTTCAGCCAATAACTAACAGTAGGGTTATATCTAAAAAGCCAGTTAAAACATCTCTGCAGGGAGGGAAGGAAACATACTTTTGCCTTCTAGTTCATGTCTAAAAAGGAGATTTCCCTTGTAGTGCAAGAACTTTTAAGAGGGCTTGGATCAAAGGTCATAGTGGATGGCTTTGCTGCAATGGGATTCCCTAACTGTGGTGCGGTGATAGACGGAACCCATATCCCTATCTTGGCACCGGAGCACCAAGCCAGCGAGTACATAAAGTGAAAGGGGTACTTTTCAATGGTGCTGCAAGCACTGGTGGATCACAAGGGACGTTTCACCAACATCAACGTGGAATGGCCGGGAAAGGTACATGACACTCGCGTCTTCAGGAACTCTGGTCTGTTTCAAAAGCTGTAGGAAGGGACTTTCTTCCGAGACCAGAAAATAACCATTGGGGATGTTGAAATGCCTATAGTTATCCTTGGGGACCCAGCCTACCCCTTAATGCCATGGCTCATGAAGCCATACACAGGCAGCCTGGACAGTAGTCAGGACCTGTTCAACTATAGGCTGAGCAAGTGCCGAATGGTGGTGGAATGTGCATTTGGACGTTTAAAAGCATGCTGGCGCAGTTTACTGACTCGGATAGACCTCAGGGAAACCAATATTCCCATTGTTATCACTGCTTGCTGTGTGCTCCACAATATCTGTGAGAGTAAGGGGGAGACATTTATGGCGGGGTGGGAGGTTGAGGCAAATCGCCTGGCCGCTGCTTACGCGCAGCCAGACACCAGGGCGGTTAGAAGAGCACAGCAGGGCGCGGTGCGCATCAGAGAAGCTTTGAACACTAGTTTCATGACTGGCCAGGCTACGGTGTGATAGTTCTGTTTGTTTCTCCTTGATGAAACACCCCCCCCCCCTTGGTTCACTCTACCTCCCTGTAAGCTAGCCACCCTCCCCTCCCCGCTTCGATCACCGCTTGCAGAGGCAATAAAGTCATTGTTGCTTCACATTCATGCATTCTTTATTAATTCATCACACAAATAGGGGGATAACTGCCAAGGTAGCCCGGGAGCGGTGGGGGAGGAGGGAAGGACAAGGACACACTGCACTTTAAAACTTATTGAAGGCCAGCCTTCTGTTGCTTGGGCAATCCTCTGGGGTGGAGGGGCTGGGTGGCCGGAGGGGGCCCCCCCCACGTTCTTGGGCATCTGGGTGAGGAGGCTATGGAACTTGGGGAGGAGGGCTGTTGGTTACACAGGGGCTGTAGCGGCGGTCTCTGCTCCTGCTGCCTTTCCTGCAGCTCAACCATACGCTGGAGCATATCAGTTTGATGCTCCAGCAGCCGGAGCATCGACTCTTGCCTTCTGTCAGCAAGCTGATGCCACCTATCCCCTTCAGCCCACCACCTCTCCTCGTGTTCATATTGTGCTTTCCTGCACTCTGACATTGTCTGCCTCCACGCATTCTGCTGTGCTCTGTCAGTGTGGGAGGACAGCAGGAGCTCAGAGAACATCTCATCCCGAGTGCGGTTTTTTCGCCTTCTAATCTTTGCTAGCCTCTGCGAAGGAGAAACATTTGCAGCTGGTGGGGGAAAAGGGAGAGTGGTAGTTAAAAAGACACATCTTAGAGAACAATAGGTACACTCTTTCCCGTTAAACCTTGCTGTTCACATTACACAGCACATGTGCTTTCGTTACAAGATCGCATTTTGCCTCTTATATTGAGGGCCTGCCGGTTTGGTGTGAGAGATCACTCACGCAGTGCCAGGCAACAGAATGCGGCTTGCAGGCAGCCATGGTAAGCCACAGTCTTTTGGCTTCTTTAACCTTCATAACATGTGGGAATGGTTTCAAACAGCAGCACCCTCATTTCCCATACGAAGTGGCCGTTGGGTTGGCCATTTAAAATGGGTTGGCAATTTAAAAGGAGGGGCTGCGGTTTGCAGATTAGCATGCAGCACAAACCCAAATAACCCCCCCTCCCCCACACACACAATTCTCTGGGATGATCACTTCACCCCTCCCCCCACCACATGGCTAACAGCGGGGAACATTTCTGTTCAGCCACAGCCAAACAGCCGAGCAGGAACGGGCACCTCTGAATGTCCCCTTAATAAAAGCACCCTATTTCAACTAGGTGACCATGAATGATATCACTCTCCTGAGGATAACACAGAGAGATAAGGAACGGATGTTGTTTGAATGCGAGCAAACACCAGGACCATACGCTGCCATGCTTTGTTATGCAATGATTCCAGACTATGTGCTACTGGCCTGGCATGGTAAAGTGTCCTACCATGGCGGACGGAATAAGGTAGCCCTCCCCAGAAACATTTTGCAAAGGCTTTGGGAGAGCTTTATGGAGATGTCCCTGGAGGATTTCCGCTCCATCCCCATACTCATTAACAGACTTTTCCAGTAGCTGTACTGGCAGCGAATGCCAGGGCAAATTAATCATTAAACACGCTTGCTTTTAAACCGTGTGTAATATTTACAAAGGTATACTCACCAGAGGTTCCTTGTCCGCCCTCAGGGTCCGGGAGCACGCCTTGGGTGGGTTGGGGGGTTACTGGCTCCAGGGCCAGGGTGAAAAATGTATCTTGGCTGTTGGGGAAACCGGTTTCTCCACTTCCTTGCTGTGAGCTATCTTCAATCTCTTCATTATCATCTTCCTTGTCCCCAAAACCCGCTTCTGTGTTGCGTGATTCTCCATTCATGGAGTCAAAGCACAGGGTTGGGGTACTGGTGGCTGCACCCCCTAGCATGGCATGCAGCTCAGAGTAGAAGCGGCATGTCTGCAGCTCTGCCCTGGACCTTCCGTTTGCCTCTCTGGTTTTGTGGTAGGCTTGCCTTAGCTCCTTAATTTTCACGCGGCACTGCTGTGCGTCCCTGTTATGGCCTCTGTCCTTCATGCCCTTTGAGACTTTTTCTAATGTTTTGGCATTTCGTTTACTGGAACGGAGTTCAGCCAGCACGGATTCGTCTCCCCATAGGGCGAGCAGATCCCGTATCTCCCGTTCGGTCCATGCTGGAGCTCTTTTGCAATCCTGGGACTCCATCATGGTCACCTCTGCTGATGAGATCTGCACTCACCTGCACCTTGCCACGCTGGTCAAACAGGAAATGAGATTCAAAAGTTCGCGGGCCTTTTCCTGTCTACCTGGTCAGTGCATCTGAGTTGAGAGCGCTGTCCAGAGCGGTCACAATGGAGCACTCTGGGATAGTTCCCGGAGGCCAATACTGTCGAATTCCATCCACACTACCCCAAATTCGATCCGGCAGGGCCGATTTCAGCACTAATCCCCTCGTCGGAGGTGGAGTAAAGAAATCAATTTAAAGAGCCCTTTAAGTCAAAAAAAGGGCTTCGTCGTATGGACGCGTCCAGGCTTAAATCGAGGTAACGCTGCTAAATTCGACCTAAAATCGTAGTGTAGACCAGGCCTTAGATGTTGAGCAGATTTCCCACACTGATTTTCCTTCTTGTTATTCCTATGAACCTACTGTAATTTTCCATGGCTTTCCTCGCCCCATCTAGTCCTCTATTAAGATTTCCTTTTTTATGATTGTGTGGACTTTTTTCATTTGTGCCCTTTGAATCTAGTTTAAAAGTCTTCCTTGCTAGGTTGGCAAGTTAGTGCGTGAAGATGGTCTTCCCCTTTCTGGGAAATATTTGAGGATACGTCCATATGTGTACCAGAAAATATCATTAGCTTGTGAAAATGTAGGATTCTTGTGAGCAGTTCAAACATATTATAACTTATGGCTTTTCTTCTGATATGACTTCTTGCACAGCAGTTTGTTTTTCATTATGAGCCACCACTATGATGCTGTTGTGAAAGAGGCAAATGTGATCCTAGGACGTATTAGGTGGAAGCATTTCCAGTAGAGTTAGGGTAGTATTGATGCCATTGTACAAGGCAATGGTAAGACCTCATTTGGAATCCTGAGTACAATTCTGGTCATCCATGTTCAAGAAAGAGGAATTTAAACTGGAACAGGTGCAGAGAAGAGCAGCTAGGGTGATTTGGGGAATGGAGGGCCTATCTTATGAGAGGAGACTTGGAGAGCTTGACTTGTTTGTTCTATCAAAAATAAGGCCAAGAGAGGGGATATGATTACTTTGTATAAATACATCGGGGGATAAGTGCCAGAGAAGATGGAGAGCTAGTTAAGCTAAAGGACAGTGTTGGCACAAGAACAAATGGATGTGTGTGCCATGAATGAATTCAGGCTAGAAATTAAAAGGTTTCTAATCAGCAGAGGGCTGAGGTTCTGGAATAGCCTCCTAATAGAAGTTGTGGGAGGAGAAAACTTAATTAGTGTTAAGAGAGCGTTGGACAAATTTACAAGTTCCATAGTGTGACGAGTTGCTTGTGATGACAGGGCAGGGCCTCAACAGACTTGGGGCTCACTTCTAATAGACTTTAAGGTCAGAAGGGACCATAGTGATCATCTAGTCTGACCTGCTGCATGTTGTAGCCACAGAACGTTATCTGCCCACTCCTGTAATAGGCCCCTAACCTCTGGTTGAGTTACCGAAGTCCTCAAATCATGATTTAAAGACTTCAGGTTACAGAGAATTCACTTTAATTTACTTTAATTTAAACCTGCAAGTGACTCGAGACCCATGCTGCAGAAGAAGGCAAAAATCTCCCAGGGTCTCTGCCAATATGACCTGGGGAAAAATTCCTTCCTGATCCCAAATATGGCAGGTAGTTAGACCCTGAGCATGTGGGCAAGACCCACCAGGCAGATACAGCAGACCCTCGCTAGAACGCGCGTCTTTATAGTGCAAATTCGGTTTTAGTGCGGGACCGCTCATGGATCCCAAATTTAATTACCTTCATTGGAATCTGTGGTAACGTGGTCCCCGCGTTAACGCGGGACCGCGCATGGATCCAAAACCCCGCGTTCTAGCGGGGGTCCAGTGTACCTGGGAAAGAATTCTCTATAGTAACTCAGAGCCCTTCCCATCTAGTGTCCTGTGTCCAGTCGTTGGGGATTTTTGCTTCTGGCAATTGCCAATGAGCCACATGCCATCGTAGGCAGTCCCATCATTCCATCCCCTCCATAAACTTAGCAAGCTGTCTTGAAACCAATTAGGTTTCTTCCCCCATTGCTCCCCTTGGAAGGCTGTTCCAGAACTTTACTCCTTTGATGGTTAGAAACTTTTGCCTAATTTTGAGCCTAAACTTGTTGATGGCCAGTTTATATCCATTTGTTCTTGCGTCCACATTGGTGCTTAACTTAAATTAGTCCTTTCCCTCCCTTGTATTTATCCCTCTGATGTATTTATAGAGAGCAATCATCTCTCCCCTCAGCCTTCTTTTGGTTAGGCTAAACAGGCCAAGCTCTTTGAGTCTCCTCTCATAAGGTAGGTTTTCCATTCCTCGTAACCCTTATCTGCACCTGTTATAGTTTCTTCTTAAATGTGGGAGACCAGAATTGCACACAATATTCCAGATGAGGTCTCACCAGTGCCTTGTATAATGGTATAAATGCTTCCCTGTCTCTACTGGAAATACCTCCCCTGATGCATTAGCATTTGTATATACTGACCTAAGAGACAGTGTAGATAGTGGTATGTCTGCAGGAGAGCTTCTCCTGCCTCTTGTGGAGGTGATTTTATTATGCCAATGGGCAGGGCCGTCCCGAGGGGGGTGCAGGCCCGGGGCAAATCAGCCTGTATGGGGCCCCCCTTAACATATTTTATACCAGTGAAATCTGGTTACAGTGAATTTCAAGGGCAGCTGCTGGCTGCAGGTTAAATATTGAAAGTGCCTAGCTGTATAATTATAATGTTGTTATATTGTAGGTCTTTTTGATAATTATAATGAAGTTCATATAATTAAAAAAAAAACCCTCATCAATCACGATCAGTGTCATGCTGCTTACATTCTGAGATCCACCTTCCTGGACTTCCTTGCAGCAGACTCACTTCCCAGGTGCATATGGTCTCGCTACCCTCAGTGGATTTAAAAAAAAATGTAATTACACATTTGCAACACTGAGAGCCCATGTCTCAGGACCTGGGTGGCTCTTGGAGGGCCTACATGTGCCCTGGTGCTGGGGGACACCAGGACTCTCCAGCATGGAGGAGGGGCTCTAAGATCTGTTTTATCTGAGAGGGGAAGGGGAGGTGGAAAAGCAGATGGATGGAGGACCCCAGTCCTGGTGGGTGGTGGAGAAAGCAGAGTTGAGACCCCGGGCCCTGGAACTGCGGGAAGGGGGACCCCAATGCTGGAGAGCTGAAAGGCAAGGAGGACCCTGAGGCAGGGGGTGATAAGGGCTGGCCCTGGCCTGGAGGTGGCATTGGAGGACCCCACCCAGTGCTGGGAGAGGGGAGAAAGGGCAGTGGAAGGGGGAGGTGTGGGGCACTGAGGGGACACCAGTGCTGGGCGTTGGGTGAGGAACAATGGAGACTACTGGCTGACACTCACCTGTGCTAGGGACGAGGGGGCCCCCTGTGCTGGTGGAGGATCCTTCCGGAAAAGGGAAGGGTCCATTCGAGGCGGAAGGGCAGGGTCAGGGTCAACCTGGGTCAGCCTGCCCTGGGATTAGTGGTTGCGGGGTTCTGGGACCCAGTGGCGGCAGGTGATGCAGGGAGATGACAGTGCGGAGTGGGCTGGGGCTGGGTTGCTCACTGCTGCTGCCAGAGAGATTAATTCCGAGCCCAGGAGACTGCAGGCAAGAAAAAGAAATAAACGCCCGGGCTGATGAGTGTGGGGCACAGGCCTGACCCCTACTGCTGGTGCCAGGCCCCCCGCTAGGTCCCTGGGCTGCCTTGCCTCCCCACACTTTCTCCTGAAGAGTGCCCCCTCCCCCCCCAAAGCACAGGGCCTGGGGCGGTTGCCCCAGTCTGCCCTATGGATGGGACAGCTCTGCCAGTGGGAGAGCTCTCTCCCATCACCATAGAGCAGGGATCGGCATCCTTAGGCCCTGGAGCCGCATGCGGCTCTTTGGCTGCCCCCTTGTGGGCAGCCGTTTTTTGAGGGGGTGCGAGATGCAGGCTCTGGCCAGGAGGCGCTTATCACAGGCGGCTCCCGGCTGGCAGCGCAGCAGGACTCTGGCCCCACGTTGCTCCTGGAAGGGGCTGGCTGCTGGAATGTCTCTGCGCGTCCCTTGCGGGGAGGGAGGCAGCGGGTATCTGTGCGCTGCCCACAAGCACCACCCCCTGCAGCTCCCATTGGCTGGGAACTGGCCAATGGGAGCTGTGAGGATGGTGCTGGGGGCGGGGGCAGCACATGGAGCTGCCTCCCTCCCCCATCCCCCCCACCAGGTGCACGCAGAGATATGCCAGCAGCCGGCCACTTCCGGCAGCGGTGTGGGGCCAGAGCTTTGCTGCGCTGCCGGCCGGGAGCCACCTATGATAAGCGCCTCCTGGCCAGAGCCTGCACCTTGCACCCCCTCCTGCACCCAAACTCTGTACCAGACCCCGCTCCGCCTCCTGGACCCCAGTCCCCAGCCCAGAGCCCCCTCCTGTTTATATTCAAATTCAAATGGCAGACGTCGCATTAAAAGTACTGGTGAGCAGTAATAACTTTAAAATGTTCAATTACACTGGTCTACAATTTTTGAGACGTCGTCTGCTTCAGAGATAAAATGTGCTATTTATTATGCATTTTGATGTGCTGAATTCAAATATGACAATTAAAACAACTGATTAGCTACTGTTTCTAAGATATTTAAGTTTTTACATTTTATGTCTATGTATATTGTGTAGATAGTAGAGTTTTAATCATAAATTGTAAACCTAGGTCTTTTCATGTGTTTATGGTTGCTTTACATGATAATATTTCACGTGTCCTGTTTAATGTAACACTTTAAAAATCAGCAAAAGGGTTATATAAATAAAATTTATTATGAAACAAAAGGCAAAAAACTATTATGTACATAGTTTAGTCCTATTCAGTGTCTACTCGGCGCTTCTTGGCTTGTCTCTTGTATTCATTAAATGGAGCATCTCTTGTCACTGTCCAGCAATAGTCTGCAAGCATTGATGGGCTCCATTTGTCCTGATAGCGTTTCTCCATTGTTGCAATGTCCTGGTGAAATCGCTCGCTGTGCTCGTCGCTCACTGCTCTGCAGTTCGGTGGAAAAAAATCTAGATGAGAGTGCAAAAAATGTATCTTTAGTGACATGTTGCAACCAAGGCTTTTGTATGCCTTGAGGAGGTTTTCCACCAACAACCTGTAGTTGTCTGCCTTGTTGTTTCCGAGAAAATTTATTGCCACTAACTGGAAGGCTTTCCATGCCGTCTTTTCCTTGCCACGCAGTGCATGGTCAAATGCATCATCTCGAAGAAGTTCACGACTCTGAGGACCAACAAAGACACCTTTCTTTATCTTAGCTTCACTTAACCTTGGAAATTTTCCACGGAGGTACTTGAAAGCTGCTTGTGTTTTGTCAATGGTCTTGACAAAGTTCTTCATCAGACCCAGCTTGATGTGTAAGGGTGGTAACAAAATCTTCCTTGATTCAACAAGTGGTGGATGCTGAACACTTTTCCTCCCAGGCTCCAATGACTGTCGGAGTGGCCAATCTTTCCTGATGTAGTGGGAATCTCTTGCACGACTATCCCATTCGCAGAGAAAACAGCAGTACTTTGTGTATCCAGTCTGCAGACCAAGCAAGAGAGCAACAACCTTCAAATCGCCACAAAGCTGCCACTGATGTTGGTCATAGTTTATGCACCTCAAAAGTTGTTTCATGTTGTCATAGGTTTCCTTCATATGGACTGCATGACCAACTGGAATTGATGGCAAAACATTGCCATTATGCAGTAAAACAGCTTTAAGACTCGTTTTCGATGAATCAATGAACAGTCTCCACTCATCTGGATCGTGAACGATGTTGAGGGCTGCCATCACACCATCAATGTTGTTGCAGGTTACAAGATCACCTTCCATGAAGAAGAATGGGACAAGATCCTTTTGACGGTCACGGAACATGGAAACCCTAACATCACCTGCCAGGAGATTCCACTGCTGTAGTCTGGAGCCCAACAGCTCTGCCTTACTCTTGGGTAGTTCCAAATCCCTGACAAGGTCATTCAGTTCATCTTGTGTTATGAGGTGTGGTTCAGAGGAGGAGGATGGGAGAAAATGTGGGTCCTGTGACATTGATGGTTCAGGACCAGAAGTTTCATCCTCTTCCTCGTCTGACTCAAGTGAGAATGATTCTGGTGCATCAGGAACCGGCAGTCCTTCTCCGTGGGGTACTGGGCGTATAGCTGATGGAATGTTTGGATAATGCACAGTCCACTTTTTCTTCTTTGACACACCTTTCCCAACTGGAGGCACCATGCAGAAGTAACAATTGCTGGTATGATCTGTTGGCTCTCTCCAAATCATTGGCACTGCAAAAGGCATAGATTTCCTTTTCCTGTTCAACCACTGGCGAAGATTTGTTGCACAAGTGTTGAAGCATATGTGTGGGGCCCACCTCTTGTCCTGATCTCCGATTTTGCAGCCAAAATAAAGGTGATAGGCTTTCTTAACCATAGTGGTTATACTGCGCTTTTGTGATGCAAAAGTCACTTCACCACAAACATAGCAGAAGTTATCGGCACTGTTCACACAAGTATGAGGCATCTCTGCTCACTTTGGCTAAACAGAAATGTGTCCCTTTGCAAAATCAAACACTGACAAATAAGAGAGCACGACACTGTATGATTTCTAGAGCTGATATAGGGCAATTTGTTCAGCAGAGTGATGTAAGCTTCATTATGATTGCATCATCCATGACTTCTAGGAATAACATGATGCAATTCATATCATGTATGACGCAATACCAGCTTCAGATTGCATCATTCATTGTTTTGCCTAAAAAGCAAGTACTGTCCAAACCCGGTCATAGATTTATTCATAGATCCAGTCAAAGATGTATTTTAGTCATTTCTGGTTTAAATTGAGATCCCTTCCCTTTATAACTCACTTATCCTCCGCCATTCCCAAGTCAAGGGTCGTATATACTGACCCAATAGCATATCTTGAAAACTAGAGCCAATCAACAATTTTAAGCATCATTTTCGTTCTCAGTGACCCAGAATTAGTAAAGTTTGACTACATTTATTTCAGAAGCATTTTGGCTGTAGAGCAGTGTTATTATTAGTTGATAAATTCTAACTCTACAAGTAGCTTTGTGTGTGGTGTTAAAGACAAAATATTTTGGTTAAAGACAAAAACAAAAAAATGGCTCTTCTTCTTTGAAAGGTTGCCAAGCCCTGGCATAGTGTCTTCACCAAGTGTGCTACCGCGTTGCAGCTGCATCGGTGAAGCTGCGCTGCTGTAGCACTTCTACTGTAGATTAGCCCTCAGATACTATAGTGTTAAGTGCCTTAGAAAAGCCCCTGAGGAAATTGATAATTCTGTCTACAGAACAGGGTTTGAGTAGTCTTCAGTAAATAGGGCCTAGGGCCACACATTATTTTATCCTCATTGTTTGAATTATTGAATACTGTCCACTCTTGAGTACTGAATCAGGGGTCCTGTAGAAAAAACAGTAGTGATTATGTATATGAGTACTTCATAATGCATATTCACAAGGGGGCTGAATTAGGGTTGTGTGGACAACCTTAATTCTGGCATTTTGTAAATATTGAATTCTTGACTTTGCATCCTTAATAACGTAGCTTTTAGCTGAAAACTTTACTTGGCATTCATGCTACTAATTAAAATGCCAGTAAACCTATTCCCTGGCTGTTTTATCACTAAATGTTCAAGAAAGAATGTTTAAACACTTTGTTCCAGTAGTAGAGATTTAAGTTGAAACAGCAGAAATATTCCACTAAGGCAGTGGTCCCCAACCTTTTTGTGGCCAGTAGCACATTCATGTTTTCAGAAGAGTGTGGCAGGTGCCAACAATTTTTCAAGACTTATTTTGTATTTGTACATTAAATAATACAAAAAAATCATATTTAATATTACATAATATATGAATCCAGAGAGAAGAGAGAAGCCGGAGAGAATCCGCGAGGATAGAGAACACCGGTGCCCGCAGCCCCGGAATACTTTGTCCCCAGCAGGCGTGGGGCCCCGGCTTCTCTCCCCTGCTGGGCACTAGGCGGGTCCCGCGCTTGCCGGGGACAGAGAACACCGGTGCCCGCAGCCTGCAGCCTCGGAGTTCTCTGTCCCCGGCAGGCGTGGGGCCCCGGCTTCTCTCCCCTTCTGGGCACTAGGCAGGCCCCGCACCTGCCGGGGACAGAGAACACCGGCGCCCGCAGCCTGCAGTCCCGGAGTTCTCTGTCCCCGCAGGCGCGGGGCCGCGGCTTCTCTCCGGCTTAAGCTGCGGCCACACGCCTGTCTGGGACCGAGAATACCAGCGCCCGGAGCCTGCAGCCCCGGAGTTCTCTGTCCCCGGCAGGCGCGGGGCCGCAACTTCTCTCCCGTGCTGGGCACTAGGCGGGCCCCGCGCCTGCCGGGAACAGAGAATACCGCACCTGCAGCCTGAGTTCTCTGTCCCCGTCCGGCGCGGGGCCGCAGCTTCTCTCCCCTGCTGGGCACTAGGCGGGCGCACATAAATGCCCCGGCAGGCGCCATGGCGACCGCCGGCACCGCGTTGGGGACCACTGCACTAAGGTATCAGCAGAACAGATGAATAGTTTGAAATAAATTGATCTGTACTACGACTCTTACATTGCCTCAGATAAAAGTTCAGACTTTTCTGACAGTATCCTCAAGCTTGCTGTAGATTCTGAGAGATTAAATTTTTGCACATAAGGTGGAGTGCATCTGATCTTGTAAGGAATATTTTCAGAGGGCTGAAATAAATTAGCAATTCTTGCTCATCAGCTGTTCTCTGTGTGTGTATTATATATGTTTTAGTAAACAGTTGCACCCTCTGCTGATCTTTGAAAAACATTGCTTGGTTATTTAATGTTGCATTACATGTACATGCAGCTTGTGTTTCTCCTTCCTTTCATTTTGTTTCCTGCTAGGAATGACCTGTTGCAGCCTTTAGGTGTTTTGGCTTAAGATTGAAATGAGCATTTACATTTATTTACTCTTTATTCAATTACTTTAAAACCTTTAACTTTTCTGTGTAAAATTTTTTCCAGTAAAATTGTTTTCTTTTTAGCACTATTAGTTTATTTTGTGCTGTTCAGTTTCAACTAAATTCTGAGGAAATAAAAATGGCGTGGATGCTGTATGTAATATGAAAATAAACTACCTGTCGCTTGAGAGTGGCTTTTAGTTTGCTTAAGGTAAAAGGATTGAAAAGAAATGTAAGCATCCTTTAAAATTACAGGACTGTTAGTCTTAAGCTTTTCTGGAGGAGATGGCTGTTCCACAGCTCAATTTGAAAACATAAACTAGCCAAGCTACCCTTTAAAGGCTTTTGTATTATTAAGGCTGCGAATCATTCAAGGAGGTCACGGAAGTCATGGCTTCCGTGACTTTCCGTGACCTCCGTGAATTTTGCAGCGCTGGTGTGGCTGACCCCAGGACCACCCCAGCAGCTGGGGAAGCCCTGGGGCCAGCCGCACCGGCAGGTGCTCTGGCAGCCCCAGACAGCTGTTCCCCGGTGCTGCTCTGAGCAGAGCTCTGGGACGGGCGGCGGCTGCCGTGGGGCCCCGGGTCGCCCCCTACCCAGATCAGTGGCAGCAGGGTCCCGGGCCGCTCCCCCACCCCAGTGGCAGGGGGCCCTGGGGATGGGTGGCAGCGGTGGGGGGGGGGTGCGCTGGGCCGCCCCCTACCGGACTGGCGGTGGGACCCTACACCCCCCCCCAGTGGCAAGGGGCCCCGGGCCGCCCCCCCCACAGACCAGTGGCAGTGGCGGCAGTGTGTGTGTGTGGGGGCCTGGGCCGCTTTCCCCCTCGTAGCGGCGGCGGCAGTGGGGGGCCCTGGGGCCGCTGTTCCCCCTGGGGTGGTGGCATGGCCCCAGGCTGCTCCCCCAGCAGTGGCAGGGCCCCAGGCTGCCCTCCCCTGCGGAAGCATCGCCCCCCCGCTGCCTCCCCATCCCAGCATCAGTGTTCAGGAGTGCCCCCCTCCCAGCGGGTAAGATTTAGTCACAGGTATTTTTAGTAAAAGTCATGGACAAGTCATGCAGCCATAACTTTTTGTTTATTGCCCATGACCTGTCCATGACTTTTACTAAAAATACCCATGACTAAAACGTAACCTTATGTATTATGAATGACCTTTTTGAACTTTGTCTTTAGCTTTAGTTTGTGTTATGGCTACTATTCTGGAAGTCTGTTACCTCAAATGTGGTATAAGATTGGGGAAATTGGTTCATGATATCTCTTCCTTTCATGTATTCATTGAAACTTGAGGGGTTTTTTCCAATGTATCTTGGATAATAGTTTAGCTTTAGCTGAGTCCTAGTCTTTGTCGTAAGTTGCCTTAAAGCAGTGGTTCTGGGGTATGTGTACCCCTGTGGGTACGCAGAGGTCTTTCAGGGGGTACATCAACTCATCTAGATATTTGCCTAGTTTTACAACAGGCTACAGAAAAAGCACTAGCGAAGTCAGTACAAACTAAAATTTCATTCAGACTATGTCTTGTTTATACTGTTTCATATACTATACACTGAAATGTAAGGACAATATTTATATTCCAATCAACTTAATTTGTAATTATATGGTAAAATGAAAAAGTAAGCAATTTTCCATTAACAGTGTGCTGTGACACTTTTTTGTATTTTTATGTCTGATTTTGTATGCAAGTAGTTTTTAAGTGAGGGTATGCAAGACCAATCAGATTCCTGAAAGGGGTACAGTAGTCTGGAAAGGTTGAGAGCCACTGCCTTAAAAGGTATTTTCAAAGGGGTTTCTCTGGGTTCTGACTCTTCTACTTTTGAGCTTTATAGGCCAGATATGGACCAAGTGTAAAGCAAGTTCATTCTTCCTGGAAATGGAATATATTATTAAAAAGCCTACCCCTCTCTAACCTCTTCAGTTGACACTTGTATCTAGAGAGCTGACAAATTATATTTATCTATTTTTTCTGCCTGGTGAATGTTGAAAAACTGTGTGAAAATAAGATCCCCCCCCACTTTCAGGCTTACTCCCCCCCTACACACTGAAAAGGGGTGGGTGTGAAGAAAGGAAAAAATGGGGAGTGAAGACCCTGAAAATCCACAAGTGGAATGTGGAAAACCAAAACTTTGTTTCCAAAAACTGAAACAGCACATTTTAAAATGAAGTTAAATATTTTTTTTGTCGTATCAAAACCAAACAAAATTTTTAATTTCAAAATGTTATTTTGAAACTAAATTAAATGAAAATTTTCATTGTGAAAAATCAAACTGATAACCTAAACTTGGTCAAAACATTTCAAAGGGATTTTTCTGATAAAAGTTTTCAAAGGAAAAACTTGTTTGTTCTGACCAGCTCTAGTCAGAACTCAACACCCTACTTGCTTGACAACTGAGGCTACCCAAGAGTATGTCACGCCCGTGTTCTTTGCATTTAGCTGACTTCCTATTGAATCCTGAATTTATGAATCCTGAATTAAAAGTAAGGTTTCAGTCCTACTCTTCAGAGCGCTTTGTGGGATTGGACCAAGTTGCGTAGAGAATTTCTCACTCTAGTTGATCATGACAGAACAACAGCTCTGTTGCAGTGGATCTGTCAAGAATGAAACACGCATGTGCAGGATACAAAACTTTTTCGTGGACTAGCCTGCAAATCTGAAGTATGGTGACAAGTGAGAGCAGATTAGTTATGAAAGTATATTAAATTTTAGATTACATAATTGCATTACTCTCCTGGAGTAGGCTGACAATATGAAATTTGGCAGTGAATGTATTACTGATTGTTTTGCCCTGCTTTTATCCTTATTATTTTTCTTCTTCTCCTCTTTCACTATTCTCTTTAAAGGTCAGAACAGATGTAATGGGAAAATTGTAAACTTCATTTTTATATTGTGATGCCAAATTTCCAGAATTTATAGAACATACTATTACAACTAGACTGAGTTTGCCATTGACAAGAGCATTTGTGCTGTGTATCAATTCCCCTTTCAAGCACAAAGAGCATTGATTCATGAGTCTTGGTAATAAGATTTTGAAGTTTTGTATTAAAAAAAACAACAACAAAAAAAAACGTATGGCTCAGAATTGACAGTGGTCTATGGAGACATTAATCTCTAGATTGCTTACAATCCATTTCAGGACAGGAATGATAATTGCCATGAGGCTGCTCAGGGGCCTTTGAGAATTAAACTAGCTTTTGAATCAGTTTTCAGTAAACGAGTGACCACATCACAGCATGTAATATGCTTTGCTGTACACAAGTTTGTGCCATTCATTGGAAAGAGCATGGATGCTAAACTTCCTTCTCAACTCTAGAGGGACGGAGGTGCATTGCTGGCTTGAACTATTTGTGCTGTATGTATATTGTAGATAGACTTCAGTCTATAGTACTAGATTTAGACATTATAGATTTCTGGACATTGTCACTAAATTCACATCTGAAGTCTTAAAGGGGTAAAACCCCAAGCTTATATATATAGTTTTCTTCCACTGGATGTTGGTCATTCAAAAACTAATTTACACTAGTTGAGTTTTTCTCCTTGGGAAAGTAAGTTCACCTCTTTCTCACTTTCCAGCTATAAAATGGAGATACTTGCCTTCCCTTGTAATACTCTCTGTGTAGTTCTTTTTATTCATAAAGCTGAAAGACCTAATTTTTAATCTCAATGTATTATTACAGTAAATTTACAAGCTACATTAAATGGCAACTCTTAATACCATTTTGTAGAAGTAAGGCTTATTTATTAAATTTCTCATGAAATCAAAGTTTTTGGAAATATGTTTAGTTCAAAAAGTTAAAATCTTGTCCTAAAGATGTGTGCTGTGGGTACGTGCTAAATTCCAAATTGGTTTTTTGATTAATGGGCAAGTAAGTACTGGTAACAAATCTAGGTTTTATTAAATGAATTGCCAGTCCACAGTTGACTTAGAAAATCCATTGGAATATAGTGATTGTTTTCTGCAAGTGGTTAACCCTTAGTTTGTCACATTCTTTTGGAAGTGGCAAATCCCTTGGTCAGTTGCAAATTTAGCTATGATACAAGCAGTAGCTATCTCTGATACTCAACAAAAGAGAGATGACAAAGCTTACTTGAGTAATCTGGAAAATGTACACTTCTGTATGCAATATTAAGAAGGCTGCTTTGCTATCAGCAAACAACGCACCCTGGCATATACGCTTTTACACATGCTCATGTGTACTCTTCCTAATCCCTCTGATTGTGGTGGTGGGGCTTCTGAACTTAATTGGGAGTGTTTCAGTTGGGAAGATCCTGTGTGCTTCAATCCAGCCTTAGAGACCACAACTCCCATGATGCCTTGGGGAAAGAGTGAGAGACTTCCTCTTTCAGGGAGTGCAGGGTGAGTGGGCAGTGGGCTCCATTTTGGGAAAAGGACTGAGATTGCTGGTATGGAGTTCCGTCCATACCAGGAGCTGCTACTAGGAAGCCAGAAGCTGCTGCTGAGAGTCTGCTGGGGCTTTGATTGAACAGGGAGCCTCAGAGGCTGTTAGCTTCACTGGAGCCGGGGAGGGACTACTGCTGTGTCTAGAGCTGGCTGAGGTGGGCCTGCAGTGAAGGAACTGTGAGTAACCCCCACTCTTGTTTGGGAAAGTACTTGCAAAGAAGGGTCACAGTAGAGAGTCTGAGTCTGAGGAGAGGCAGAGTGATCTTCCTATCGAACCAGGACCTAGAGCTGCTGACATTTGGTGGGACCAATTCCAGTCTTCAGGGGGGTTGTGCAGCTCGTTGCCTTGGCTGGACTGATACACAGAACCAACAGAATGCTGTCTCCAGCTTCAGATCTTCAAGCGCGTCCACGCAAGCAAGTGTCTAGGACTTTGAAATTCAGAGCAGTGTACACTCCGGGGTGGGGTAACTGGGGGCAGTGTAAATGCCAATTATACAAGTTTCATTTATTAGTGTATACTATACTTGTTAATTGATTTTATTCAACTGCCTCCTGTGGATTTAAATTAGTAGTGACATTTAATCTTAGTATGTTATACCCTGTTTCTTTAAATTGTTAAGTCAAGGTGTGTTAACTCTAATTTAAGTATGTTGGATGTATATTATTTATAATTGGTATTTTTGAGGTAGACCCATACCACAGATGATTATTTTATTATTTATTTTAATAATAAGAATAGGTTTATTCCTGGAGGTTCCCAAGGCACGCCATTGAGTGTGTACAGGGGCTAGCCAGGTGGAGGCTAGCCCCCAATTTTAAATTCCTTTAGGAGTAAAGGGACTGCAGCAGATGCGTGGATAAAGGATTCCCACCTATCCAACATCACCACTGGGATAATCAGGATCTCCTTTAATGTCATCAACATCAGGTGGCCAGGCACACAATAGGTGAATGTTTCCTGCTCCCGAGTAACCCAGGCAGGAAAGGGGTGGGTTACATATACATTGCTGGAAACCTGGGGTAATTAAAACTGAAATCAGTCTTTTTTCCTCCTAAGATAGTGAGGCTTTTTTTCAGTCATGTTGATGTTTAGAAAAAGGTATCTGTGACTCAGGAACATCTCAGTGTCAACTGGCAGAGGGCACGGGGGCTGCATAGAGTTTTACAGCAATCCCCATGGTCAGATATATACATATTAAGTTCACCAAAGTGTGGCATGTAAGGTTTCTATCAAGAGCCAATGGACCACTGGTCGTCATACCCTTTTGGAAATGTATGTACAGATACTATTTAAGGACTTATGTATCTATACTGGAAATAGTGTTCTTAGAGCCTTGGAGTTAAAGCAGGTAGCCAAGAAGTGACGTGTCTTAAACTGCTTCCTTTCAAGCAGGAAGTGGTGGCTGCTTATCTATGTCTGGTCATGTGTGTATTGGGTAGGGTTGCCATCCCCCAGGATTGTCCTGGAATCTCCAGGAATTAAAGATTAATCTTTAATTAAAGATTATGTCATGTGATGAAACCTCCAGGAATACATCCAACCAAAATTGGCAGCACTAGTATTGGGCATTGTAAGTCTCACAATGGAGACTTATTTGTATACTGAGCCTGATACCAGTTGAAAGATTGCAAAATCTACAAGAGAGGAAATTTACAGGAAGAAACAAACAGCAGGAAGGGGATCCTGTTTATGAATAAAGACAAAGGATTGAGAGGGAATATCTGAGGATACAAAAGTACACTCTCAATCCTTCACCTAGGAGACGAGCTGACTGCGTGGCTCATCTCATGAAAAAGGGATCACCACCTGCCTGGCTGGAAAATACTGGTGACCAATACTTTATTAGGCATGAGAGTATCTTGTTAATTAAGTCTAGGCTTGAGGATGTGGGTAATGATTTGACTTTATATGTAGCCATTTATTTCCAATACGTCTGTCACTCAGATTTCTCTACTTTGGTAAATAAGTTTATAGTTAAAAGAAGTGAAACGTATCCAAGCTCTCTGTGTGAAATGGCACGGTGAGGTGTAACTGGTAAACTGAGATGTACTGTTCCATTAGAAATAGCAAATCTGTGAATACTGTGAGCATCCTGTGGATCAGGGGCTGGATGCTCCTGGGAGATTCTTGGAGGTTGGAGTGTGTCTATCGCCACCCTGTAAAGAGGCAACGGGGCTTGCATAGGCCTAGAGGGAAGTGCTTGTGTTACCCATGGCCACTGAATTTGGGGAGCTGACCCCCAGCAGGCATAGATAAGACTTCATCGTGCTAAGCCAGAGGTGGGCAAACTACATCTCGCAGGCCACATCTGGCCCGTGGGACCGTCCTGCCCGGGAGGCTAGCCCCCGACCCCTCCCCTGCTGTTCCCCCTCCCCCGCAGCCTCAGCTTGCGCAATGCTCTGGGCGGCGGGGCTGTGAGCTCCTGGGGCAGCGCAGCTGCAGAACCCGGCCTGACCCGGTCTCTGTGCTGTGTGGTGGCGGTGGCGTGGCCTGGCTCCAACCGGGTGGCGTGGCTGTAGTGCCGCCAGCCACCAGTGCTCCAGGCAGCGCAGTAAGGGGGCAGGGAGCAGGGAGGGTTGGATAGAGGGCAGAAGAGTTTGGGGTGGTGGTCAGGGGGTGGGGGTGTGGATAGGGGTCGGGGTGGTGGTGGGGGGAAGAATGGGGGCAGGGGTCCCGGGGGGGCAGTCAGGAAGGAGGGGGGTTGGATGGGGTGGCAGGGGGCAATCAGGGGCAGGGATTCTGGGGGCAGTCAGGGGACAGGGAGAAGGGGTGTTTGGATGGGGCAGGGGTCCCAGGGAGGGCTGTCAGGAATGAGAGGAGGGGTTGGATGGGGCAGTAGGGGTCCGGGGGAGGTCAGGGGACAGGGAGCAGGGGTGTGTGAATGGGGCCGGGGTCCCGGGGAGCCCGTCATGGAACGGGGGGCTTGGATGGTGCAGGAGTCCGGGGGGGGGGCAGATAGGAGGTGGGGGCCGGGCCACGACCCCCTCCCCAACCGGCCCTCCATACAATTTACAAAACCTGATGCGGCCCTCAGGCCAAAAAGTTTGCCCACCCCTGTGCTAAGCTGTTTCACAGACCTGGGTACCCCTGAAAAGTGTCACAGCAGCCTATATTGGAAAGTATCTTAGAAAATTTAACATAGATGGTTATTAGATTTCTATTGCTAAAGAAACCACAAGGTTAAAGAAGCTTCTTGTCCAAAAAAGTCACAATCTTGTTTATTTCTATAAAGATCTGTGGTATTGTTCCCTCACAACCTCTTCCCTTTTCAATTTAATGCAAAGTGTTAACACACAAGTAGAATCTAACAGTTCTGTTAATCTCATTATATCTATCTGAGTTCTGTGGCATTTAAATTTCTCTTAACAATAAAAGTAATAATAGATGATCTAATTCAGAGTCCCATTAGGCACCCACATTTGGTAATACTGGCCTTGAAAATAACTTAAACTGTCACTACTTAGTGCCTTGATATACTGGTATGGGCAGACGCTTAAAAAGGGTGGATTTTAGAATTCCTGATGTTGTTGGTTCCAATTGTGTAGCCACTGTAAGTACAGAACATCCATTGTAGTCAATTGGTGCTCTGCATATGGCGTAACGTTAGAAACACACTAATTAGCCTAAATACGTTACTCTGGAACAGAGAACTTTTGCTCTCAGGCACTTGAAAAAAGTGCAGTGTAACTATTACAGTAGCAAAATTCTTACTATAATATGAAAGGCTTGATAATGTCCACTCAAATTAGAAACATAATTGATTACATCAGAATGATCCAATTTGTAAGATCAAAACAGCCCATTCTGCCAGTCAAAATAAACACTTAAATCCTGAATACTGCCTCCTTTTCCTTCCATCTGTTCTCCCCCTTATATTATGTAAATGCTTGAATCTGATAGTGAAGAAGCTGACTCCTGACGTTTTAAAACATTTCTTATTTATCTTCATCAGAAAATAGAGTCCTCTGTGACTGAAATGTTGCTGGGAGCCATTGTGTGGAGTGGCAGCTTTTATCTTTTCCCCACTTTTTCTTCAGTTTCTGAGTATTGGTGGCAGCTCCTGGTAGAGGCTGTTAACAGCTCTAGCTCCTGGCAGACTTTAAGTTGCAAGGAAATGGGGGAACAGACTTTATCCTTAAAATAACTTAAGTAGTAAAAATCCTTCTGAATTGAGAACTTTTTTAAACAAGCAGATTAAAGCAGCAATGGTAACAATGGTACTGAATTTTTGGCACCTGTTGCCAATTTTTCTGGCGTTCAGTGTTTTCTTTATATATTCACAAAAGTGTTCACAAGTTGAATATGGTTGCAATTTTGAAGTACAGTTGTGTGCACAAGAATAAAATTTTGCAGTAAAGAAAAATGGCTGTTCTGTCTTTTTTCCAGTTAGTGGCTGTTTTACTCTACATCGATCTGATATAATAAATCATTATGTCTTTTATAATTATTGTATGACAATAACGATTTTCTGTCTACATTCACTCCATAGGAGATCAGGGACAACAGTGAGTGTGTCGGGGATGGGGTGAGAGGAGAGCTGACATCTACCAAAATGTTAAATATTAGTATGTTGAGTAAGATATCCAGATTTCTTAAGGAGCAAGAGCTCCCTCTTCTGGCTTAGAACTATTATGCTAAAATTGGAAAGCTCTTTGAAACTTTCCATGTTTACCATCCTAAATGTTTTAAGATCTCACTTTCTTGTACAGAAAGTGTGTGTGTGTGTGTGTGTATGTATATATATATATATATATATATATATATATATATATATATATACATAGACACAAAAATGTATATGTGTGTGTATATTATATATAAAATCTATTCCCCTCCCACCTCATGAGGCAAGGTGCTCCGCCACATGGCAGAGTCCAAACCTCAGGATTCAAACCCTGCTCGTCCTACGACAGGTTGATTTTTCTCCCCTGGCTCCCCAAATTAAGGATGGATACAGCAAATACCATTTCTGGCTAAGAGAAATATATCCCAGATAGGAGCTCGGTGTTTAAGTCCTCCTTTGACAGGGCTCACAAAGCTACATCTCCTTCAGCGGTCCAAGATGGCCACTTCAGACTAGTTGTTATAAGCAGATTGAGGGCTAGATAAACTAGTGTCAGCCAGCGCTCCCTCAGGTACTCTTCATACTCAAGGATTGAGCATTGGAAAGAAGACAACGCTGGCAGTTGATGCCAACCACCTCAACACTGGTGACTACTCCAGCACTGAGAGACCTGGTGCACAAGACTGTGGCTCCCATATTGACTGCCCTGGTGCTGGCAGTAGAGCCAGCACCTATGCCCACTCATAAACAGTATACAAACTTGTGTGGTCAGTCTGAGCATAAACATAGCTCCAAAACTGAAGAAAAATCTTGGAGGGAGAATATGTCCTCTTTTCTCTTAGCTAGGCCTCCTAGCGAATTACGATAAATCTTCTTATTCCATCACAGTTGATAGAGTTCATAGGAGCCCTGATTGACTTCAGGTCGGTGAGAACATATCTTCCTGAAAACAGGTTCCTGTTGATGAAGTTGCTAGGATGTAGGATAGAATCAAATCAGACTACAATGGTACAGATGTGTCTGGGGCTGCTATGACATATGTTGGTGTATAAATACATGTTCCCCTTTGACAGGCTTCTTCTGCAACCACTCCAACTCTGGCTCAAGATGATCCATACCTTAGCAGAACACCAGATGAACAAGAAGGTGGTAGTCCCACCTAACATTGTCACAGAACTGAGTTGATTAAAAGAACCCAAGAACGTGCATGGAGTGGTACCGTTTATCACTCCCACCCTCTTCCTGACAAAGACTTTAATTGGGTATACATCGGCAAGGCTCCTGGGACCATCTACAAATGTTGATATGGCTTCCACATCAACCTCCTGGAGCTTAGAGCCATCAGGCTAGCCTGCCTGGTCTTCCTACCTGTAACAGACTTCATTGGACAGATCCTGACGGACACCACCTCCGCAATGCACTATGTAAATAAGCAAGGAGGTGCATTCTTATCTCCCTTTTTCCTTGAACCCATCATGCTCTGGATGTGGATATCCAACAGAGGATAATCCCAATAGATCTTCACCTTTTGAGTCTCAGCAACAACGTGAATTTTCTGGGCAGACAGTTGATCACCACTCATGAATAGTTGCTGAGTCTATCATATTCATTCATTAGGTGATCCTGGTGGTAGATTGTTTGTTACCAACATCAACACCAAGTGCCAGAACTTTTGTTCCAGAGAGAATCATAAGTCCTGGATTGTTACTGGATGCCTTCCATCCATCTGCAGTGGTTCCAAGGCCTCCTGTACATCTTTCAGGAGCGCCAGAAGCTCCCTTGAAGTGGGAGGGCCACCGGCGCCCAAACGGTGGCCCCGCTTCGCCTCTTCCCCCGAGGCCCCAACCCATGCTCACTCCTCTCTGCCCCTCCCCCACATTGCTCGCCTTTAAGGCTATGCCCTCCCACTGTTAAAAGTGATGCAGGCCTGGCTCCCCCGTTCTGGTGCACCTGACACCTTTCCACCAATTCCCCTGATTCCCAGGGTGCTTTCGAAAAGAAAAAGACAAAGCTATGATCCTCCTTCTAGCTCCGTACTGGCTGAGGTAGCTTTGGCTGACAGACATACAGCAAGTGTCCAGCCAGCTCCCAGACTGCTCAGATCTGATCACAGCAATATGGTCCAACACTCTTGTGACACTGCACCCCATATTCTTCACAATGATATTATTAGATAGGATTATGGCATAATTATGATGCATTTTGTACAAGATAAGTCATGTTAGGTATCATTGAAAAAGTTATGATTTGCTGAATATGATTATTCTATTTGTATACATGTATCATTTTTGTATCTGAAGTTATAAATATTGACTGTATCTGTACTTCAAATGTAGTTACACCTGGGTGTAATGCCCATTAGACAAGATGCTTTCGGTCTAGATTAGCATTTCTCAAATGTGGCCACCGTGGCTGCATGCGGCCACCAGGGGCTTTTCTTGCTGCCACAGCCTCCTGGGCAGTGACTGGAGGGGAGGGGGGCACAAAGCAGTGCCTCTCCCCCAGGGTCACCAGAAGGGGTCTTCCCTCCTTCCCCCCGGAGCCACAAGTTCCCCACAGGCAGCCCGTGAGTTCCCCAACTTCTTGGGGGTGGTGAGGTTCGGGCTTTGGACGTCAGCCCTGGGGTGGTGGGCGGCAGGCTCCAGTCATGGGACGTTGGGCTCTGGCCCTGGACCCCAGCCACACAGTGGCAGGTGCCAGCTCTGGGCTCACCCCCTCCCCCATTGTCCCTGACCCCTGCAGCCTTCTCTAGCCCCCCCATCCATCCCTCCCATCGCCCTTGGCCCCCACTGTCTCCCTACCCAACAAGCCCATCCAGTGCTTTATTTGTTCCCTGGTTTGCCTGGCCTGCGTAAGTCTGCTGTGAAAACTGATATTTGTACGGTTGCTATTATCACTTTTCATAGCCTCCCAGCTAGCTAGTAAGTCTGCTATGAAAAATGATATTAACAAACAAATATTACTTTTCGCAGCAGCAGACTTACTAGCTAACAAGTCTTTTTAAAAAAAAGGCAACCAGAAACAACAACAACAACAAAAGACAAGAATGTGTAAAGCACCTTATTTGTGTTTCTATTCTGTTTAGGTCCAGTAAAGAATAGAGAACTGTACATTATTTTTATTATTGTGTCTTCAAAAAAACCCTACATAAATAAATTATAATGATTTGGACATGTATATGTGAATATTTCCCCCCCTAAACTTAATTAAGTATTTTAAGAAAAATTGTCATAGCGGCCACCAGCAAGAGTTGGTGACTGCACTCTGAGGCCACCAGAAAATTTATTGTGAGAACGCCTGGTCTAGATAGCTGGTTGGGAAGGTAATGAGCCATTAGGGAAAACAATAGGCCTTAGGACAGTGTTTCTCAAACTGGGGTCGCCGCTTGCATAGGGAAAGCCCCTGGTGGGCCGGGCCGGTTTGTTTACCTGCCCCGTCCGCAGGTCCGGCCGATCGCGGCTCCCACTGGCCGCGGTTTGCCGCTGCAGGCCAATGGGAGCTGCGGGAAGCGGTGGCCAGTAAGTCCCTCGGCCCACGCCGCTTCCTGCAGGTCCCATTGGCCTGGAGCAGCAAACTGCGGCCAGTGGGAGCTGCGATCGGCCGGACCTGCGGACGGGGCAGGTAAACAAACCGGCCCGGCCCGCCAGGGGCTTTCCCTACACAAGCGGCGACCCCAATTTGAGAAACACAGCCTTAAGAGAAGCTTATCTCCCACCTGGTGAGCCTTCCTGAGAACACTCCAGATAGCTTGTAAGTAATGGCTGCCATGATTCAACAAGGACATGTGACCAGGCCATATGATTCTGGACTCCATCTTGGGATGTCGGTACTTTTTCACAAACCAGTCTGGGAACCAAGTTTTGAAACAAAGGGTTCCCGCCATATGCTAAAGCTATATAAAGCAGGGAGTGACATCAACTGTGGTCCTTCACTCCCCATACAAGAAGACTCCTGGAAACATCTGAGGAACAAAGACTGAACTGGGGGAAGTGCTGGGCCCAGGCTAAAGAGATTTCTAGCCCATGTATGAAAGGCCTGGGGATTCCAAGCTGTAAAGCAAGTGCAGGTTGCCCCTTAAGAATCTGCAGCCTGCTTGTGTCATCGCTCAGGGTGAGAATCTGCTAGTTCATATCCTGTCTTTCTAGTATCTTAGACTTAGTTTGCATTTTGTTTATTTATTGGTAATCTGCTTTGATCTGCTTGCTATCACTTATAATCACTTAAAGTCTATCATTTGTAGTTAATAAACTTATTTTTTGTTTTAATCCAAATCGGTGAGCTTTGACTGTAGTGCTTGGGGAAAATCTCTGCTTGGTTACCACCAGTGTGCATTGTTCTCTTCACATTAAGGGAGAGGCGGATGGGTATTAAACCCATATACTGGGCAGATTTGACCAGGGCAGGATGGTACTGCTTTGGGGTCCTAGGCTGGGAAGCTGATGGTTAGAGATCCTGTGTGTAACTGCAGCTGGGTGTGTCCCTCCCTGTGTGAATGCTGGTGAAAGTGCAGCCTGGAGGGCTTTGTAGCTTGTCACAGCAGCACAGTGTGAGAGGGAGCCCAGGCTGGTGGGTCAGAGGGCTCAGTGTCACCACACTTCCAGGTAATACCCTGGGGGGAACCCATCACAACACCATAAAAACTCCAAGTCATGTGCCTGATGGCATGGCAGTTGGCTGGTGGACTATAATAGGTAGAGGCTGCTCCCTGAAGGTCCCAGAAATCCTGATAAAAGCAGGAAAATATCTAAATGGAAGAGGTTCTCAAAATAGGCTTTCCAACATGGGCTGAACCTGGCCAAGGCCTCGATACTGAAGATCCTTGACTATTTATTGCACTTAAAACAAACTGGCATCTTGTTCAGCTCTTAATGTCCAACTTGCATCAGTCTCAGCTTCCCATCTGCCTGTATGGTTATGCTTGGTCCTTTGTCATTCCATGGTGTTGAAATTTCCCAAAGGAATATGACACACTTACCCTACTAGATGAGATCCTGCTACTTCCTGGGTCCTCAGTTTAGTCCTCCTGAGACTGGTGCAGCTTTCATTCGAACCTCTGATTGTTCCCTACACCAATGCACTTGAAAACAGACTTCCTAGAAGGAGAGTGAGTGAGCTTGGTATGGCTGAACCCCCTCCGATATGACATTGCACAGACAAGATGATGCTGAGACTTCACCTGAAGTTTATTCCTGGTGCCCTACGCAGCTGCGTACTTTGCATATGGGTGGGAGTGTTGTGGCTGCCCCACCCTTTATGTCCTTGCACGTGTGTATGAGAAGGCATAGAATGCATGTGCAGCCTTGATGGATGCTATTAAAAAAAATATTCTGATCTTGCATGTGTGTCCCCACAGTAGGATGCACACTAAGTAGAACATCTTGAAGAACTACAGGGCAGGGTCAGTAACCGTTCCTATCTCCAAGATTTCTGTGTTCAGGAGATCTTAATTTTTCAATTAAAAACTTCAGATATTTTTTCTTCCTAATTCTTTTTATTTTAAGTTATCAGAGCAGCTAGAATTGCTATCTGTATACCAGTACTCTCATGGTTGTCTAGCAGCCTGCACAAACTGTATGGCCAGAGATTGATATTCATAGCATATTAAGGCCAGAAGGGACCATTATTAGATCATCTAGTCTGACCTGCCATGTATAACAAGCTGTCAAATTTTACCTAGTCACCTTTGTATTGAGCCCAATAACTTGTGTTTAACTAAAGCATATCTTCTAGAAAGGCTTCTTGGTTTGGAGACATCAGGAGTTGGAGAAGCCACCATTTCCCTTCACAGTTTGTTCTAATGGGTAATCACCCTCACTGTTTAAAAAGTTCGAGCCTCATTTCTAATTTGAATGTGGCTGGCTTCAGCTTCCAGCCTTTTTTCCTTTATGCCTTTTTTCCCACTAGATCATGGATTCCCACTTTTTGCGTGCTTGACCCCGTTTTGAGACTTACTGTTTCCTGTGACCCCAGACAGCATAAACTAGTTTGTTTATGAGAAGGTCATGTGAGACCGTATCAAAAGCCTTACTGAAGTTGAAATATACCACATTTACTGCTTCCTCCCTATTCACAAGGCATGTTGCCCTGTCAGAGCAACATAGTGACCAAGGAATTTACACATTAAATAATACTCTCTAATGTGACACGTGGACTTGTGTTGTGACGCAGTTTCTCAAAGTCTGGCGGCGTGGTGGAAATTGCACATCTAATCTCTGATGCAACATCAATGGTAGATTGGTTCCAAGATTATGTGGACACAAGTGTGCTGAATCCAGCTTAACACAAATACAGGCTCACCAATAGCACCATCAGTTTCAAGGCACGTATTGAGAGTACTGGCTATTCATTCTTGACAGTGAACCAGAACTCCAGGAGAGAAAGTTCCTCATAAGAATAGAGCTGCTGGCAAATCTATGGCATCAAGTTTGCCCTGAAAGGGGTTTCGCACCCAATCATACTTGGTCATGTTCAAGTCAAGGAAAAAGGATGCAAACTGTTCCTCCGTTTCGCTGAGATGCTTGGCCATCCCCTGTGTGGGAGGCTGAATAATATCATTGTCAGCCAGGAACTTGCAAAACTTCAAGAAGGATTCATAGTTTGTCTTCAATAGATTATTCTTTCAGAAAATGATTTTCTTTATGAATCCTGTGAGCTGATCATTCAGCTGAAGGATGTGGGTATTCTTTTCTTGCAGACCTGTACTGAATTAATTCAGTTCCCCAAATATGTCTGTGACATAGGCAAGAAGACAAATCTTCCTTTGGACACATGGTCAATCAGCAAATCCACTCCTTTTGCAGTCCATTGCATAGGCATACAGCTTGTCTCTCAGTTCAAAAAATTGTCCCAGTACTTTTCCTCTCAGGAACCAATGAGTTTGTGTGAAAAACATGTCATAATTGGACTCCATTTCTTCACACAGTTTTTAGCAAACAGATGCGCGCAAAGAGGCTGAGTTTTCATGTAGTTCATAGATGATGAGATCTGCTGCAAAACTTCACCTAGCTCTTTAGATGCCAGTGGTTCTCTGCGAATCATGCAGTGAGTCCATTAGACTCATTTCTGGATGTTGAAGCAGATACTCTGTGTACAAATGAGTCCATTGTGCCTCTTATCACAAATCAGAAAGAGGAATTCACTGTTAAGCAAATGAGACCAGGACTTAGGTAGGCCCTATGTGATGATACTAGGACAGCCAGAGACAGTGACTTACAATGATTCTTTATCCTTGAGTGCCAGCAGGGTGCTCAAAGTAGCATACAAGAAGATATAGACCCTTTTTTAAGGAGCTTACAAGCCACTGCAGATTACTAACACAGGCTCCTACCAGCTCCACTAGAGAAGATGCTGTGTTGATGAGGCAGCTGCCCACAAATAAGGATCTTCTGCATTCAAGTCCTTCAGCTGGATGCTCACACAGCAAATGGCCAAACTGGCATCTGCACAGCCACCTCAAACACAGTATTCTATATATCGGTATCACTAATGCCATATATGGAGGTAAAATCACTCCCTACTTCCTACTGTTTAGGAAATGGGTCCACTTCAAAGTCCCTGTGAGTGCCTATTGTTTGCTGAGGGACTCCAACCTGTCAAAGAGAGCCTGAAACTGTATAAAAAATGGCTTGGGTCCTGATCCTGTCATCTCAGATCTGCTTGAGGCTTCATGCAGGGGAAGCCTAAACCATAAGGAGTGAGACCCCAGTCCTGACTGGCCCGCCCTGAATACAAACATTGGACTATAATCTATGAACTATTTCTGAAAGAAATCTTTGCATCCACAAAACTCACCATCTCTGCTATGAATCTTTAACCTGTCTGGTCATTCAATGACAGACCTGTGGGTGGTTATCTTACAACAGAAAAACTTCAAAAACAGACTCCAACGAGAGACTGCTGAGCTGGAATTGATATGCAAAGTAGATACAATCAATTTAGGATTGAATAAGGACTGGGAATGGCTGAGCCATTACAAACATTGAATCTATCTCCCCTTGTAAGTATTCTCACACTTCTTATCAAACTGTCTGTACTGGGCTATCTTGATTATCACTTCAAAAGTTTTTTTTCTCTTACTTAATTGGCCTCTCAGAGTTGGTAAGACAACTCCCACCATGCTCTCTGTATGTGTGTATATATATATCCTCAATATATGTTCCATTCTATATGCATCCGAAGAAGTGGGCTGTAGCCCACGAAAGCTTATGCTCTAATAAATTTGTTAGTCTCTAAGGTGCCACAAGTACTCCTGTTCTTTTTGCGGATACAGACTAACACGGCTGCTACTCTGAAACCTGCTATGAATCTGAATCTCAAGATTGTGCTCATGTCTGTGTGTATACTGATCTTTTAACCTATACTCTTTTTTCTTTTTTTAAATAAATTTTAGTTTAGTTAATAGGAATTGGCTGTAAGCATGTATTTGGGTAAAATCTGGAATATTCATTAACCTGGGGGTAAAAATCGATCCTTTGGGATTAGTAGAACTTTTTTATATGATTAATAAGATTTTCAGTAATCTTCATCATTTTTGACTTGGGTATCTGGGTGGAGGCCTGAGGCTGGGTTAGTTTAAGGGAACTGTGTTGTTGGCTTCTGGGCAGCCAGTGAGGTAATATAGAAGCTGTTTTGTGCTGGCTTGGTAAATCTAAGTATTGGAATATCCACCAGCTTTCGGGATTGTCTGCCCCATTCTTTGCAGTTAACTCTAATTGAATGACATCAGTTGGCTCCCCTGGGACTCCGGTCACAGTTACATATATGCAGTTAGCTGTAGTGACCAAATTTATAATCTCAGAGTAAAATTGTTTGTTTGATCAGTTTATTCCTGTCTTTAAATTCTTTGATATTTCAAGTTTTTCATATTAGAGGTTCACTATTAAACTGCTTAGCTTTGATTTATACAGTTTCAGACAAAATAAGGAAAAAAAATACTTTGAAGGACCATTTTTGTACTAAATGCCAAAACAGTATCAATACCACATTGTTCACCCAGTTAAAATTACAAAATTGAGGAATTGTAAACATTTAAGTTTCCAACAGCAACATTAACTTGGACTCTTTGCGTATCCTCCTGTGTTTTCATGATATACGTTGGAACATAATGTAATGTATTAAGCGGTGAGTGTGTGTGCGTGTAGTCCGTTGGTTTGACGATGACGTTTTCATTTTTTTGTGGATTCTGGAGTGACTCTGAAGTCCAAAGCATATAACGCGCATGCCCATGAGCAGATTGGGCAGACAAAGTCATTGGTGAGCGTCTTGGTAGCTATAGCATTTGTATGACGCTTTTCCCTTGCAGCTAACAATCTATTATTTCTGTCCTCTTCAAAGGCTTGAAAAGCTGTGAGTGTTGTGTATTGCCATGCTGATCACTGATCTATTTAATACAGCCTTCTCAAGATCATCCGGTTTTATTGCACTAAAGTGTATGCTGTTCTTGTTGCTGTCCTTGTAGCGCTTTCTGAGGTAGCCTTGATTCCATTGTCCTTGTGCCAATTCTCTATAGAATTTTTTTCTGGGGAGTCGATATTCAGGCATCCTAATGATGTGTCCAACCCAGTGTAGTTGGGCTTTTATCAGCATGGTCTTGATACTTATGGCATTTGACTTTTGGAGGACCTCCAGGTTGGTAATTTTGTCCTGCCAGCAGATCCCCATAATGGTGTGCAGAGACCGCATATGGAAGGCCTCTAGCTGTTTGATATGCCATTTGTATGGTGTCCAGGTCGCATAGTCATACAGGAGAGATGTGAGCACAAAAGCATTATAAAGTTTTATTTTTGTTGAGAGGGTTATTGTTGTGGGATTTCAGGACTTTGCTTTGTAGCTTTCCAATGATGGCGAAGCTTTCTCTGTCCTGTTCATGATTTCTTTGTCAAGAGATCCATCATTGGAGATGTTGCTGCTGAGATAGGTAAAACTGCCAACTTGCTTTAGTTGGATTCCACTAATGGATATGCTAGGGAATATAGCACGGAGCAGTGAAGATGATTGGTGCAACAGCACATTTTTTTTCCAGGCTGATTGTGAGGCCAAACAATTCTGATGCTTCAGCAAAGCGATCTGCGATGCACTGGAGATTTCCCTCTGTGTGTGCTAGGAGGACACAATCATCCGCAAAGAATGCTTCTCTTAGTAGTTCTGTTACTTTTGTTTTTGCTTTAAGCCTTGTAAGACTGAAGACTGAGCCGTCGTGTCTGTATCTGATGTATATGCCTCTGTTAAGCCTATTTGTAGCATGGTTGAGAACCTGGGTGAAGCGGTGAGTATAACAAGAAAAACAAATAGAAAATCCTACATACATGCAGCACAGCAGAGTTAACTATAGCTTTATGTTTCTTGTCCTTTTTTGTGATTTTTAGCTGTACCTCTTTCATAGAATCATAAGAATGGAAGGGACCTTGAGGGTCATCTAGTCCAGTCCCCTGCACTGAGGCAGGACTAAGTATTATCTAGACCGTCCCTCACAGGTGTTTGTCTAACCTGTTCTGAACATCCTCCAATGATGGAGATTCCACAGCTTCCCTAGATAATTTGTTCCAATATTTAAAAAATAACAGGAGTACTTGTGGCACCTTAGAGACTAACAAATTTATTAGAGCATAAGCTTTCGTGGGCTACAACCCACTTCTTCGCCCACGAAAGCTTATGCTCTAATAAATTTGTTAGTCTCTAAGGTGCCACAAGTACTCCTGTTATTTTTGCGGATACAGACTAACACGGCTGCTACTCTGAAACCTTCCAATATTTAACTACCTTTGAAGTTAGAAAACTTTTCCTAAGGTCTAACCTAAATCTCCCTTGCTGCAATTTAAGCCCATTACTTCTTGTCCTGTCCTCAGTGGATAAGGAGAACAATTTATCACCCTTCATGTTATAAAAACTTTTTATACACTTGAACACTATTATCATGTCCTTCCTCAGTTTTCCCTTCTCCAAACTAAACAAAACTATTTTTTCGGTCATTCCTTGTAGAGCATGTTCTTCTAGACCTTCAATCATTTTTGTTGCTCTCTTATGGAATTTTTCCAATTTGTCCACATCTTTCCCGAAGTGTGGTGCCCAGAACTGTACACAATACTATTGTTAAAAGCAACAAAGAGTCCTGTGGCACCTTATAGACTAACAGATGTATTGGAGCATGAGCTTTCGTGGGTGAATACCCACTTCGTCAGACACATGCGTCAGCTTATGCTCCGATACATCTGTTAGTCTATAAGGTGCCACAGGACTCTTAGTCTGGATCTGTAAAAAGCAACAAACATGGCTACCCCTCTGATACTTAATACTATTGTTGTGGCCTTATCAGTGCTGAATAGAGTGGAAGAATTATTTCTGGTGTCTTGCTTACAACATTCCCGCTAATACATCCTAGAATGATGTTTGCTTGTTTTGATCCACTATAACCTCCATATCCTTTTCTGCAGTACTCATTCTGGGCAGTCATTTCCATTTTCTATTTGTGCAACTGATTATTCCTTCCTAAGTGTAGCATATTGCATTTATCCTTATTGAATTTCATCCTGTGTATTTCAGATCTTTTCTCCATTTTGAATTCTAATCCTGTTCTCCAAAGTGCTTGCAACCCCTCCCATTTTGGTATCATACACAAACTTTGTAAGAGTACTTTCTATGCCATTATCCAAATCATTTCTGAAGGTATTGAATAGAACTGGACCCAGGACAGATCCCTGTGGGACCACAATCAATAGGTCCTTCCAGCCTGATTGTGAACCATTAATAACTACTCTCCGAATACAGTATTCCAGCCAGTTGTGTACTCACCTTACAGTAGGTTTGTCTAGGCTATATTTCACTAGTTTGTTTATGAGAAGGTCATGTGAGACCGTATCAAAAGCCTTACTGAAGTTGAAATATACCACTTTTACTGCTTCCTCCCTATTCACAAAGCTTGTTACCCTGTCAAAGGAGGATATTAGGTTGGTTTGACATGATTTGTTCTTGGCAAATCCATGCAGACTGTTACTTATCACCTTATTTTCTTCTAGGTGCGTACAAATTGATTGTTTGATTATTTGTTCCATTATCTTTCCAGGTACCGAAGTTAAGCTGACTTGTCTATAACTCCCTGGGTTATCCTTATTCCCTTTTGTATTGATAGGTACTATATTTGTCCTTTCTCAGTCCTCTGGGATCCCTCCAGTCCGCCACAAGTTCTCAGAGATAATTGCTAATGGCACAGCGATCTATTCAGCCAGTTTAAGTATTCTTCAGGGTAGGCCCTGCCAACTTGAAGACATCTAACTTATCAAAATAATTCTTAATTTAGCTCTTTTCCTATTTGAGCCTCAGATACTGCCACTTTTACACTGATGTTTGTTATGTTATTTGTCCAATGACTTTTTTGGTGAAAACTGGGGGGGGGGAAAGGGAGGGGGGGCATTTAACGCTTTGGCCATTTCTGTGTTTTCTGATATTGTCTTTCCCTCCTCATTGAGTAAAGGGCATACCCTGTTCTTGGTCTTTCTCTTGCTTCTAATGTAGCATGAGCAGGTTCATTTGGTCGAGCACAGTGAAATCTAAGGGCT
The DNA here is from genome assembly GCF_028017835.1 of Emys orbicularis. Taxonomy (NCBI): domain Eukaryota; kingdom Metazoa; phylum Chordata; order Testudines; family Emydidae; genus Emys; species Emys orbicularis. The sequence continues at coordinate 266,584,254 of NC_088684.1, read as the reverse complement.
TGTCTTCACTGCAGTGTTAGCTCCACGAATAACTGAAGTGTTGCCCCAATCTGACTACCATCTGCATAAACTTTTAGTTAAGTGGAGCTTTAAACTCTGGCTGACTGGCCCATTGGATGTGGGGTGGGTTGAAGCTTTAATGCTTCTGATGCTCTAACTAGTAATGTAGTGGAGATACAGATACAGGCCACATCTCAAGTTAACACAATTTATTAGCTGCTAATCCAATAACTCTAATTTGAGAGTTTTGCAGTGTGGCCCCTGTTATGTTATTTGAACTAGGCTAGCTTGAATGACAGCAGCTACACTATGAAACACTGGAGTTAGTAATGGGATTAGCGTCTGATGAGTTAGATTAGCTGGAGTCCAGTAACTTGTGCTGTAGCAATGAAGACAAGCCTTAACACTCAGTGGCATTTCTTTGTCTGACTAATGCAGTATTTTTGGAAGGCTGCATCCCATCGATTCCAAATTCTGAGCATATTTTAGGCATCTGTGGGCACAATTCTGTTGATTTTGGTGCAGATCAGAACACTGGAAAAAACCCTCAGACTGCCTGGTGCTGCAGTCGGAGCAATCTGCTGCTTCCTGCTGCTGCTTAGACATAATAGGCAGCAAGTTAACTTGTTGCATGGAGAGACTGTCCCGGACTTTTAACAGAAATAAGAGATCCTTCCAGGAAGGATTTGAAGGGGGAAGCGGGGACCTGGGGAAGGAAGGGAGCAGGAGTCTGGAGAGAAGGGCCAAGAGTGGAGATGAGAGGGGAAAACAGCAGGGACTGAAGGGATGGGGCAGTGGCAGAGAGTGAAAAGTGTGAGGGGGAAGCAGAGACCTGCAAAGCAATGGGAAGCAAGCTCCCAGATTGGGAGCTGGGTGGGTGGGTTGGAAGCAGGGGAGGATGGGAATACAGATCATGGCATGTAGTGGAGGGGAAACAAGGGACCTGTACAGTGCTGCTGGCTTGTGGGGGAACTCACATAGAGCCTGTGCCATGGTGTGGGGAGAATGGGGGATAGTAGTATGGGAATGTGGGGAAGAGGTTGTGGTTAGTTGCATAATGGGGCTAATGGTCGTTCAGGAAGGTTGAGGGCCTAACTGGCTCATGACAGCCCTGTGGGGAATACATGGGAGCAATCAAGTGCTCCAGGTGACACACCTTTAGCAGATTAGAAATGGAGTAACTGAGTCAGAAGGAAACTGCTAGAACAATATAAAGAGGAAGTTGCACAGGAGGGATGGGGGCAGCTCTTTCTAGAGAAGCCCTGCGGCTGTTGCAGGCTGGAGGTACCTGCAGGAGGTGGAATAGGCCTCGATGGGGGCAAGGCTTGAATGTGGTGGTGTAGTGGGATCAGAATGCACTGGAACATTGTTCCAGCACTTATACAGGAATAAAATGGGTCGGGTCCTCCTGGTGGTCACATGAAGTATGCCATTTTATAGAGCATGCATTTTGTAGAGTTCGTATACAGTGTGACCTCACATGCACTGTAGGTGCAGGGTCGTGGTGGAGGGAACTTGTACTTCAGAAAAATCAGACTGGATCCCTTCCTGAATGAGAGCTTAGAGTTGACAGTAAGAGCTCCAAGAGAACTGTCAGAATCCCCCGGGAAGGGAGATAGTGGGGAACTCCTGTCACTAAACTCCAGGAAGACAGCTGGTATTGCCTATAGAGCAGAGGAGCCTACAGTTTGAGCCTGGCTCCGGTGAGGGGAGTAGGAAGACACAGAGTGCTGGCAGAGAGACCTCCCAGAGAGGGAGCAAATAACTAAGAGTGTGTCTGCACAGCAACTAGACACCCACAGCTAGCCGACTCAGGCTCGCAGGGCTCTGACCCTCGGGGCACCCGGGGGAGGCTCTGGACTTCTGTCCCACGGGAGCACCAGGGCTCAGCGCTTTAGACCCAGGGAGAGTGCTGGGGCTCAGGGCTTCAGCCCCACGGTTCCGTTTCTGCCTTCAGCCTTGTGCGGGGCAAGGGGCTCCCCAAGGCTCCACTCCTAGTTTCAGCCTGGGGAGGGGCGGGGGGGGGAGAGGGGTGGCGGTGCCTAGGCTCGGGGCTTTAATGACAGGGGGAGGGGCGGGGCTCCCTGTGGTTCAGCCCCAGCGCTCCCCCCTGTAGCTAAAGCCGTGAGCCCCGGCATGTCCCCATACCCCCTGGCTGAAACCAGGAGCAGAGCCATGGGGAGCCCTGGCGCCCGCGTGAGGCTGAAACTTGGAGTGGAGCCGTGGGCCTGAAGCCCTGAGCCCCCCACCCAGAGCCCCAGCGTCCTGAGGATCAGAAGCCCCGAGGCCCCTCCCTGCCTGGAGCGTAGACCCTCCCAACCCTGCGACTGCAGTGCCAACCCCCACTCCCGTCCCGTGACTGAAGTCCGTAATGTCTTGTTCAGAGTTATGAACATTTCAGAGTTACAAACAACCTACATTCCCGAGGTTTCCATAACTGAGGTTCTACTGTATTTCTTTATTAGTTGATTGGTTATTAAGTTGCCCCGAAGAAGAAGTTATTGACGGTAAAGCCTGAGATTTATATAGCCAAAAGGGAAATGGCATGGGCTTATGACAGGGACTCCGAAATAAGGGGCATGGGAGAGTGGAACATGGGGAGACTGGAGGAATGCAAGGAGTCCCTCATGTGTGCAGTGTGCTCAGCATACAGAAGATACAAACTGTGTCCCCCTCCCCAGTTATTCAACTTATATTTTTAAAAAGAAAACAAACAAAAGTTAAACAATGCCACAGAGTGAATGTGGCTTCCAAAGCTTGTAAGCACCTTGAATGAACAAGTGCATGCTTACTAGCTGTATGTTCATGCACAGCAGATCTGTTTTCTGTGCACCTGTAGACTTAAGGAAGTATATTGTTGTGCATGCTCAAGACACTGCTAATTATCTTCATTAAATCAAAACATTTTTTTCAAACCAAGCAAAACCCTCTAGCTTTCATTTAAGATTGTCCATGCAAATTTTAAACTTCCGACACTTTTGCTGTAGTTTAAAAAAAAAAAATTGCAGTTAGAATTTTTGTACAATAGGGAAGAGAGAGAGTTTAATATAAAAATATACTCCGCTCCCCCCCAAAAATCTGAAATTACTTACAGGATTTTATTCATTTTTCCACTTCCATTTCTCAACAAAAGCAAAATTCACCTTTAGCCAGAAACCAAGTATGGCAGGTTTAGCTGAATAAGTAACAGTGAGTTTGAAAACTAGGCGTATGTGGAAAAAGAGGGGAGGCTATAATTGATATGGTCTTACAGACTTACATGCAGTGCTCACCACACTTAAGTTCTGTAATATAGTAGGTGACAGGCTACTTTTATGTTGTTTTAAGTTAGTTATAGCCATTCTGTACATAGATGAAGGAATTTTTTTAAAGTACCTTAATTTCAACATTGAGATAAAAATCTTAATTTGGACAAAACTGGTGTAGATTTTTATTTTGAGAGATGGGGGAGGAGGTTGAAGCAAGCAAACACCTTTGCTATTGTTTGCATTAGCATCTCTTGCTATGTGGTGCTGTTAACAAACTTCTTTTCATTTGCAACTTGACCATAATTTAAGGTAGCAAAGGTCTGATAACTGATTGTTGTGTTGGGGAGGAAAATTAGTTTGGTTTTAATATATAAAAAACAAAAACTTGTTTTTAGGACAATTTTAACTTAGGTCACCTCCTGTAGAGCTGCTAAGCTTTCATGTAGCCTATTGAACACAGGGAGCAGTATCTTTATTTGCCACAGTGTTCACCAAGGGCCTTATCCAAAGACTATTGATATCTGCGGTGGGGCTCCCATCAGACCCTCAGGGTTCAATTTATGCAGCATTGAGTTATTTTCTTTTTTCTAAATGGTTGGCGGAGGCAGTGGGTTACCATGAAGTTAGCTCTAGTAATATATTTAACCACTAAAAAGTAAATTCAGATTATATGTATTTCACAAATCCATAAAAGAGGGACGGGAGGGGTCAGGAACCAGTCTTTCACTCTGGATTATAGGTTTAAAGTGGTTAAAAAATTCCACTATTTGACAAAGATTCAGTAGCCTATATGAAGGGAGGTGTATCTGTCAATCCAGTTCTTAGTGAATAGGTAAGTGTCTATATAAATTTAAAACAACTGTGGCAGTGTGAGCAGAGGGGCCAAGGACTGACTAGTCATGGAAACAGCATTATCTCATCCCTACAAGTGCACTTTCCAGATTAGAGTTGAGGCATACTGACAGAGCACTGCTAGAAAAATTTGATACCATTGCCTATGATGTATCTCTTTTCTGTCACCTTTGTCCGGCTTGTCCTCGTCTGTCCCTCCACGAACACAAGTCAACGCCACACCATTCTGTTTTGTTGCGAGCACGTTCTTTCCATTTCTGGCCAAAGAGTTTTGTCATGGGATCAACCCAGTGCTTTTTTGGTCTACCCAGCGGTCGCTTGTGGTCTCCAGGGATCCGGTCACTGATGCAGGTTGTCCATCTATTGTCTTGCCTGCAGACTACGTGACCCGCCAATCTTTGCTTTGCGTCGTACATTGCCTGCACTACATCATAGAATCATAGAATATCAGGGTTGGAAGGGACCTCAGGAGGTCATCTAGTCCAACACCCTGCTCAAAGCAGGACCAATCCCGAACTAAATCATGCCAGCCAGGGCTTTGTCAAGCCTGACCTTAAAAACCTCTAAGGAAGGGGATTCCACCACCTCCCTAGTAACCCATTCCAGTGTTTCACCACCCTCCTAGTGAAAAAGTTTTCCCTAATATCCAACCTAAACCTCCTCCACTGCAACTTGAGACCATTACTCCTCGTTCTGTCATCGATCATCACTGTATGCCTTCTGATCTCCTCGTTTGGTATATGTTCACGGAGCGATATCTTGCACATTGGCCGCCTTTCCATTGCTCTCTGGGTGACAGTGAAGTTTTCTTCCTCCGCTTTCATTGTTGGCCAGCTTTCTGCTCCATATATCATTGCTGGCGGAAGAGTGGAGTTAAACAGTTCTTTTCTTTTCTTCATGGGCAGTTCGTCATCTGTTAGAGACAAGACAACTCATTCTAAGGGGAATGCAGGAGGAGGCGAAAGACGGGGTGGGCAACTTTCAACAAAATAAAGACGTCTCTAACAGATGATAAACCTCTTTTTTGATTAAATTAAAGGCCTGATATTTTTTCAGACCTGCTGAGTACCCACAACTCCTGTGGAAGTCAATGGGAACAGAAGGTGCTCAGCATGTATGAAAAAGAGTTCTAAATCTTCAGTATCCAGTGTCTTCTACAAGTGCTAAGTTCGCTTTGAGGAAAGGGCAGGGTAGGGCTGCCAACTTTCCAGATTTTCAAAACTGGACACTACACCCTCCCCCCCAGTCACTTGCTTCCCCCCACCCCTGTCACTCCCTCCCTCCAAAGTCGTTCACTCTACCCTCTCTCTGGACTCACATGCTGCCTTCAGAGTTGTGCTTGGAGGAGCTGACACGGAGTCTGCCAGGCTGCCCAATCAGGGCACGGCAGGATGTAGCAGTGGGGAGAGGGGCTGGGGAGAGCCAGGGCCCTGAGAGGCTGAGAAGGCGGAACGGGCTGTCACAGGTGGTGAGCATGGCCGCTGGCCCTGCTCCTCAAACACCGTGCACTGTCAGGATCCTGCCTCCTCCAGCAGCAGCTGCTCTTCCCGCCCTCCCAGCAGTGGAGGCCAATTGCGGTTACTGCAGAAACCAGCTTTTGGTGTCTGGTCAGCAGTATTGACCAGACACTGCACAGGTACCCTTTTGACTGTACTTTCTGGTTGAAAACTAGACACCTGGAAATCCTAGGGCAGGGGAAAATGGCTAGAAATTAAAGATTTATACATACCAGACCCAGTGGTCTAGGTTTTACCTTGCATGATATGTAGAGTAGTTCATTGTTTGGAGACTTATGCTTTCACTTACATATTATTTTGAGTGTCCCAAAATGTGTTGGCTTAGGAGTATCTGTAAAGAACCTAAGATATTAAAGCCCCAAAGAGTTTACCATGTAAACTCACAAGTGACATAAGATGTGTGGGTTATAAATAAAAGGGGGGGATGGAGGAGGGTTAGGACAGAGGTTGCAATAATCTTGCTCAGCTGCTCAATTAATATATTTATGCATCTTTGTTACATCATTTTATATATTCACCTCTTTTATACTAGAGAAAACTCACTATTTATATGCAGTACTACAAAAGTGAGTGTTTAGGAAAGATCTGATTGAGAGGATGGTGCCTTGGTGAACAGGCTGTAGAATGGTGCTCCTTGCACAGGGACATCATGTAAGACATGGAGACCAGAGGAGAAGGAAACAGGGGATGAGGGCTAATGTTAGTGGATAGCTTGGGTGCTGTCAAAGAGGTAGATGAGAGCTGAGTAATAATGGAAGGATTGCAAGGGTGAGGTTTATCTGACCTCTGTGTTAACTAAACATCCTTTATGCCTCCTCAGTTGCACTGATTAACTCTTGTGCAGCTGTGGAGCAGCTGAACTCAAGAGAAGGAGCTATTTCTTGAGATGGTAATGTAGCTAAACATTTTTTTTAGAATGTCTCATCAACCTCTGATGTCTCATATTTCTCAATGTTTCACCTGTCTTCACCCATGTCCTATTCCTCCTTGAAGAATATCTGTAGCCTTTATGATCTTCACCTTTTCCGCCTTTGGTGATAAAGATTCCCTGGAACTATAAAGGGATAAAAATGTTGTTCCTTTTCTGATTATGAAACCCTAGGGGGGGAAATGCAGAGTTGGCATGGGTTTCCTAAGAAGGGAAATTTCAGCTACTAGGCTATGCAATGAGTTGCAAAAAGTTCAGATGTGTGAATACTTCAACTTGATTAGTCCCTAAAGAAATCCCCCCACACACATCTAAATTAAAAATCAACCAGTGGAATGTGTTTAGTTAAAAATATTAATTGGACTCTTCAGCTGGACTAAGAATTCTCAGCTACTATTCTGAAAGCAGGTTAGTTAATGTGGTTCCATCTAAAGCCCCCTTGGCATGAACCAAGAAATTATGTAACCCCCCAAAAAAAAAAATACTGATCAGATATCCCAAAAATTATACAAAAGTCTTCAGTATTCTACTATCAGGAGGGAATGTTTAGAGCCAAAAGTAGAAGAATTTCAAGTCATTACAGTTCTCCCATTAATTTGGCATTCAAGTTTAGGAAGATCATTATCTGTGCCTCAGTGCATCTCTTATAAAATGGGTAGGCACTATAGAGATCTATATTTTTTGTATAACACTGTATTTACATAACAAGGTTCAGTTGTTTTTATTTTCCATGGTATCCTTCTGAGTCAGTGGGTCACACATTTCTCCTTGCTACAGATCTGACTTTCAGGTCATACCTCATCTGTGTACTCTTTAATCTGAGTGGAAATTCCAGAAACATTCCACTAGTTCCTGTTGACAGTGCCGGTGTACGTGCTCCTGGGACTACTAGTCCTCCATGGGAAGCCAATATTGGTCTGTAAATTCCACTGGAACCCGACTACTTATGAGGTGGAAACTTCCTCAGAAAAAGCAATATATCTCATAGTTACAACTTCCAAAAGATGAGACTACCACTTTCAGTCCAGATTTTATCCACTGACGCCCAGCTCTCCTCTTTCCAGGAAATCTCCTTTGGCAATTTCCTGTGCTGAGTAGGTTTGGAGACCTATATCCATGTACCTAGTCATTTAGCATACTTCAATTAGCCGAGGTTCCACAATGAACAAGACTGAACGGCTTTCAAATTTTCCTGTCTCCGCATGAAATATCAATCTGGTGCTTCAAATACTATTTACAGGCATACCTTTCTACCTTCTGGAAATCAAGATCATATTCCTCAAACAGCACTCTTTAGAAGAACAAATTAAGTAGGAATCCTGTGTATCAAAAACCTGCTTTTTAGTTTTCCCTGGAAAAGTTGTTGTATAACAATTGCCAGATTTCATACTTTCATATCTTAAAATCTATCCTTCAGTTCATTAGTTAAGATGCTTCTTTCTTCTAACTTAAAAATGCAAAGAAAATCCATTTATACTCCCTAAATTGTGAAAAATCATTGAATAACTCAGCAGAACAACAACTTTCACAAATAAAATGCTCTACAATTTATGGGGGCCACAAGACAAGGAGAAAAAGATATCCTCTTAGGCCACATCACCATTTCTTGGTTGACTGAGCTTGCCATAGAAAGGCATACTTGAGTCCCAATCTGCCAGCTCTTTAGATCATGGAAAGATGGAGAATTTTAGGGTAAAATACATGTGGTACTGCCAGAAAAATCATTCAAAAAAAAAAAAAGTACAAAATATAGGTCTCCCTGGAGGCAGCCACTTCAACAAAAGGCTACCTTTCCTTGTAAAAGTTTCCAATCTCATTCCTCCTTCCTTTTCTCCTACTGCATCTGGCTCAGTCTTCCCAGTGCCTCCAGACTGAATGTATGAGTGAATGAGAATAGGATCATTTCCCCCCTCTTGTCTGTTGGTTGGTTTTACAATATCTATCAATCCATAGGGGTCCTCTGTTCTTTTCTTACATCTGTATTTACAGTATGTACTTCTGTTTCCTCAGAGAACTATAATTCTAGGATTATTCAGCTTTGAAAGTTGTTCCCTGGAGGCTTGTGACACACTCCCGGCCATTTATAACCAGAGGATTTGGTGCCAAGATAAGTTAGTAGGCATATGTTTGTGAGGTTGGTGCATGGACCTAATTAAATAAAGCTTCTAGACTGGTGAACATGCTTGTATGAGGTGTAAGACTAATTTAAAGGTAGGACAAAACCTTTCAATATTTAAATTCTTTTTAACTGGAAACCCCTAGAAATAGAGGGATCATAATGGAAACCCTTATTAACATAATTACAATAAGAAGATATGAAAGTAGAAATTAAATTATTTTAGTACAGTCAAAGTAGGGTTTTTGTCTTTAAAAATTACATCATAATAGGTTCTGAATATAACATTAGGCAACCCTTTTTATAAAAAGGAAGAAAACATTTTTGTTTATACAGGAATAGAGTTGCCTTTTGTAGTCACAACAAATAATACCCTTATGTAAATGAATGCACTTCTCCATGTAACCACTAGATGTCACAAGTACTATAGGAGCCTGAGAGGTGACTAAGGGCCTGGTGGAAATTCAACAACATATCACAGGACTTCACATATTTCACTGTTTCCACATGGTAGATGCCAGAAGAATCTGATACAGTGTGATATATAGAAGCAAGGTACAACTGGAATAATGAAATTTCAAAAATAAGCCCTTTTTAAAGGCTGGTTGTAACAGTCCTGTTGGGTATTGTAAATGCCTCAGGTGCACTTGATACTGCTGTTACGTTCCTGGCTTTTGGTTCTAATTTTTATGGAAAGATGGATTGAACTTCAATTTAAGAATATTCGGTAATCCCTCTCAGGACATACTGTAACAGCTGGTATTTCTGTGTTGCAGCAAATTGATTCCATACAGCAGTCAGCAATACTTATGGCTGGATTCTGACAAAAACTTCCAAAGCATTTTAAATAAATTCAGCCAAAGAAAATAACATCATCAATGCAAAAATGTAGCTTAATTTGCAAGTTGGGGGGGGGGGGAACCCTATTCCACTCCAACAAAATATTAAGCATTTTACTGGTAAGGATTTCATCAGGTCATTTATTTTTCATTAATATATATATAGGTTCTGGAGGGAATAACTTTATGCCATATATACATTTCTTAAATAATAAGGCAGTTTAATTTTTTTTAATATTGAATGTTTTACCATGAAATAAAGAAAATGAGGCATGACATCCAGACTTTTTAATATATGAAGTGTGTGTCGATCAACAGAATTTTCAAGTTTATGTGAGCACTTTTCTTGAAGTATCTGCAGTTTTAATTAGTAATAATGCATGCATTTGTTGATGAAAATGCCTTTGAAATGTTTACTACATTCATTTTTTGGCATGGGACAAAATCTTTAAGTTGCACATAAATCAGAGGTATGTGATAATGATGTGAGCTATTGCTGTATTTTTAACAAGTTCAATAAGCTCATGGAAACGGAAAAACCTGTTCTCTATCAGATAGCTGACATCCTTCAGATAAGGATAGTCATATTCTGATTGGGGGATCATAACTGAGTTTAAAACTTGTATCTTCCTTTATGAAATTTATATGTATAAAAAAGTAAAAATTGAATCTGTGCTTTTTCTTAATTTGTACAGTGTGTCCTTGGCGTAGATGTCAGTATTTTTTTTCTAAACTGAAGTTTGGCTTCACTTGCATATAGATGTTTTGTAACTCTAGCATCATAAGGAAATCTTTGTCGGCCTTGAGTGCTAACCTTTCTTTTCTCTGTTTCAAATTTTGCGTTTGGTATGAATTAATGGAGTTGTCATTGACTTGAAAATAATGCCTTTGTTCAATATTAATACAATATATTTGCTTGGAAGTTGATGCATCATTTAGTGAAAACTTATTTTTCTCTTTCCCACAATCTCTTAAAATCAAATCTTCAATATGCTGTCTAATTCAAGTAAAATATTAGGTCTTCATTTTTTATATTCTTAAAAATCCATTGTATTTACCAAAAAGTGGATGTTTCTGCTGGTGCAATAAAGCTTGTCAGCCTTTACGGTTTAAAACAAGTTCTTAGGGGGAGATAACTTTACCCTGTATGTGTAATTTAAACAAACCAGTATTTATTTTTTTTAAGTCTGAAAGTTAGCATATAAAACTTTGCTTTTGGCAAACTTACTTTTTTTTTTAAATACTTATTTTAATAACAAGTTCAGTTTGGAGCATGTTGGCAACCTTGCCTTTATAACTAAAAATGGATTATAATTTACTAAACAAAATCTGACAAACAGTCCATGATAAATTATAATACTTGTAGAGGGTTTTTTCATGTGTGGAGGACAAAATATTGAACAGTTCCCAACGGTTATGGCACTTGTGCTTTAACCTTTTATAAGAATCTGTGTATACAAGAGTGTCCAAACTATGCACCGTCAGGACCAGGATAACTTCAAAAGAGAACCATTCTGATTAATAGTGTGGATGTTTTTAAAACAAAAACAAAAAACATCTTTCCTGTATATACATTCTTATGAAAAATTGGAGCCATTCTGATTTCTTACTTAGATAACGTATTTTATTTTCCAGAATCTAGAGAAAATATAATCTTGATTTCAAATCTCTCTGTCCCTACCTTGGTCTGCTCCACTATGAGTTAACACTAGCAGTCTTAACTCTGTAATACAAATCAGTGAAAAAGAAATCCAATCCTATTTTAACACTGTCTTTTGTACTTAAATCTTGGTTTTCATTTCAATTATATCTCTCTCATAATGGTTCTCTATTTTTCTGAAAGAACTGATCAGAAATAGCCTAAAAGTTTAAATTGGCAGTAATTACAAAAATATATTATCACTATGACTTTCTAGCAGTAAATATACAGGGTCAGATCCTCAGCTGGTGTAAATGGTCACAGTTCCATTGAAGTCAGTGGCCCTATGACCATTTATACCTGTTGAGGATCTGCCCCACACAGTACTATTTGTACAATTTCACTTGAAGTTTGGAGCTATGCTCCAGGCAGTAAACACAGGTTGTACTTCAGATTTTAAATGAATTGAAGAGATATGATTGAATCGGAAGTTAAGTGGAGGCCTTGTATAAATTAGTGTTAGACTAAACAGAGGTTCTTCTGGTAAAGTAGTCATAAATTTTGAGCAATTTAAAGTATTTACTGTTTTGGAAAAACAGCCCTTTTATTTCCAAAATATTTGACATTGTAGGGTTAAAATGTGTAATTTTAGTGAAGGAAATAAATTATTTTTACAGCAGCATAGGATTAAAGACTGGACTGAAGAAAACAAACTTGCTTCATCTTGGAAAAAGTCTTAAGTCTTAATATAAAAACAATGTACTCTCTTGTTTTAATTGAGAGCATCAAATTAAATCAAAAGCTCCTTTAGCAATAATGATTTGACTTGGTCACTAGGACAGTATTTCGAGGAGACTGCTAGCAACTCAGATCAAGTTTTAATTTTTTTTGACATACTTAAACTGCAATAATTTATGGTTTAACAGTGTTCTTTATTGTAAAATTATGTTTCTGCTCTTTCTAGGGGAATCTTGGAGATTGCATAAATCTTTGTAGAAAACTTGGCTGCAGGCAGCTGAACTGAAATTAACTGCTGCCTTCTGGCTGTGGAGCACTATTCTAACGTTCTTGTGTGATAGTCTGTAGACTAAATCATGCCAGCTTTATCAACTGGATCTGGAAGTGACACAGGTACGCAAGCCTAAAAGGACTATATGTTCCCCCCTTGTCTTAGTTGTGAAGTCTACAATCTTTATCTACAGAAAGATAATTAATTACAGTCATCTAATCGAACACATTTTTAAGTTTAACCTCTTCTCCCCTTACTTAATGTAAATACACTAAACATCACAGTTGAAAAATAAAATCCTTCAGATTATGTATTCATCTGAGCAATTTCTTTTCAGTCACTGTCTCCTCTTGGTGGATTTATTTATTTATTTATTTTAAGAAAAAGGAATTAAATCATTTTACATGGCCCAATGTGTGAAACAGTCTAGACTGTCCTTTATTTGAGTTACAGATACGAGTGGAGTTATTTCTGAACACTAACTATTTAGTTTTGATTTTTCTCTTAAAAAAATTAATTAATTTTCAAGTTTTTTCCCCCCACTCCTGCTATCGCACATAAAGGTTCAGTTTCCATCACTGAGGGTATGTCTACACTACCTGCTGGATCGGCAGGCAGCGATCGATCCAGCAGGGATCAATTTATCGTGTCTAGTCTAGATGCGATAAATCGACCCCTGAGCCCTCTCCCGTCAACTCCTGTACTCTAGCGCCGCGAGAGGTGCAAGCAGAGTCGACGGGGGAGCGGCAGCAGTCTACTCACCGCGGTGAAGACACCACAGTAAGCCGATCTAAGTACGTCAACTTCAGCTACATTATTCATGTAGCTGAAGTTGCATAACTTAGATCGATCCCTCCCCCCAGTGTAGACCAGGGCTGAGTGTATGCGGTGGCAATACAGTAACTCCTCGCTTAACGTTGTAGTTATGTTCCTGAAAAATGCGACTTTAAGCGAAACGATGTTAAGCGAATCCAATTTCCCCATAAGAATTAATGTAAATGGGAGGGGTTAGGTTCCAGGGAATTTTTTTTCACCAGACAAAAGCCTATATATTATATAGATATACACACAGTATACGTTTTAAACAAACAATGTAATACTGTTCACAGCTATGATGATTGTGAAGCTTGGTTGAGGTGGTGAAGTTAGAGGGTGGAATATTTCCCAGGGAATGCCTTGCTGCTAAACGATGAACTAGCACTTGGCTGAGCCCTCAAGGGTTAACACATTGTTAATGTAGCCTCTCACACAAGGCAGCACGAACACGAGGGAGGGGAGACAGCATAGCAGACAGAGACCGACACACACCTTGGAGAGAGAGATGCACACTGCCCCTTTAAGCAAGCTGACCCACTCTTAAGTGCATTGTCTTTTTAAGTGGATCAGGAATTTGAGACTGCAGCTGCTGCCCAAGCTCTCTATGTCTTTCTCCGTCTGTGTCCCCTCCCTGCTCTATATGGAGAAGGGGTAAGCGGGGTGCAGGAGCAGGCGGGAGGGGGACACCCTGACATTAGCCCTCCTCCTTCCCCCCTGCATAGCAAGCAGGAGTCTCTGGGAGCAGCTCCAAGGCAGAGGGCAGAAGCAGCACATGGTGGGGGGGGGAGGGACAGCTGAACTGCCAGCAATTGATAGCCTGATGGGCGGCTGCAGCACAGGGAACTTAGGGGAGCGGGGAGCTGATAGGGGGGCTGCCGGTCCACCCTGGTTCCAAGCCCCCACCAGCTAGCTGCAATGGGCTGCTCTTCCTGCAAGCAGTGGACAAAGCAGGTGGCTGCCAAATGATGTTAGACGGGAGCATTGCACAACTTTAAACGAGCACGTTCCCTAATTGATCAGCAACGAAACAATGTTAACCGGGACGACTTTAAGTGAGGAGTTACTGTACAGTTATAAAGATTTTTTTCCTACCGTTCCAAAGTTTTACCCTTTTCAACAATACTAAAGTATCTTGAATGTAGACAGAGCCTTAAGTTCTACCTTGCTGACACTTTTAGGAAGGAAAAATCAAATGCCCAAATACAAAATGGGGAATAACGAGCTAAGCACCAGTACTGCAGCAAAGGGTCCACGGGTTATAGTGGATCCAAAATTTAATCTGAGTCAACAGTGTGGTGCTGTTGAGAAAAAGCCAAATGTTGTTCTGGGATGTATTAACAAGAGTGTATGTAAAACATGGGAAATAATTGTTCCACTCTCCTTAGCATTGATGAGGCCTCAGCTGGAGTAACGTATCCAGTTTTGGGCACCACTCTTTAAGAAAGATGTGAACAAATTGGAGAGAGTCCAGAAGAGAGCAACAAAATAAGATATTTAGAGGAAATTACTTATGAGGAAAGGTTGTACGAATTGGGCATGTTTAGTCAGGAGAAGAGAACACTGAGGGGGACATAAGTCTCTGAATATGCAAAAGGTAGTTGTGAAGTGTTTTCCATGTCCACCCAGAGTAGGACAAGAAGTAATTGATTTTGTTTGTGGCAAGAGAGATTAGGTTAGAGATTATAAAAATACTTTCTAATTCTAAGGATAGTTAAGCACTGGAGCAGCTTACTTAGGGAGATGTGATTCCCTCTCATCAGAGATCTTAAGAACAGGTTAGACACACATCTGTCCAGGGTTGGTCTAGATGTATTTAATTGTGCTTCAGTGTGGGGGGACAGACTAGATGACCTCTTGAGGTCCCTTCCAGCCCTACATTTCTTTGATCCTATTTACTAATAATACTTAATATTGTATGTTCAAAGGTGTATCAATACCAGCTAATCTTCATAGCAGCCCTGTGCACTAAATAAGTATTTTTTATCCCCATTTTAGAGTAGAGGAAACTGAAGCAGCAAGGTAAAGTGAGTCATTTTGCCCAAAGAGACACAATAAATCTGTGACAAAGCCAGAATTAGAACTTTGGAATTCCTGCCTCTTAATCTTGTGCTCTTTCCTTTGAATACACAATTAGAAATGGGAGGATTGTGAAAAGGGGGGATTCCAAAATGCATGAGGAGTTGCATTTGGTTACAAGTCTAACTGGATTTTATGGAGCAGAGATAGTTAGTTTTTTTGCTACCAATCCAGATTTTCTCCACATAAAATTAAAATTAACCTTTTCCTTCTTTCCTTCCTCTGACTCCTACTTCTCTTGCTGGATTTCAGGAATTTGTTCCCCTCCCTCCCCTAATATACCACATTCTACTAGCATGACAGTTGAGGCCAGCTAGTTTGCCCATGTTGATCTCTAGCTTTGAATTATGGAGTACTAGTTATGGAGTGTTTGCTGTGGAGGATCTTCTGCTTTGGTGCTTTCTTGCTTTTGTCCACCTGCCTTTGCTGACCTTCAGAGCACCACTTAAGGTCATTTACTGGTATTTGGCCAAATATTTTTTCTAGTGTTCAGAGTATTTCAAACAGAGATGGGCAGTGGAGTGATGGGTGACTGTTGGTATCGGATATAACCAGTGTGGCTTACTTAATTACTTAAATAAATGTATCCAGAGGTGGTGGTGAGGGGGACATAATGAATCTGTGAATAAATAAAATGGCTTGGAAAAAGGTATGAAAAATTAATTCCTCAATATTAAAATGTGTGGCTTTTTCTAAAGCACATGTATTGTAATATTTTATACATGTGAAGTTCAAAGCACCCATTTCATAATTATGATTAATGACAAAAGCTTAGTTGTCCCCACAAACCCAAGAAACATATTAATAAGAATGATTATGCCATCTGTGTCTTACTGCTGAAATAATTTTTTGACTTTGGGCCAGATACAATTTGTTTAGCACTTCAAGGTTTAAAGTGCACCTCTTTACTTGAGCAAAGGCTCAGGTTCTGGAGGAAGGGATTATTCTTCCACCCTTTCCCTGCAGGGAGGACAGCTACTGTTTGCAGGATAGGAAGATGTTTTAGGTTTTTGGGGGTTTCTATCCTGGTTTTAATATAACCCTTCCAGCCCCCGACCTGATACACACTGCTATCATTTTGCTTCTAGTATTCCAGCTCTTTGACTTAAATCAGAATGTAGAGTTCTGTTGTCTGTGCTAGTCCCAGGCGGGCGAACACTCTTTCTCCACCCCACTATGTAAACATGAATTGTATGTTGTGAGATGTAATGGAATCTGAGCTGCTCCAAACTGTGAGAATTTGATCCCAAATTAGTGTGCTGTTTAATGGGGTCAAATAGCAACTGGGCCCAAATTTGCCTTTAAGGTAGGAAAGGCGATTTCATACAAGCAATTAACCAGCTAAAACACCTAATAATGAAAACAAACTTCTTCACTCCCCCATGTCCTGCACTAGCCCTTACTTAGGGCATGTCTACACTGGCAGAGTTACAGCGCCGGCAGTTACAGCGTTTAAGGGAGAGCACGCTGAAGGGAAACCGCTGTTGTGTGTTCACACTGTCAGCTGCCTGCGCAATAGCGTGTTCACACTTGCGGCACTTGCAGCGGTATTCGGAGCCGTGCACTCTGAGCAGCTATTCCACAGAGCACCTCCTTCTCTTCTGCTGCTAAGAACTGTGGGAGGCGGAGGGGGTCGTGGGGCATCCTGGGTCCTGTCCCAATGACCCGTGATGCATTGCTTCGTATCCCAGCAATCCCTGTGCTTCCGTCCGCATTTGGTGTCATCTTTCAATGGTTTATATACTGTGTGCCCTGCCTCCTTGGGCTGCAGGAATAGATCCCGAACTGTTCACCAGTATGCTGCTCGCTCTGACCAACACGTCACAAGTGGCAGTGGAGTTATTCCTTAAACTACAAAGGCAAGAGGAGTGCAACATTGATCTTGCCACGCGTAGTAGCTACGACACAAGATTACTTGTGGCATTCATGGAGGAGCTGACCACAGGGAATGCCGCTTTTGGGCTCGGGAAACAAGCACTGAGTGGTGGGATCACATTGGGATGACGAGGAGTGGCTGCAAAACTTTCGCATAAGGAAAGCCACATTCATGGGACTGTGTGATGAGCTCGCTACAGCCCTATGGCGCAAGGACACGAGAATGAGCATTGCCCTGCTGTTGGAGAAGCGCGTGGCAATTGCACTGTGGAAGCTGGCTACTCCAGACTGCTACCGATCGGTTGCTAATCAGTTCGGTGTGGGAAAGTCTACCGTTGGACTCGTGTTGACAGAAGTGTGCAGGACCATTAATTGCATCCTGCTCCAAAAGACCACGACTCTGGGCAATGTGCGTGACATTGTAGATGGCTTTGCACAAATGGGCTTCCCTAGCTGCGGAGGGGCGATAGATGGCACGCATATTCCAATTCTGGCACCAGACCACCTAGCCACCGAATACATTAATCTCAAGGGGTATTTCTCAATAGTTCTCCAGGCGCTTGTGGATCATCGTGGGCATTTCACAGACATTAACGCAGGCTGGTCCAGAAAGGTGCATGACGCACGCATTTTTCGGAACACTGGCCTGTTCAGGAAGCTGCAAGCAGGGACTTTCTTCCCGGACCAGAAGATCACTATAGGGGAAGTTGAAATGCCCATTGTGATCCTGGGAGACCCCCCCTACCCCTTAATGCCGTGGCTTATGAAGCCATACTCAGGGCAATTTGACAGCAGCAAGGAGCGGTTCAACAGCAGGCTGAGCAAGTGCAGCATGACTGTTGAGTGTGCTTTGGCCGTTTAAAAGCCCGCTGGCGCTGTCTATATGGGAAGTTGGACCTGGCCGATGACAATATTCCTATGCTTATAGCTGCGTGCTGTACAGCCCATAATATTTGTGAAGGGAAGGGTGAAAGCTTCACTCAGGGCTGGACTGCAGAGTCTTAGTGCCTGGAGGCTGAGTTTGAACAGCCAGAGATCAGGGCTATTAGAGGGGCACAGTGCAGGGCCATAAGGATCAGGGATACCTTGAGGCAGCAATTTGAAGCTGAAAGCCACTAATATTTGTTGCTATTCTTGGGAGTGCACTGCTTGTAATGCTAGGAGGTGATTGGTGCACATGATGCAATACGAGGGTTTAACATAATTTTATGTTGCTTTGCAGGGCTCTTTTTGCTTTCAATTAATAGAATAAAGATTGCTTTCAAACCAACACAGTTCTTGTATTAAAAGACAACAACTGGAGGAAAGAGTCAAACAAAGAAAACCATCAGCAGTGAGGTGGATGGGGGAAGGGAAGGTCCCAGGAGGAGGAGAGGTCACGGGACAGCTAAAGATTTGTGTATGTCCAGAGATCAGATCCAATCTTCTCCTTTGGAGTACAATGCAGCAGGTACTGTACTGCAGCGGGTACTGTACTTCAGCAGGATCAAACTGCAGAGGGATGGGTGTTGAGTGCAGGGGGTAGTGGGAGTCCTCAGTGCTGGACTGTGAGGGGGGAGGACTGGAATGCTGCGGGTATAGACTGGAGCCAGGAGGTTGATAAGAGTGTTGGCGGTGTTGGGGGGAGGGGGGGGGACATGGCAAAGAGTTTTGCGACAGCAGCTGCAGGGGAGGTTGAGCGCGGAGCTGCTTGCTTTGAAGTGCTAGCATCACCTGGAGTGTGGCTGCTTGGTGCTCCATAACCTTTAAGAGCCACTCCGTGGCTTCATTCTGGCGTGCCGCGTTCTCCTTTTGGTTCCTCTTCTCGCTGTCCCGACACTCCTTCAGTTCCTGTTTCTTGGCGGTGGAGTGCATCATAACATCACGCAGAAAGTCCTCCTTAGTTCTTCTTGGCCGCTTTCTAATTCTGTGCAGCCATTCAGCCACCAATAACAAAGAAGGAGGCTGGGCTCCCAAGGTCATCTCTGTGAAATTTAAACGCAACATTTTACAGAAGCAGTATTGTTTGCAACACAGACAACGCTGATTCAGTGTTTTAAAACACAGCCAGTACTCTCACACCTGTCACTAACTGGCTGACCCCAGGCAAGCACACATGAGCCACAAGACCCCCAAAATAGTGAGTAGCCGCAAGGGCAGGGCAAATCACTCTTCCTGGACCCTGCTGTACACTGGGCTCGTGGCTCTTGTGGAGAGCCAGCACTGTAGGGTGGGGCCTGATAATCATTCCTGTCCCCACACTTTCCACAGGGTGTGATCATTATGGAAGATATCTCGCTGCTGAGGGTGAGCGGGAAATCAAGGGAGGGTCTTCTCCAAGCCTGTGCCTTCTGCCCTGGCCCCTATCTGGCTCCCCTGTGTGCAGCAATGGTGTCCCCTCCCACTCCCCACCGGTGACAGCACAGTGGCATAGGAAAGTTACCGTTAATGGGGCAAGAAACAAAGCAGCTCTGCCGAAGAACCTGCGGCAGCGGATTGCCCAGTATCTCCATGGGAGTTTCCTGGACATCTCTGAGGCAGATTCCTGTGAAGTGAGGGAGTCAATCAACAGCCTGTTCTGTCGCTCAGACTAGGCATGCGGTGGGAGACAAGGCTGCTTTCTCCAACCCTCCTGCCCCCAACAATTTGCTTCAGTGATTCCTAAAATCAGATCCACTTACCAGGGGCCTCCTCTCCTGCTTGCGCTTCGCCAAGATCCGACTGCTGTGACTGGCTAGCCTCCTCCGGGGTAGAAAAGAGCTCCTGGCTGCATGCATCTCTGACCTCCGAGTCATCCTCTGCTTCTGGGTCCTCCTCCCCCTCCACATCCTCGTCCAAGATTTCCTCCTCCTGGCTCAGTCCACTCTCGACTGGCACGCGAGCCACCGAAGTATCCACAGTGGTCTTCGCAGTGGAGGTGGGGTGCTGCCGAGTATCACATCCAACTCTTTGTAGAACCGGCCGCTTGTGAGCACAGCTCTGGAGTGGCGGTTTGCCTCTTGCGCCTTGTGGTAGGCGTTCTGCAGCTCCTTCACTTTCACCCTGCACTGCAATGTGTCCCAGTCATTGCCCCTTTCTGTCATGCATTGTGAAATCTGTCTGTAGGTGGTATAATTCCTATAGCTGGAGCACAGCTGGAACTGGACAGCCTCCTCTCTCCAAATGCTGATGAGCATTGCTCCAAGCGGGGGATCGCCTGGCGCGTGGAGCAGGCGTGGACACCTGGAAAGATGCGCTGAGACTACTGCATGCATCACCGAGCAAACAGGAAGGGGATTTTCAAAATTCCAAAGGAATTTACGGGGTGGGGCTGACAGTTGGTCACCCGAAGGCAGGGCAGTAGAGTTCAAACCGATGACCAGAGAGGTGAGAACATGCATTGTGGGACACCTCCCGGAGGCCAATCGCAGCAACGTAATCGACCACAGTGTCTACACTGTCACCGCAGCGCTGTAGCCCCAGCGCAGAAAGCTGTACGCCTATCGTTGGGGTGGTTTTTTTAAAGTGTTGCAACTGCACAGGTTCTGCGCACTAAGTGGCTTAGCAGTGTGTACATCTCTGGAGTTACAGTGCAGAAAGCTGATTTACTGTGCAGAAACTTGCCAGTGTAGACAGGGCCTTAGTCAATGCATTATCTTTGTGATGTTACCTTGTCCTTCCTTCAATTGCTTCCCTGCTCACTTATTATCCTTTTGTTAAGTCTGGAATTATCTTTGTAAGCTCTTCAGAACATGGATCATAACTCTGTAAACAGTTTTGTAAAACACCTGGCAAAGTTTTTGATAAAATATATGAGGTAGAGTACAGTAAACAGTGCTTGCTGCAGCTTCTTAATGAATTTGGTTTTATGAAAGACACACCAAATGGTAATTTCAGTCCCTACCAACCTGATCAGAACTTGAATTGGTGACATAGAGGTGAAAAGAACAGGAGTACTTGTGGCACCTTAGAGACTAACAAATTTATTTGAGCATAAGCTTTCGTGGGCTACAGCCTACTTCATCAGATGCATAGAATGGAACATACAGTAAGAAGATATATATACATACAGAGAACCTGAAAAGGTGGAAGTTGCCATACCAACTCTAAGAGGCTAATTAATTAAGATGAGCTATTATCAGCAGGAGAAAAAAAAGTTTTGTAGTGATAATCAGGATGGCCCATTTCAGACAGTTGACAAAAAGGTGTGAGGATACTTAACATGGGGAAATAAATTCAATTTGTGTAATGACCCAGCCACTCCCCGTCTCTATTTAAGCCAAAGTTAATGGTATCTAGTTTGCATATTAGTTCAAGTTCAGCAGTTTCTCATTGCAGTCTGTTTTTGAAGCTTTTCTGTTGCAAAATTGCCACCTTTAAGTCTGTTACTGAGTGACCAGAGAGGTTGAAGTGTTCTCCTACTGGTTTTTGAATCTTATGATTCCTGATGTCAGATTTGTGTCCATTTATTCTTTTGCGTAGAGATTGTCCGGTTTGGCCAATGTACATGGCAGAGGGGCATTGCTGGCACATGATGGCATATATCACATTGGTAGATGTGCAGGTGAAAGGCTCAGTCTCTTTACCAGTCCCAAGTCTTCCCATATTTTCCATCTTACTTTCAGCTTTCTTGATGACATTATGATAGTATTCTTAAGTTACACATTTTTAACAAAATAAATGCTTCTAGAGAGATACTCAGAAATGACAATTGTAATTCAGTGTTGTCTTAAAAACTGAAGTTCAGTGTATTCCTGGTGATCCATTTTATTATAAACCTTATTGTTGGATTGAGAACATTTTTGTTTTAAATGCAGATTAATTTAAACTTTAATCCAGCACTACATAACTCTCAACTGTCTGAGAATCTCAGGATGTTCTTTCTTTAAACCTTAGTTTCTTTGAATTAAAGGAGGAGTATATGATCAGTAATTTTACTTTTTGCTTGTTGTTGTTACTTAGTGCATAACTTTTGAAAGGTTTCAGAGCGGTAGCCATGTTAGTCTGTATCAGCAAAAACAACGAGGAGTCTTTGTGGCACCTTAGAGACTAACAAATTTATTTGGGCATAAGCTTTCATGGGCTAAAACCCACTTCATGTATTTTCCACTCCATGCATCTGATGAAGTGGGTTTTAGCCCACGAAAGCTTATGACCAAATAAATTTGTTAGTCTCTAAGGTACCATAAGGACTCCTCGTTGTTTTAATTTTTGAAAGGGCTGTTGCCCCACTTTTCTCTCAGATTTGGAATCCCAGGTGCCTCAGTGCCATGCTGACTCTTAGCAACCGTCTTAAATTATTTCCAGAGCCAGTGCTCAAGGCTATCTCCAAAGTCTTTAAAGTGTTTCTTTTTCTGTTGCAAAAGTTTCTTTGGATGTCTTCTATCTGCAAAACTAGAAAACAGAGCTTAAAGACTTTGAAAGTAGACATATACCCTTTATCGGGTGAAGCAAATATAAGACTGTGCCTGTGAGCTTCCACATGTTTAGAAAGATTTGGGGTGATATCCTGACTCCATGGGAGTTTGGCTGTTGACTTCAATGGAGTCAAGTTTTCACCCTTAAGCTTTATTGTGTAATTTCTGTATGAAAAATGACATTGTGGCGTTTCGGGTTAATGTCTGAAACTCCATATTGAATTTGTTCTGTTTACAAGTTAAAAATGTTTTTCTAGTTGCCCGCCAAAGAAACTTACCATGTGATCTGAAAAACAAGCTTTATATTTTCTGACTGATGCATTATCATGAGTAAATCCAGGTTTAGCAAAGCAAATTCTGCCCTCAGATGATTGGTGCCACACACTTGCTAGAAGTGGGGTTGCACTGATGTAATGGAAGTCAGAATTTGGTCCTGATGTCAGATCTTTTAATAATCTGGTACCAAGTTAAAAATCGTCAGTGTGCAAAACAGAATTGAACTGAAGATGTTCTCCCACTGCATGCAGTGCCTGGTAGCACACATTTTGGCCTTGGCTACACTTGCAGATGTACAGCGCTGTGAGTTAAACCTGACTTCGTACAGCTGAGTAGGGAAAGCGCTCCAGTCTGTCCACACTGACAGCTGCCCAGCGCACTGTCATGGTCACATTTGCAGCATTTGCTGCGCCATTGGGAGCGGTGCATTATGGCCAGCTATCCCACAGAGCACCTCTTCCCATTCTGGCGCTGTGGGTTGTGGGAAGGGGGCGTAGGTGAGGGGCATTCTGGGTCCTGTCCCAACGCCCCGTGATGCATCGCTTCGCATCCCAGAAATCCCTTTGTTTCCGTCCACCTTTGGCGCCATCTTTCAACGGTTTCTGTGCAGCGCGATCTGTTGTCTGCTGGAAATGGAGCCCGAACTGCTGAGGCGTATGCTGACTTATCTCGCCAGCACGTCACTTTTGGCTTTTGAACTATTCCTTAAGATCCAAAGTGACAGTGAGAGGGAGGAGTCCGACGATGCTATTGAGCCGCATAACACGTACGACACGAAATTGCTTGTGGCATTCACGGACATGCTCAGCACCGTGGAACGCCGCTTTTGGGCTCGGGAAACAAGCACTGAGTGGTGGGATCACATCGTCATGAAAGTTTGGGATGACGAGCAGTGGCTGCAGAACTTTCGGATGAGAAAAGCCACTTTCATGGGACTGTGTGAGGAGCTCACCCCCATCCTGCAGCGCAAGGACACGAGATTGAGAGCTGCCATACCAGTGGAGAATCGGGTGGCTATTGCAGTCTGGAAGCTGGCAACTCCAGACAGCTACCGGTTGGTCGCAAACCAGTTTGGAGTGGGAAAGTCGACCGTTGGAATCATGTTGATGCAAGTTTGCAGGGCCATTAATCGCATCCTACTCAGAAGAACCGTGACTCTGGGTAACGTGCAGGAAATAGTGGATGGCTTTGCACAAATGGGGTTCCCTAACTGTGGAGGGGCGATAGATGGGACGCACATTCCTATTCTGGCACCACCCCACCTAGGATCCGAGTACGTTAATCGGAAGGGGTATTTCTCTATGGTTCTCCAGGCGCTTGTGGATCACCGTGGGCGTTTCATTGACATTAACACAGGCTGGCCCGGAAAGGTGCATGACGCACGCATCTTTTGGAACACTTGGCTGTTCAGGAAGATGCAGGCCGGGACTTTTTTCCCAGAGCGGAAGATCATGGTAGGGGAAGTCGAAATGCCCATTGTGATCCTTGGAGATCCCGCTTACCTGTTAATGCCGTGGCTCATGAAACCCTACACAGGGAGCCTTGACAGCAGCAAGGAACGGTTCAACTACAGGCTGAGCCGGTGCCGAATGACTGTGGAGTGTGCCTTTGGCCGTTTAAAGGGCCCCTGGCGATCTCTGTATGGGAAGCTGGACTTGGCCAAAAACAGCATCCCCGTGGTTATATCCGTGTACTGTGCCCTCCATCATATTTGTGAAGGGAAGGGTGAAAGCTTCACTCAGGCATGGACCTCTGAGGTTGAACACCTGGAGGATGAATTTGCACAGCCAGAGAGCAGGGCTATTACACGGGCCCAGCCTGGGGCTGCAAGGATTAGAGATGCCTTGAGGGAGCAATTTGAGGCTGAAAACCAGCAGTGATATCTGGTGCCCTGCACGGGAGTGAAGTGCAGTAGTTCCAATCTTTAGGAATCAGTGTTTGCTAAGCAGACTTGCAGTGCCTGTTTATTTCCTGGGCTAAGGAGTCTTTTACTTTATGCAATAATAAAGAATGTTTTCAAAGCCAAAAAATCCATTTATTGAAAAGAAAAAAAAATTATTTATTGAAAAGAAACAAGGGGGTGGAGTGGGGAACAGTACAATCACAGATTCGCGTATGTCCTGTCTGGTGTGCTGTGCAGTGAGTGCTGCACTTCAGGATAGCTATACTGCATGGTGATGGGGGTTGAGTGCAGAGGGTAAGGGTCGTGGTTTTCAGGGATGGGTGGTGAGGATACTCGTGTTGGAGGCAGCTGGTGGTGTGAAGAACACGGAAGTTGGGGAAAGTGGGTTGGAGGTGACAGTGGGGCACAACGGAAAGAGTTTTGGGACAAGGGCTGTGGAGGAGGTGGCATTTGCGCTTGCGGTACTGCTCCTTCTGCATGGCTACGAGCTCCTGGATAGCGTCTGCTTGGCGCTCCAGGATGCTTATGAGCCGATCCGTGCTTTGCTGCCGGTGCTCCGTGCTTTGCCGCCGGTGTGCTGCGTTTTCCTGGCGGATCCTGCTTTCTCTCTCCCTCCAGTTCTGTGCTTTCTCATTCTCTTTAATAGATTGCTGCATCACTTCTTGCAGCATGTCTTCTTTGCTTTTTCGCGGTCTCTTCCTGAGTCTTTGCAGACTCTGAGCAGGCGATAAGAGGGACGGCTGAGGTCTCAAGGTTGATGCAGCTGTATAGGCAAAATGCAACATTTAACAGAGGCAGCATTGTTTATACCAGACAGAGTAATGATTCCCCCCGCACTTAAGGAGTAGAAAACACACAGGGTCTACACAATAGCATAATTTTCCCGTCCGAAACAGAGCACACATATCCCATGGGAGCCTCAAAATGGTGAGTAAGGGGGACTGATTGTTTCAGGGCTGCACTGTCCTCTGGGTTTCTGTGCCTTGGGGAGAGCCAACAGCTTCAGGGGGCACCTACACTGAACACTGTCCCAACATTTTCCACAGGAGTTCCACCCTCGCTGCTGAGGGTGACCTGGGAAGCAAGGGAGGGTCTTCTACTGCAATGCGGCTTCCGCCCTGGCCCATATGCAGCTTGCCTGTGTGCAGCAATGGTCCCCCCGCCCCTCGCAGCACAGTGGCGCGGACACGTTAGCCTGGCTGGGACAAAAGACCACGGTGGCTCTCCCAATAAACCTGCGCAAGCGCATTGCACACGTTCTGGATGAGACATTCGAGGAGATTACCGAGGCCAATTACCGCGATGTGATAAACCACATCAATGCACTATTCCACATCTAGGCATGCATGCCTAACCCTCCTCTCCCAAAGAGCCCGCACCGAAAAAATTCCTTCCCGAAAAAAAACCCGCTTACCAGGAACCTGCTCTTCTGTTTGTCCTCCACCAAGTACCGGCCGCTGCGACTGGCTACCTTCCTCCTGGCTCGAGAAGAGCTCCTGGCTGCATGGCTCCAGGGATTCCGGGGTGTCTCCATCTGGCCCACCACCTTCACTCCCGTTTTCCTCCTCCTCCCCCCCCCCACACCGGCTCTGAAGTGTACATGGTGGTGCTCGGAGTGGAGGTGGGGTTAACCCCAAGTATCGCATCCAGCTCTTTGTAGAATCGGCAGGTCGCGGGGGGAGCACCTGAGCGGCCATTTGCATCGCGGGCTTTGCAGTAGGCACTCCGCAGCTCCTTCACTTTAATCCTGCACTGCAGGGCTTCCCGGTCATGGCCCCTTTCCATCATGTCCATTGATACCTTCCCGAAGGTATCGTAATTCCTACTGCTGGAGTGCAGCTGGGACTGTACAGCTTCCTCCCCCCAAACACTGATGAGGTCCAGCAACTTGCCATTGCTCCATGCTGGGGCTCACTTGGCGCGTGGAGGCATGGTCAGCTGGAAAGATTTGCTGATAGCACTCCACGCCACGCCGGGCTGAGCAAACAGGAAGGGGATTTTTAAAATTCCCGGGGAATGTAAAGGGTGGGTCACATGGTTGGTTACCTGAGGCCAGGGCAGTTGAGTTTGAACTGATGACCAGGGTGGCTAGAACAGGCATTATGGGATACTGCCGAATACTTCTGGAGGCCAGTCACAGCGCATTGGGCGGCCACACTGGCGCCGCAGCGCTGCAGCGGTAGCGCAATACATGCTATTCCTCTCAGGGAACGTGGAGTACATGCAGTGCTGCAACCACGGAGATACGGCGCTGCAAATGCCTTGCCAGTGTGGATGGGGAGTGAGTTACAGCGCTGCAACTCGCAAGTGTAGCCAAGGCCTTTGTCAGTAATACAAGCATATAAATTGAGTACACAATGGATGCAGATCTGTCATTTTTAGACATTTAAAAAGAATACACATTTTTCAAATAGATTTTAAAAACAAAAACCCTTCTCTTTCTCAGTCTGTTTTGTAATGCAAAATAAAGCTATGAAATTTTCAAAAATAGCAGTATTGTTTTTCTAGACCAGTGGTCTCCAAAGTGAGGAGCGCTTTTTTATTTTTTTTGCTTCGGCAGTTCGGGTTTGTTTTTTTTTGGGTGGCAAAAATGGTAGAGCCGGCGCGGCGGGGGGTGCATGTTCAGAATTTTTTTACTGGGGTTACAGGGGGTGCGCAGTCAAAAAAGTTTGGAGACCACTGTTCTAGACTACTAATAGTGCCATATTTTATGATTGTTGCAGAATTTTGCTCTGAGCCCTCTGGAGCTGCAGCATTGTTTGTGCTGCATTGTATGCTCTACAAACATTTCACTGGAATGTTATGTTAGTATAACAATTTTTGTTTACACCTCTACCCCGATATAATGCAACCCAATATAAAACGAATTCAGATATAACGCAGTAAACCAGCGGCTGGGGGGGGGGGGGTGTGCGCGCACTCTGGCGGATCAAAGCAAGTTCGATATAACGCAGTTTCACCTATAATGCGGTAAGATTTTTTGGCTCTCGAGGACAGCGTTATATTGGGGTAGAGGTGTATTATGGACTTGTGAGTAGCTTCATCTCCCAGAGAGAACTGCAAACAGTGACAAAGTTTAGATACCTGTGTTCCCTGGCACTGAAAGATTTTTCTACCACTTTAGTACTTTTGGGGCTTAGAATTTACTCCCTTTATTTAATACTACATCATTTATTTTAATTTATTTGGTCCTACTTTTGACTTAACACTTTCATTCCCAAAGAGTCTCTGAAATATTTGTGTTGCAGGGGAAAGCTGATGGTGGTAAAGCTGAGAGAGAGACATGGAGGGGAGAGATTCCTGGGGCACTTCAGTGGTGAATAGAGGGGAGGGCCCAGAAGAGAGGACAGCAGGTCCTGTTCTGCTAATGCACTAGATATCAGAGAGAGCCACGAGACTGCAGATAAGACAGTTCTCCATCCTGTAGGGTATGTAGAAGAGGTGATGGCCAGAAGTCTAAGTACACTGGTGTGAAACTGGGAGAAAGGAAGGTGAGGAAAAGTGATAAAGGAAAGGCCTGTGGTGGGAAGAGCTGTTTGTTCCCTAGTGCAGTGGCTCTCAGCATTTCCAGATTATTGTACCCTTTCAGGAGTCTGATTTGTCTTGTGTACCCCCAAGTTTCACCTCACTTAAAAACTACTTGCTTACAAAATCAGACAAAAATACAGAAGTGTCACAGCACACTATTACTGAAAAATTGCTTACTTTCTTATTTTACTATATAATGATAAAATAAATCAACTGGAATATAAATATTGTACTTACATTTCAGTGTATAGTATATAGAGCAGTATAAATAAGTCATTGTCTGTATGAAATTTTAGTTTGTACTGACTTCATTAGTACTTTTTTTGTAGCCTGTTTGTAAAACTAGGCAAATATCTAGATGAATTGATGTACCCTCTTGAAAACCTCTGTGTACCCCTAGGAACTTCACGTGTATCCATGGTTCAGAACCATTGCTCTAGTGGACTGTCAGGTTACAGGGTTACAGTGCAGTGAAGTCTTGCAACCCTTGGTCAGAGCTGCTGAGACCTGCCACTAAAATTTCATATTACAATGAAGTGGTAAAGCCTGTATTTGCTAACGTGAAGCTGTTAATTGTGCTTTATGTTTATCATGAAATACTCAGTGGACTACTGCCAACATTTTCAGGTGTGAAAGTTGCATAGGGGCTCCACAGCAAATGTAATATGCAACTACCTCTAGTTACACTATAGTTCAGGTTACAATACCACTTTCCTAAATTTCCAGACTACTGGAAGTAAAGTCGGTCTGAAAATTGATGCCAGTTGAGACAACTCTCCTGGAATGATCTCTGTCTCTAGCAGCCAGAGGCATTAAATGATATGTAGGCTTGCGTTAATATGAAAGATGTAGGAAGCTAAGATATACCTGGCTAGCAGTAATTGTTATCAGATTTAATCCTTAAAAATAACAATATGATGTAAAAACTGTACCTGAACCTTAGTTACTTGATTAGCAACATCTTCATGGTGGTTAGTAATTTCATACCACTCTGAACAAATTTTCAAAACTTCTCTAAGTGAGTTAATCCTTTTAAAAACATCGGTGATAGATTCAATCAGCAATGTGGAATTAAAGATGTGTGCTGTTATATTTACCAATGGTAAGTGTCTTAAAACTATTAAATTACTTAGATACAATCTTACCTTTAACTTGTAACATTTGACAACAGGAACAGTTTTTACTTGATCTTTTTGAAAGAAGCAGCAAGGAAACTTTAGTTGTGAAATAGCTTTAACCAATAGCAGGGAGAGTTGTTTTTTGACCAAAAGATTAAGAAATAGCTGTTTTTGTAAGACAGAAAGCTATAATCACATGAACAGTTTGACAGTTTCTGGTCATGACGGCTGTCCGTTGACTAGAGCAGACTATTGTGTTGTAGTGTAAAATGTAAGAGTGCCAGAACCTAGATTAGCTGCAGAGTATTGTATACATCAACTGTCAGAGGAAAGATGCTGTGGCTTTTCAGCCCAGCTTCAGGTCAAGGACTGACTGTTTTACTGTTAGTCCTAAAACTGTTAATTTAAGTGACATTTAGTACTAATAGTCACTGAAAGCCTGCCATACTAATTTCCAGTTTCTCGACATGGAACAGCTACAAATGTTCAAATATTCTTTTGCTCTCTTGTGATAGGAAACCTGTGTAAAGGAATTTATTGTACTCTATGGATTTCAAAGTTAGGAATATGCGAAATATTTGCGATTCATTCAAATCACTGTTGTATTTTGCCTAAACATATCCATGAGACATTATGTCTAATGGACTATTTTGAAATGTGGGTATATTTTCTTACTGATTTGAGCACATAACTTTTGCTTGTGCTAAGTGTTATACTCATTCAGTGAGACATTTTTTCCTTCAGTATACTAAGTGATATGTCCAGCTTCACAGTACATTTTTAATGCCTGAAATACAACTTACATGAACATCTTCCTGATTGATGCATGAAATCCCACTGATCACAGGGCCTTTTGATACACTGGGGAACATAGTATGAAAAGTGAGGTTCATGGTAATCAAATTAAGTTTTCCAGTAGCTTTGGGCTCAGTTCAGTAATAAATAGCCTTGACCACTGCTCTTGGAAGGCTTCATTCAATCCTTAAAGGGAAACTGTTGTTCCTTTTTTGCAACTGTAAAATGCCACATTAGGTATTCCATACCACTCCTCCCCAGTGCCAGTCCCTCACTCCCTCTTGCAAATGCTGTGAATTTAGAGTTAGTGCATTAAGCATGCTCAGTGAGAGTCTCTCCCAAACAACCTAATGCTGGAATGAATTTTTTTTTACTATATGCCAGATACCTCTTTGGTGTTGATGAGGACTTAGATGCAAATATTTAGTGAATGACTCATCACAGCGGATGTCTATACAAGTGGCCAGTCAATTCGTTAAGAGCATTCTGGATACCACAGTATGCAAACTTCCTTTGCGGGCTTGGGGTA
Organism: Emys orbicularis; assembly: GCF_028017835.1. NCBI lineage: Eukaryota > Metazoa > Chordata > Testudines > Emydidae > Emys > Emys orbicularis. The sequence goes on along the minus strand of NC_088684.1, from coordinate 266,553,815 downwards.
GGGGTAAAGGCACTGGCATTTTTGAAAAGGTAAACATGGGATCTTTGCATGAGCGTTTCCACTGTGTTAGTTTGTGCTCACTAGGTCACAGTAAGTCAGTACTATCATTATTTTGTTGCTATTGCAGCTTTGCATAGTATTTTAAAGTGGTAGTCCAAGTAGACTTGATTAATTTACAGAATATGATGCCTGCTGATATTAGTGTCTAGCAACTATGTTTAGATCTTCTTAGCTGGTGATCAGCTCAGTATAGGCATAGGGTCTCTGCAGCGTTCTGTCCTCCACTATATGAATGCAAATGGAAATAAACTATTCAGCTCAACTCAGTGTTAGGGTGACCAGATGTCCCGATTTTATAGCGACAGTCCCAATATACGGGGCTTTTTTTTATATAGGTGCCTATTACCCCCCCCCCCCCCCACACACACACACACTGTCCTGATTTTTCTCACTTTCTATCTGGTTACCCTACTCAAAATGAACTGGTAAATCTGAAATGTCCCTGTTAAGACAAATCCTAAAACACCAGTAACTGTTTCGAACAACTGCAAATATTTACCTCCTGTAGTCAAATACTAACACTAAAGTCTTTCATTTTACAAGAAGGAGAACTTAATTTAAATGCACTTTTTTTTTTTAAATCTGTAGAACTCCCATTCAACGTTTTCTATCATAACATTATTTTCAGATAGGTTCTCAAATTAATGTAATTCAGAGTAATGAGAGATAGCTACAAACTTCATGTTTAAAAAAGTTCTGCATGTTGGTTTTTACTGTCCTGAGTAGGTTTGCAGTCTTGCCCTTTGAAATCATTTATGACAAAATTGCAATTCATTATTAACCAGAAAACAGCAAAATGAAACTTAAATAAAATCAATATTAACATTGGAATTCTGTTTACGATATACCACTCATAAGGATATCAAAATTTGACTATTTCTTAAAGCTAAAAAACCAGTAGTCTGGTATTTTTTCCAAATATGCTGATCACTAGGGTGACCAGATGTCCTGTTTTTAAAGGGACAGTCCCATTTTTGGGGACTTTTTCTTATATAGGTGCCTATTATCCCTCACCCCCGTCCCGTTTTTTCACAGTTGCTATCTGGTAAACCTACTGATCACCCTCAGCAGTCACAGACTTCATTGTGAACTGTGGACTGTGTTCAGTTCCTCTGAAAATCAGGCTGGTAGTGAATTTGCGGAAAACAAAATGTGCAGTTGTTTTAAAAAGTCACTTTTAAATGTAGGAATGAGTTAATCACTGTGGCCCTGATCCTGCACATTGGTGAACTTTATGTACTGTGAGTAGTCCAACGTATATCAGTGGGACTGCCCACACTCCATAAAATTAAACATGTATGCAAGTCTTTGCATAATTGAGGCCTGAAAGATTAGTCTATCTTAATGCATGCACATACTGTATACACTGTTTTTTTTACTGCAGCTTGTATACACACACTAATCTTAAATACCATCTTCGCAAATATTTTTTTCAGATAGTCAATGTTAGTGACTTTGACTACTGTACAGTAGCAAATGATGTCAACATAACAAGCAACAAAAGCACAAATTCTGTTATTTCATTTTGGCTAACTAAAATGTTGTCTGATCCTTTGTAGAACTGTAAAAGTATACTTTAAATGTGAAAAAGTAAGCTTGTTATAAATGGCAGCAAACAGTGCTGATTATTTTACCTTTGACAAAGTGGAAAATTTAAAGGTTCATGTGTCCCAGTTTATTAATACAATAAAATTTGACAGTGTTGTTCTGGGCTTAGATATGTTCTTTAGGGTTTATTACCCCTTAGTTATAGTAAAAAGCTTGGTTTTAAGCGTGGCATTATTATACAGCATACTAATTCAGAAAACTAATTAACAAATGAAAGTAAATGCTCATCCATTCGTCTCAGCTTTTTGAAGTTTTTTTTCTTATACTACTCCTAACAAAGTTAAATGTTTTCTTGTAATATGTAAGAGTGATGGAACGCAGAGACCATATTTTTTTATCATTTAGCACTGGTTTATAGCTTCCACAGGCTTGTCCTAATAATGAAGTTATGAAGGATATGACAAGAATGGTGATATTAAATTTCTCTAGACTAACAGTAAATTTTTCCATTCTGATGTCAAGAATGTTGAGCATCTGGAATCTGCAATATGAGTGGTTCACTATGGGAACACTTTCGTCAATTACTTAGCCATTTATTCTTCTCCTAGGAACTAGTGGTCTTCTACAGAATATAATACTATATAGGAAACAATTTTGTAGAATTGGAAAAGAGTTTTTTGTCCTGTTGCTTCTGATTTAAAAGCTTTCCATTATTTTTGAGATTTAAATTGTATTAGATCTGCAATTTAATTTGTATTTAATTTAAATTTTTTAAATAATAAAACTTGCCACTATGATGCATTGTTCTCCTGATTCAATAAGGCAAAATTATATTAATTAGGTTTAGAAAAAACAAAACGCACACACCGGAGACAGGTACAGATGTGAGTCCATAAAAAAGTATACAGAATTTTCTCTGCTAGCTATTTAACAAAGGACTACACCAGTGGTTCTCAACCAGGGGTACTCAGAGGTCTTCCATGGGATACATCAACTCATCTAGATATTTGTCTAGTTTTACAACAGACTACATAAAAAGCACTAGCGAAGTCAGTACAAACTAAAATCTCATACATACAATGACTTGTTTATACTACGCTATATACTATACACCGAAATGTAAGTACAATATTTATATTACAATTGATTTTATTTTATAACTATATGGTAAAAATGAGAATGTAAACAATTTTTTAGTAATAGTGTGCTGTGACACTTTTGTATTTTTATGTCTGATTTTGTAAGCAAGTAGTTTTTAAATGAAGTGAAACTTCATGAAGCAAGACAAATCAAACTCCTGAAAGAGGTACAGTAGTCTGGAAAGGTTGAGAACCACTGGACTACACAGAACTTAGAAATACAGCTTAGATTTTCCCTTGAAATTATTTCCTTTGTCGCAGTTGACAGATAGCTGTGGTTCCTACTCTGCCAACATTTCCCTTTCTTTCACAATTAGTGCAAAGATTGCTTTCCCCAGAGCCAGTTATCTCATCATAGAAGGCAATCAGGTTGGTCAGGCCGGCACAACCCATTAGGCGACCGCGGGCGCTGCGATTTGGGGGGCGGCGACCGTGGTGGTATTTCGACGGCGGGACCTTCCGCCGCCTAGGGTGGCGGAAAAGCTGGCAGCGTTCCTGGACAGCCCCCAGCCCAGGTCCTTTAAACGTGTGCCAGGTTGATTTAAATCTTGGTTTTAGGTAATGTAAATTTTATACTGCCATAGGCAAAATTATTGTATGCAGTGTAGTTGTAGCCATATTGGTCCCAGGATATTAGAAAGACAAGGTGGGTGAGGTAATACCTTTTATTGGACCAACTTCTGTGGGTGAGAGAGACAAGTTTTAACGCTTACACAGAGCTCTTCTTTAGGTCCTGAGACTTTTCTCTCTCACCCGCAGAAGTTGGTCCAATAAAAGATATTACCTCAACCACAATGTCTAATAAGCAAAATAATGCAATCATTTGGTTTTATTCCCCTGTACGTTCAGCTGAATTGAACTTCATATCAGTGTCTCTGCAGAATCCAAAGTACTGATGCAATTCATCATTACCTTTAAAGTCCTTAGTTCTTGAATTAATAAAAGCCTAATGAAAATATAATGTAAATATTTTTCTACCAGAACTTTACAAAACTATCTACAATACTTTTCCTCCTCATTCAGTCTTTCTAGGGTACAGGGCATTGTTCAGTTTATGTATCATATTAGGTAATCTTATTAACCAGATGTGACAAAAATCAGTAATGCGCATACTAGTACCTAGAATTAGGAACCCATCATTATTGAAGTTGACACCTATTGTTGCCATTGGATTACCGCTATTTCATTTAGTTATTTAACTTTACATTTCTTTAACTTTGAAGACAGTTCTTTTCCCCCAAGCTTTTGAGATGGGAGTGCTGGGCTAAGGGCAGGAATGGGGGTATTGTTATTTGAGATCAGTGGCTAGAGTAGTGGGGAAGTCTTTTCCTTTGCAGGTTTGCAAAGTTGTCTTTTTTCTGAGTGTGTGTAAATTGGCTGGTATTTTTAAAATGTCAGTCACCTTGAGCCTTTCGGGAGGTGGTTTGTTTTCTAGAAATCTATATGAATCTATGTGTTATATGTAATCTGTGTACTGCATTGTATCTTGAAATGTGAAAGTATTTTGATTCTGGGAAATTGCTACAGGTACTTTTTTTCCTTGTTCCAAAATAGAAGCTGGCTCAGCCTATAAATTCCTGTTTGTTCTTCTTCATTTTCCTAGCTAACTAAATTTTCTTTAACTTGATGGGCACCTGACCAGAACAATTGAAGGGTAGAAAAAGAAACCATTTTCTGCAGAGCTGTTTACAGCATTGCCAACCCCAAACACTTAAAAATCATTAGTAAAGCCCTCCAAAATCTTTTTTTTTTTTTTTTTTTTAAGGATTTTTAATTTTTTTTTTACCCTCTGGCTTTTGAACATTTAGGGTATGCTCAGGTCACGTTTTCCAGTTTTCTCCACAACCATGAGATTAGAAACTTTAATTCAAAAAGTAAGCTGAAATTCTCATGTTCACATATTTCTAGGAGTTGGGGCTTAAAGAGAAACATCACATTTATTGAGACTGACCCTAAAATTGTGAGACTGGACAGCACTGCACTTAGGATAAAAATGCTTAGAATTTAGTTAAAGTGGTATGGTTCCTCCTTTTGTATGCAGAAAGTGTCCTGTGGAGAGTTATGACTCCAAAAGCCATTGCTTTGTTGTGGAAAATTGTCCTCATGGAAGTAAAGGAGGTGAAGGGCAAGAGTGTACACCTGACCTTATCTATGGACAGGTCTACACTAGAAGCGCTACATCAGTGCAGCTGCAGCGCATCTGGTGAAGATGGTCTCTGCTGCCAGGAGAGTGCTCTCCCGTTGGCATAATTACTCCACCTCTGCGAGAGGCAGAAGCTAGGTTGCTGAGAAAGAGTTTCCTGCCGATATAGTGCCGGTGTGGACAGCGCTTAGGTCACTGTAACTTGCGTTGCCCAGAGGGGCGTCTTTTTCATACCTCTGAGCGACGTTAGTTAGATCAACTTAAGCGGTAATGTAGACCTGCCCCCCAAGCTCTTCTTCGAGGAGTGTCCTTGTGGGTGCTCTACTTTAGGTGAATCTGCGTCCCTGCGCCTGCAATTGGAGAATTTCAGTAGCAGTGCCTAGTTGGGTCACACATGTGCTGTCCCTGTCTCGTGCCTCCTCTGGCGGTTACATAGTGCTGTGTGACCAACTTCCCTTCTTCCCCCCTCCAACCCCCAGTTCCTTCTCTACCACCCTTGGCTTGAGACAGAGCAATCAGCAGTGACTCCGAGTTTACCTTTAGTTTAAGAATTAGTTTAGACTAGTAGCTTATAGAACTCAGTTTAGCTAGTTACTAATTTAGGTACCTTTTTATATTCCTCATTTATTTTTTCTTATTATACCTTTTAGTATAGCGTAGATACCTTCCCTCAATGGGAGAAACTCTACTAAGGGGCATGCCTGAATCCCTGGGTTTTAAATGCTGCCTAGCTTGCCGGGAATCAATCCTGGTTTCTGACAGACACTCCAGTGTGTCCGCTGTCTTGGCAAGACACACATACCGCAAAAGTGCTCCCACTGCCATAATCTTAAGACCTATGGAGAAGTCTCTGCGCCCAGCATCCGATCTGGGATCACGGACCCCTCCTGGACATCAGTCTCCAGTGGGAGCATCTGAAAGACATTCCCCACCACCATCTCAGAGGAAAGAGCACTCCTCCAAAAAGATGGCCAAGAAATGTGCTATGACCTCCCCTTCCTGAGGCCTAAAAGAGATGATCCCTGACCCCTCAGATGCTATTGTTACCGACCACACTGAGGCCAACTACGTCTGAGGCGGCGGGACCCTCAGCTGCCAAAGGTACCATGCAAGCCAAAGACCCTAAGCGGGCAGGCTCAGAGAGAAGCAGCAAAGGGAAACTTGCCATCCCTTCCTTGGTACTGCTGGAGCCATTCAAACATGTGGGACCAGCAGTGCTGCAGTCTACGGCATCACCTTCTGCCGCCATGGCTCCTAGCTAGGGTGACCAGACAGCAAGTGTGAAAAATCAGGACGGGTGTGGGGGTAATAGGAACCTATATAAAAAAAGCCCCAAATATCGGGACTGTCCCTATAAAATCGGGACATATGGACACCTGACTCATAGTGCACAGTCCTTGGTACCAACAACTGCTGAAATTTCATCGGCATCACCAACAAAACCCTCCTTGGTACCAAGATGCTTTCAGTAACACAAAAATTTCTGTGGCACAAAGACCTCCTAGTCTCTTCAGCACCAGAATCTCTCCTCCTTGGTACCAGTGTTACTCCAGCATGCTCATTATCTTACCAACTTACACCACTATGTAAATCAGCTTTTCCTTTCTCCAGTGATGAGGAGGATGATTAGGAAGGGGAGATCTACTTTTCACGTCACTCCTTGCCCATTCAGGCAGTCATCAGACCAGGTCCACTAGAACAACCTGAACACCACTCCAGACCTGAAAGATATGGGTGGTACACACATCCATGGATGCTGTCAGCAATGCCATTCCCACATCAGTGGCCCTACTGGGACCCAGGGGTGGCATACCGTCAACACTATTCTAAGCTTCTTAGTATCCACAGGGACAGAACAAGACATTCCCCACCACACTCAGTACCCGGACCCTCTGAAGCACGGAAGAGCCACTCGAAGGACTGGAAGAGACTTCTGATCAGGAAGTCACCCTAGCTGCCAATTTTTCATCCTCCTCTCTGGACAAAGCCATCATGCTCCCACCACCCACGATGGGTGATGATTTTAAACAATTCCCAGAGTTGTTTAAGAGGATTGCAGACTCACTAGAGATACCACTGGAAGACATTGCAGAGTCCCAACATAAGTTGTTGGACATCCTACAAACATCAACTTCATCCAAGATTGCTCTCCCAATAAATGAGAAGCTCCTGGCCCCAGCCAAGATCATCTGGCAGACCCCAGCAACAGTTGTAAAAGAGCGGACAAAAAATATTATGTCCCTTCCAAGGGAATGGAATTTCTGTTTTCACATCCCACACAAAACTCTCTGGTAGTAGAGGCTGTGCATGAATGGGGCAGACAACATCACTCTAGATCCACTCCATATGATAGGGACTGGAAACGACTAGACCTCTTTGGGAGCAAGGCCTGCTCATCAGCAACCCTACTGTTCAGGATGTTCAATTATGAGGCATTAATGGCCAAATACAACCACTCCAAGTATTCAAAGATGTCTGAATTTATTGATCACCTCCCTGGGGACAAAAAATAGCAATTTAAAGCAGTCATCTTGGAGGGTCACCTTCTAGCTCGAACTGTCTTACAAGCCTGACTGGACACAGCGGCACGCTCCATCGCCATGGCCATAGTCATGCGCCAAGCTTCCTGGCTCCACCTCTCTGGATTTCCCAAAGAGGTACAATCCACCGTTGAGGATCTCCCGTTCGAGGGACTGTAGCCGTTCACAGCTAAGGCCATGTCTACACTTACAGTGCTATGGTGGCACCAATATAGCTGCGCCCCTGCAGCACGTGTGCTGAAGGCACTCTATGCCGATGGGAGAGAGCTCTCCTGTCGGCATAAAAAAACTACCCCTGTGAGCAGCATAAGCTATGTCAGTGGGAGAAACTCTATTGTCGACATAGCACCGTGCACACTAGCACTTATGTCGCTCAGAGGGGTGAAATATTCACTCCCCTGAGAGACATACGTTTTGTCAACATAGATGGTAGTGTAGGCAAAACCTAAGACAGATGAGTCGCTCTACACACTAAAAGACTCAAGGTTGACTCTTCGATCCTTAGGCATCTACGTGCCTACACAAAGAAAGAAGCAGAAGAAATACTACTCTGTGCAAAGAACAAGATCTGTGCCATACACACAACTACAGAGGCAATATGACCCTCAAAAACATAGACAGAGACCCACAAGACTGAGACCCCTCCCATCTCAGCCATCAATATCCCAGCAACCCCCTTCTAAGCAAAAGTTTTGAGGGTTTGATCTAGGCCCCAAGATGCATTACAAATTCTCAAGTGCTGGAACCATCCACAACCATACATCCTTTTGGAGACCAGCTGTCTCCATTCCACCCAGCATTGCAGACCATCATGTCAGACAAATGGGTACTAAAAATTATTGAGACTGGCTATTCAATCCAATTTACCTCTATCCCCTCACTAACCCTCCCTCCCCGTCCCTCTTCAGGGACCCTTCTCACAAGCACCTACTGCGACAGGAAGTAAACCATCTTCTGCACCTGGGTACTGTAAAGCCAGCACGAACACAACACAGAGGGAAGGGCTTCTACTCCCATTATTTCTTAACCCAGACAATAACCAGAGGATAGGGGCCCATTCCGAACCTAAGGAAACTCAACAAATTTGTGAAAACCCACTGATTCTGTATGGTCACTCTAGCAGCGATAATTCCAGCACTAGAACAAAGGGACTGGTTCTCAGCCCTCGACCTCCAGTATGCATATTTTCACATTGCAATACACCCGTCACACAGGAGCTCCTTCAGATTTGTTCTGGGACAAAATCATTGCCAATACAAAGTACTCCCTTTCGGCCTGTGTACGGCTCCATGGTGTTCTCCGAAGTTCTCTCAGTGGTGGCAGCTCACCTCCACAGACAAGGGGTCATAATATTCTCCTATCTGGATGATTGCTTACTAAAAGCCTCCACATGAGAAAAGGCCTTAGGAGCTATCTGAAAGACAATAGTTCTCTTCACAGAGCTGGGCCTACAAATAAATGAGCAAAAATCAACGCTCATGCTTGTACAGAGACTAAAATTCATTGTGGCTTACCTCGATTTATTGAAGGCCACAGCCTCTCTGCCACCACATGGATTTGTCACTCTAGTCAATCTGATCGCTATAACACAAACCAGCCCACATTCATTGGCCAAGACCTGCCTCCATCTATTAGGCCATATGCCAGCAATAACATTTATTGTGAAGCATGCCAGGCTACACATGTGCTGCCTTCAAGGCTGGCTCAGGACAGTATATATTCCAGAGACACAGTATAAACAAGTGCCTTACAATGCCAGTCAAAGTGAAAAACTCTCTGCACTGTTGGGCTCAACCATACAATATTTGCATAGGAGGCACCTTTGCACAGACTCCTCTATCAATGATACTCTCAACGGGTGCTTCTCTGCTAGGTTGGGGGTACACTTGCACAAACACACAATCCAGGGCAGGTGGTCCCCCTTGGAATCAACACTGCACATAAACCTACTGGAACTATGAGCAGTCTGCAATGCATGCTCACACTTCCTGCCCATGATCAGGGGCAAGACCATAAAGGTGTTAACGAACAACACTGCTTGTATGTTTTATATAAACCGACAAGCGGGGCATGGTCACACTCCCTATGCACAGAAGCGATGTGATTATGGAACTGGTGCATCCGCCACAGCATCAATATATTAGCCTCCTATCTACCAGAATGCCAAAACACCACTGTGGATGCGTTGAGCAGAGCATTTTCTCAGGACCACAAGTAGGAAGTAAACACCCGGGTACTACAGAGTATACTCAAACGCTGGGGGTTCCCAACTATAGCCCTCTTTGCGACAACCCAGAATGCCAAGTGCCCACACTTCTGCTCAAGAGCAGGATTGGAACCCCAATCCCTAGGTGATGCTTTTCTTCTCAAATGGGATGCACCCCAGTCCTATCCAGGATATACAAGATAAAGACTGACAAATCCAGTCATCTAGATAGCCCCCATGTAGCCCAGACAAACATGTTTCCCTTACGTGTTGAAAATGATGGTGTGCCTACCACGCACTCTTCTCCTTCCATATCTCCTATCTCAGTATGCAGGCCAGGTTTTCCACCCAAACTTGGCAATACTCCACGTGAAGGCATGGCTACTCCATGGTTCCAAGGCAATGAAATGACCTGTTCAGAGGAGGTAAGGGCCATCCTATTAAACGGCAGAAGGTCTACTGCACGATTTACTTACCTGCACAAAAACGAAGCGATTCCACATATAGTGCCAGAATAGACAAACAGTGGTGACTACCTCTCCTTTACCAATGATATTAAATTATCTTCTAGAACTTAAGAAATCGAGTCTATCAATGAACTCGATCAGAGTACACCTTACGGCAATCATGGCTTTCCATTACAAAGTTGACGAGTTCTCAGTCTTTGCCCACCCACTAAACGATTTCTCTAAGGTATATATAGCCTTTACCCTGAAATACAAAGCCCTATTCCACCATGGGACCTTAATCTAGTGCTATGATGCCTTACTGGGCCCTCGTTTGAACCCTTAGTGATGTGTTCACGTCTCCATCTCTCGATGAAGGTGGCCTTTCTCATTGCTATCACATCTGCATGATGAGTAGGAAAACTTGGGGCTCTCATTGTGCACCCCGCATACATAATATTTTTCAAAACCAAGGTTACTCTAAGACCACATCCAAAATTTTTACCTAAAATAGCTTCCTCATTTCACTTGAACCAGCCCATCCATCTCCCATCATTCTTTCCAAAACCTTATAACAACAGATGAGAAGCGATGTTTCACACCCTGGACATTAGATGGGTGCTAGCATTTTACATTGACAGGACTAAATTGTTGAGAAAGTCACTAAACTTATTTCTCTCCATCACAGAAAGATCTAAAGGAGAAGCCATATCCAAAGAAAGACTCTTGAAATGGATCTCTGAGTGCATTGGCCTTTGCTACCGCCAGCATCAACTACAGCCCCCACTGGGGACCAGCACACACTCCACCAGATTGCTTTCTACATCAATAACCTTCCTCAACAATGCACTTATTGTGGACATCTGCAAAGCAGCAACCTGGGTGTCTGCCCACATGTTAACAGAACACTACGCAATAGAGCAGGACTCTACATCAAATGCTCTGCTTAGACTTATGGTTTTATCATCTGTCACGACTGCAACTCCGAAGCCCCTTCCGTGCAACAAGGGGCACTGCTCTACAGTCACCTAAAGTGAAGCACCTAAAGGGATACTGCTCACAGAAGAAGAGAAGATTACTCACCATGTGCAGTAACTGAGGTTCTTTGAGATGGTTGTCTTTGTGGGTGCTCTACTACCCTCCCCCACCCCCTCTACTTTGTAGTTTCCTGCTAGGGACTCTATGGTAGAGAAGGAACCAAGGAGGGTTTGGTCGCACAGTGCTACGTAACCGCCAGAGGCGGTGTGAGACGAGGACAGCGTATGTATGTCGCAAACAGGGACTGCTACTGAAATTCCTCAATAGCAGACATAGGGATGCAGATTCACCTCAAGTGAAGTATCTACATGGACAACCATCTCGAAGAACCTCAGTTACTGCACAGTGTGTGAGTAACTTTCTCTTACTTTGCTTCTAGAATGTTGATATCATATGTGGAGTATAGTACTATTTTAATGGCTAGAATGTTGAAGCGTTAATTAAAAAAAAATTTAAACTTGTAGATAGCTCAGAGGATTGGCAATGAGATATAGGACCTATATAGTTAATGACAGTCCTTTCATTGACTTCAACAGACTTTGGATCAAGCCTATAAAGCGTTACACATCTAGGACACCAGTTCACATCGGACCCATAGGCTTGTAGTGACCTGAAGCCATTACCATCTAATGGCAGTTTGGTGACCCAAGTGAAATGATTTGGCAGTCTCTCATCCTTTCACATCTGGCAACTATAGGCACTGTTTTTGGCAGTGTTAGCTTAGGATTTGAATAGGCATGATAAACTTAAGTATTCTTATCCCAGAGGAAGTCTCTTTAGAACTTGGTAGAGGGGCATTGCATTGGCAATGTGGGGAAGTTTGTGCAGCTGCTGCCTATTGCTGCACTATGCATTCTCTTGATCAGCAGAGCACACCTAGCACATTCACTAATAATATCAAGTGCAAGGCATACACCTTTCACCTTCTTTTCACTATGCAGGAAAACCAAATAGCACACCATATGTAATAAAAACAACAGCTTTGTTGTTACATGCATAATTTCTCCCTTGGGAGGCAGGAGGAAAAAAGTGCATAGGACACATGCTAACTGTATTGTTTAATGCACTTCTGGAAATTGTTCAGATACCGTGGCTTTTGGAGTAGTATGAGAACCTAGACAGAATTGAATCTGTCTCTAAGACTATTAATTTGGCATCTTTTTCTAGCCCACAGTTCAGTTTGAAGAGAGGAAATGACTGAATCAGGTGACCTGGACTTTGAAAGTTCAGCTTTGGAGATACAGCGTAAAAAAACCTTTTTTTGTTTGTTGGCGTGGAAGTAGAGTTGAGAACCACATATTAAAAAATAGGAATCTTGTTCAAGCAGCACCACAGCTGACCGCTTAATTTCTAATATTGAAATCTTTTTATTAGGGCTGTCAAGCGATTAAAAAAATTAATTGCAATTAATGGTGCGATTAAAAAAATTAATCGCAATTAATTGTGCGATGTTAAACAATAATCGAATACCATTTATTTAAATATTTTTGGCTGTTTTCTACATTTTCAAGTATATTGATTTCAACTATAACACAGAATACAAAGTGTACAGTGCTCACTTTATATTTATTTTTTTATTACAAATATTTGCACTGTAAAAAAACAAAAGAAATAGTATTTTTCAATTCACCTAATACAGGTATTGTAGTGCAATCTCTTTATCATGAAAGTTGAACTTACAAATTAGAATTAAAATAAAACAATGTAAAACTTTCGTGCCTACAAGTCCACTCAGTCCTACTTCAGCCAATCGCTCAGACAAACAAGTTTGGTTACAATTTACAGGAGATAATGCTGCCAGCTTCTTGTTTACAATGTCACCTGAAAGTAAGAACAGGCATTCATATAGCACTGTTGTAGCTGGCATGGCAAGAAGTTTACATGCCAGATGCGCTAAAGATTCATATGTCCCTTCATGCTTCAACCACCATTCCAGAGGACATGCGTCCATGCTGATGACGGGTTCTACCGATAACAATCCAAAGCAGTGCGGACTGACGTGTGTTCATTTTCATCATCTGAGTCAGATGCCCCACCAGCAGAAGGTTGATTTTCTTTTTTGGTGGTTCGGGTTCTGTAGTTTCCACATCGGAGTGTTGCTCTTTTAAGACTTCTGAAAGCATGCTCCACACCTCGTTCCTCTCAGATTTTGGATAGCACTTCAGTTTCTTAAACCTTGGGTCGAGTGCCATAGCTATTTTTAAAAATCTCACATTGGCACCTTCTTTGCGTTTTGTCAAAGCTGCTGTGAAAGTGTTCTTAAAACGAATATGTGCTGGGTCATCATCCGAGACTGCTATAATATGAAATGTATGGCAGAATGCAGGTAAAACAGAACAGGAGACATACAATTCTCCCCCAAGGAGTTCAGTCACAAATTTAATTAACGCATTATTTTTTTAATGCGCGTCATCAGCATGGAAGCATGTCCTCTGGAATGGTGGCCAAAGCACAAAGGAGCATACAAATGTTTAGCATATCTGGCATGTAAATACCTTGCAACGCTAGCTACAAAATAGCCATGCGAATGCCTGTTCTCACTTTCAGGTGACATTGTAAATAAGAAGCAGAGAGCAGTATCTCCCATAAATGTAAACAAACTTGTTTGTCTTAGCAATTGGCTGAACAAGAAGTAGGACTGAGTGGACTTGTAGGCTCTAAAGTTTTAAATTGTTTTGTTTTTGAGTGCAGTAATGTAACAAAAAAAACTTCATCTGTAAGTTACACTTTCATGATAGAGATTGCACTATGGTACTTGTATGATGTGAATTGAAAAATGCTATTTCTTTTGTTTACCATTTTTACAGTGCAGATATTTGTAATAAAAAATAATAAAGTGAGCACTGTACACTTAGTGTTCTGTGTTGTAATAGAAATCAATATATTTGAAAATGTAGAAAAATATCCAAAAATATTTACTAAATTTCAATTGGTATTCTATTGTTTAACAGTGCGATTAATCACGATTAATTTTTTTGAGTTAATCGCGTGAGTTAACTGCAATTAATCGACAGCCCTACTTTTTATATAAAAGCTTGGGGCTGCCCTAATGTAAGCAATCAAATTATATGATTGTGCTTTGTTTGGTCTGTGTTTTCTGCCTGTTCTGCACCTAGATGTGGTACTTCATCTGTAAATAAAATACAGTGTTCATACTGTTTGTATTATAGCAAGTAGCATACATGCTTATCTCTTCCTAAATGACCAGCCTTTTGAGACTATTAGACAATCCTCTAGTATTCTACCAAAAGTTGAGAAAGGGAAGGGTTTCACAAGCTATTTGATTAGCTCCACCCCCAACCTTTGCAATCCAGTATCAATGGGACAAAAATGTGTTTGTAATAAATTGTTTTAGAATTGTCAGATGTGACAGCATCTTTAAATATTAGAAACAAATTGTTCTGTGTATGTCATAACTTTTTTCCAATAATGGTCTACTAAGGATGTTAACCTGCAGATACTAAATATGTATGGCATCCAAATTGATACAATTCAGAAATTCTAGCTTGAGCTGTAATGGCCAATCATGAAAGATACATTTCTTTGTATAACATAATATGTTGAAAAGGCCAGATACCTAAATCATGGCCCGAGTGTAGCAACAAGAAACTTTTAAAAATAGCCCCTTCCTAATTTGTCAAGTCTGAACAATGCAGTTACGTGAACTTTTGATGTTTTTTTAGTAGTCACTTGCCATCTATACAATTTGTAATTGTTGTATTCTTTAAGTCGCAGCTTAATCTTAAACCCCCATTGCAATAAAAATAGTATATTAACATACCAACAAAGTGTGTTTAAAGAATGGTGTAACGTATTAATTATAGAGAAATTCTGAGTTAAGCTTGAAACGACTTAATCATAATCTTAACTTACATATTCATAGCACTATACGCACCACACACACACACTGATCTCTTAAATGTGACCTGAAAGGGATTTTTAAAACTGTATTTATGTCCATTCTGTTCCTTTGTATTTTCCTGTGTGCCCCCTCCCTGCTTTTCTCCCCCACTTCGTAGCTTTTGCCTGTCATGCTGTCTGGAGTGGCTCATGACTGTGAGTGCCAACCTCAGGGCAGACTTTCAAAAAGCCTTTTCTTAGGGCCATGATAATACTGTCTTTATTCTTGAAGATGTTGTACCTCTACATTCCTCCTTCAGCAAGAGGTCCTGTATTTCCTTATCAGCTTTCTGCAAGTCCATGATGTCCAGCTTTGGCTCATGGTCTTGGAATCTTTAGCCTGCACCCTGTAAGCCTTTTCGTCTGACCTTGTCCACAGGTATTTGTCTCCCATTAAGTAAGCTTGTTTTGCAAGCTCGTCGACTCTGTTAGTAAGCTTTGAGATCTCTGCCTGATCCTTTCTGTGTGCCTTTACTTTGAAGAGATATGTATTACCTTCCCTGGAGGTGGCAAGATTCCAGGCGTGCAAGAGATATTTCGCATAGCCTTCCCATCTGAGGGCGTCATGGATTGTTGGATCCACACTGGTATCCATTCTGTCAATGCTCTTACCACCCAGTCTGACTCTGGACACACAAAAAGGTTACTCTTTGGATCTGCGGCATTCAAGACAGCCAACATTGCAATGACTTGTGCTACCTGGGCCGAGTAAGGTAAAACGGTACCTTGCACGATGGTCTGTGAACTAATCTGAAGGGTAGCATATCCGGACTGCGGCTTGCCATCTTTGTAGAAACAACTTCCATCTACTACCCAGATGTCAAAAGTTTTTCTCTTTGGCCTCTTGGTATGCAATGCCCATCTTGAAGGGTGATTTGACTTGTTTGACGGTGTCCAGGGGCAGAGGGCATTCATCCTCCTCCCCTTGTATTAGAAGAGCATAAGGTTCAACAGATAGTTGAGATGTTTTATTAACCTTCACATTCCGGTTGACCAGGCTAAGGGTCCACCCTGCTAAGCTTGGGTTGGACACCCTCCCTTCATTAATGCGTCCTCAAAGAACATACTTGATGGGAGTATGTATTGTCTTGAGGATTACTGGGGACATACCGATCATGTATTCCCAATGGCCAAGGGCCCACGTGAGGGCTAACACCCCCTTTTCACATGCAGAATATTGTTGTTCCACATTGCTCAGTACCTTTGAGCCATATGTGACAGGCTTTGGACCATTACCAGTATCCTGAAGTAGGACAGCACCTAGGCCCTTATCTGTTGTGGCCAACTGCAACTGATATGGCATGTCTGGTCTAGGGTATACAAGTGCAGGAGCCTTCATGAGGGCTTGCTTAAATTTGACAAAAGCCTCCTTCTGCTCCTCTTTTCACGTCCACTCTTTTCCTTTTTTTAACAGCTGATGTAAAGGAAGTGCTATCTCCGTATACCCTTCCACGAATTCCCATGAGAATTCTGTTAATCCTAAGAAGGAACGTAAAGCAGATATATCCTGGGGTGCTGGAAGCTTGCTTTTAAGTTCAATCTTGTGGGCGTCTGGTTTTCTTCCATCCACTCCCAGCTCAATGCCCAGGTATGTTACTGTCTGGCGCACTAGCTGAGCCTTAGGTGGGTTAATTACAAATCCTGTATTCTTGATTTTTTTCCAGTACCATGTCGAGCACTTTCAAGTTTTTCTCCTTAGTGAGGGTTGCAAAAAGTATATCATCTACGTAGCTGAATACCTTGTCCCTCTCACCAATAGAGTCCCACGTTTTAGATACGTATTGATGGCAAATGGAGGGTGCATTATGGAATCCTTGGGGGACACGGCAAAATGTGTATTGCCGGTTCTTGAGAGTGAACGCAAATTTATGCCAGGCCGACCTGTGCAGCGGGATCGAGAAGAAGGCATTTGATAAGTCAAGTACTGAGAGCCACCTGGCTCCTGATGTTATCGTGGCCATAATCTTGTTAAATTTCACCACTACTGGGGTCAGACGGGGTGTGACCTTGTTAAGTTCCCGGTAGTCTACGGTGAGTCGCCAATTCTTTGATCGGCATTTAAGACTGGTCATATAGGTGAGTTACAGATGCTTTCTGTCTCAACTAACACACATTGGTCCACCAATGCCTGGATGATTTCCATCAAATCTTCTGCTGCTGCCGGATAACGATATTGATGCTATGGCTTGGGGTCTGAACCATCCACAATTATTTCAGCATTAATCCTCCTGCACCGCAGCTTATTGTTGGCAAAAGCCTTTAGGTGTTTGGTAGCCACTGCCTTTACTTCAGGCTCCCAATCTGGGATAGCTAGCTTTTCTGGCACTTTAAGTGCTGCTACGCAATGGGATGCAGGTATAGTCTGACATCCACTACCTTCTAGATCCCGTATCAACCATCTGTTTGGTAGATCCACAATTAACTTCATTTGGGATAACACATCCATTCCCAGGATGCTGTTGCCATCCAACTGCTGGACTCCAAATGTTGCCTTGATAGTAAATCGGTTAATGTTGCACTCAATTGGCTTTAGGAATAGGACGTCACTCTCCTTTCTGTTGAAGCCTTCAAGGACTTTTCCTTCTTTTATAGGTAGCTTACTTGCTAAATGATTGAGATTGAAATGATGGCATGGGTATCTATGAGCATCTGTTGTTTAAAGTGCCCAAAGTCTCCCCTCAGTACCACAGATGTTGTTGGTCTTCCCCATTGATTGTTCTCAGTTGATGCCACCATCGGGGAAGGAGGGGGAACTTGGCTCCATCATAATAAATTGGGTGCATTTTCTGATTGCTGCGCCTTGCCACTGACTGATGCTCCTTCACCATCTTCATGTCTAGCAAGCCTTTTTAATAGCTCCTCAGTAGGTAGACCATTGATTGCATCCTTGGCTTCGTACCTTAGCAGCCTTTTCCAGATCATATTTCTGAACATCTTTTGTTCAGCAGCAACTTCCTGGAGATTCACTCCTTTCTCCATTCCCTTTTGATGAAAGGTATTTGGCTTATTCATCTTCTGCTGGTAGCCATTGTGATTGAAGTTGCTATTGCTGCAGAGCTTTCTCTCTTTGCTGAATTGCTTGCCTTTGTTTTCAGTCACTTCTGCCACCTTCTTTATCGGCTTTTCTTCAAGGTGTCTCAGCGAGATAGCATTATGGTCTGTCACTCCCATAGTCCTCTTGTGGGCAAGAATCCTTGTAGTAACGTCTCCCTGAACTCAGGAATGTCACACAAAGTGGCCCCAGCAGGTTGTACAGCAGCTTCTTTTCGTTAAGATATTTTTCAGGTCGCTCTGACATCCAGTGATGCTCTGAATAAAGTCTTTCAAATAAATTACAATGTGGAAAATAAAATTTAACAATTCCCTCATACATTTGCATGACACTATCCATGTCTGCCACTTGGCTGTTTCCTGACAGAGCCCTGTACTCATCCCCATGCATGCACTCCCTAAGAAGTGCTGCAATATCCTCTCTGCTAATTCTGGGCAAGGAGCTAACCTTAGGTAGCCAGTTAAGAGCGGAGTCCCGGTTCAAGGGGCCCAAAACCTTGTCATGTCTTGTTTCTCTTGGTCTAGATGAGCCATAATTAACTACAGTAGTTGTAATTGAAGTCATCGGGAACCCTTTCCCTTCCTTGCTCCCTTCATTTTTTCCCCTGTTAATAAGGGTGTGGAAGGCTGGTGCGGTGTTGCTGCTACTTCTTCCTCAGAGTCTTCTGACTCAGAGTCAGTATCCCCTTAATGGATCAAGATGCATGGCTGATAGAAGCCCTGGAGTCTGCTTTAATTTTTCTTGCAACCTTTCCAGCTTGTGATTACACACAGCGTGGTTAGCCCGCTGACTTTGATTAGTTTGCAGTTCCTTTATAAGCTCCCTAATGGCTGTTTGGGATTCTTCATTTTTGGTGGTAAGTACGTAGCACTCCATCTCCTTTTTAGACAGGAAGGCACTCATTTATTGCAGCTGCATCTCTACCTTTCTGAGTTGGGTGACATAACTAAGGTTCTGTGTGGTGAAACTCTCAAGTTTATTTCCCATCTTTTCTAATTCTAAATTCTTTTTTGTCTACCTGGATTAAGCTGGGAAATTTTCTGATCTTGTTCCCCGCAGTGTTTAGTAAGTTCTTTGCCAACCATAGCTAACCCGTATATCAGTGCTCTCTTTCTTAATTCTACTAAGAATTCCTCCCATTTTTGAAATAGGGTGGAATATGCTTCTGTCCTTTTAAACAACCCTGGTGCCCACAGGTTTTTAAACTTCCCGAATCTGCACAATCATAGAATCATAGAATCAATAATTGAATTAATTTTTATTTTTCTCCGGCTCCCAGCCATCTGCTCCATACATCTTGCAACTCATGACTGAAGTCTGACCTACCACAGACTCTTCACAAAACTAGTGGCACACAGACCACTCACCACTGACTATACTAAGTCACTATGCAGGCCCAATCAATTGGACCGGCGTGTGCTGTGAAGCCTTTTCATACTCGCACAGGGCTGCCGAGCTACACAGTCAGCTTCTGTCTCGCAAACAGGCTCCACCAGCTATCGGAGCCGATGCCCACCCGCCCGCGAGTCAGGCCCACCGTACAAGTCGGCACCTAATCGGGCTTATCACTTACCGGATAACCTCCGGGATGAACTCGGGATCCACTGGTCCACACACAAACAGGCTGCTGGTTGATCAATCCGGCCAAGCCAACAGTGCCGAGCCGTTTGCTCCAGCCTGCCCCGGGCACACTGGTCCATACCCAATTAGAACAAAGGCACACAGGGCTAACAGGGCTGAGCTGCTTCTTCAAGCCTGGTTAGGACTTACACATCCCCAACCAGGTACCTCACAGCAAGCACTGACAGTACGCCGACTGCCTTCACATGCGTTTTTTCTGACCCACTGGTCAGATTCCTCTCCTGGAATCACACCAATGAAGGGTTGGTGGCACACAGGCCACCACAATGTCCACTGAGTCAGTGCAGCTGCTGACTCAGTGCAGCTGCTGACTCAGCATCCCGCAGTCAGCTACCCACCTACACGGTCAGTGGACTGCTATTAACACACCAACCAGATCATAAGGTAAGGGAAAATAAAACAAATCAATACAAGATATCTACACCGAATCACCACGAGAGCCAGCCTGTGATTAAATCACCAGATGGGAGTCCTGCCGAGGTCACCAGAAATATGTTAACCCGGAAAGGGTATTCAACAGGGAGCTACTGAATTTAGCCACCAGCCCTCACCCTACAGACTCGTACTACGTCTCGTATCTGTCACCAGAGATGATATTCACAGGAATAACATAAAGCAAACAGGATATAGAATACAAACAAAGTCAAATTTATTAAACAGGACTCCCAACTAAATAACAGTTCACATAAGGGAACTACTGTTGTGGCTCCTTGTGGCATGTAGCAGTTTAGATAGTTTAGTGTCCTTTTTCCTTTGTAGAGAGGCAAAGAATCATATCAGGAATCATAATACTCAAAAACCAGTGGGAGAACACTTTAACCTGTCTGGTCATTCTATGACAGACCTGCGGGTGGCTATCTTAAAACAGAAAAACTTCAAAAACAGACTCCAACGAGAGACTGCTGAGCTGGAATTGATATGCAAACTAGACACAATCAACACAGGATTAAATAAAGACTGGGAATGGCTGAGCCATTACAAACATTGAATCTATCTCCCCTTGTAAGTATTTTCACACTTGCTTCTTATCAAACTGTCTGTACTGAGCCATCTTGATTATCACTTCAAAAGTTTTTATTCTCTTACTTAATTGGCCTCTCAGAGTTGGTAAGACAACTCCCACCTGTTCATGCTCTCTGTATGGGTGTGTATATATATCTCCTCACTATATGTTTCACTCTATATGCATCCGAAGAAGTGGGTTGTAGCCCACGAAAGCTTATGCTCTAATAAATTTGTTAGTCTCTAAGGTGCCACAAGTACTCCTGTTCTTTTTGCGGATACAGACTAACACGGCTGCTACTCTGAAACCTGTCATTATGCAAGGCACTGCATTTAGCCGTATGGAGTGGAAATCCATCAACTTCATGAAAAAACTCGTACAGATACAGACAGACATCATCTTCCTTTCCAAATGCAAGCAGATGGACATCATACCAAAAGGACTAAAGGTAAAAAATCCATTACAATCTACATATCATACAGACTATGCTGAGAGACTGTGTCACACACTCTCAAAGAAACTGCGAAACCACCTGATCAGCATCCTATACAGCAAACAGGGAAAGATTAAGAATGAGCTCTCAAAACTGGATACTCTCATAAGAAACCAACCTTCCACACAAACTTCCTCATGGATAGACTTTACAAAAACTAGACAAGCCATTTACAAGACAAACTTTGCCTCTCTACAAAGGAAAAAGGACACTAAACTATCTAAACTGCTACATGCCACAAGGAGCCACAACAGTAGTTCCCTTAACCCACCCAGCAATATTGTTAATCTTTCCAGCTATACTCTTAGCCCAGCAGAAGAGTCTGTCCTATCTCGGGGCCTCTCCTTTTGTCCCTCCAGACCCACGAACATGATACAGTTCTGCGGTGACCTAGAATCCTACTTTCGACGTCTCCGACTCAAAGAATATTTCCAACATACCTCTGAACAGCATACTAACCCACAGAATCCCCCCTACCAGCACTACAAAAAAAAGGATTCTGCGTGGACTCCTCCGGACGGTCGAAACAACAGACTGGATTTCTACATAGATTGCTTCCGTCAACGTGCAAAGGCTGAAATTGTGGAAAAGCAACATCACTTGCCCCATAACCTCAGCCATGCTGAACACAACGCCATCTACAGCCTCAGAAACAACCCTGACATCATTATCAAAAAGGCTGACAAAGGAGGTGCTGTCGTCATCATGAATAAATTGGAATATGACCAAGAGGCTGCTAGACAGCTCTCTAACACCACATTCTACAGGCCATTGTCCTCTGATCCCACTGAGGATTACCTAAAGAAACTACACCATCTGCTAAAAAAACTCCCTGACAAAGCACAGGAACAAATCTGTACAGACACATGCCTAGAACCCCGACCAGGGACATTCTATTTGCTACCCAAGATCCATAAACCTGGAAATCCTGGACGTCCCATCATCTCAGGCATTGGCACCCTAACATCAGGCTTGTCTGGTTATGTGGACTCTCTCCTCAGACCCTACGCTACCAGCACTCCTAGATATCTTCGAGACACCACTGACTTCCTGAGGAAACTACAATCCATCGGTGATCTTCCAGAAAACACCATCCTGGCCACTATGGACGTAGAAGCCCTCTACACCAATATTCCACACAAAGATGGACTACAAGCTATCAGGAACAGTATCCCCGATAATGTCACAGCTAACCTGGTGGCTGAACTCTGTGACTTTGTCCTCACCCACAACTATTTCACATTTGGGGACAATATATACCTTCAAGTCAGCGGCACTGCTATGGGTACCCGCATGGCCCCACAGTATGCCAACATTTTTATGGCTGACTTAGAACAACGCTTCCTTAGCTCTCGTCCCCTAATGCCCCTACTCTACTTGCGCTACATTGATGACATCTTCATCATCTGGACCCATGGAAAAGAAGCCCTTGAGGAATTCCACCATGATTTCAATAATTTCCATCCCACCATCAACCTCAGCCTAGATCAATCCACACAAGCGGTCCATTTCCTGGACACTACTGTGCTAATAAGCGATGGTCACATAAATACCACCCTATACCGGAAACCTACTGACCGCTACACTTACCTACATGCCTCCAGCTTCCATCCAGGACACACCACACGATCCATTGTCTACAGCCAAGCTCTAAGATATAACCGCATTTGCTCCAATCCCTCAGATAGAGACAAGCACCTACAAGATCTCTATCAAGCATTCTTAAAACTACAATACCCACCTGCTGAAGTGAAAAAACAGATTGACAGAGCCAGACGAGTACCCAGAAGTCACCTCCTACAAGACAGGGCCAACAAAGAAAATAACAGAACACCACTAGCTGTCACCTTCAGCCCTCAACTAAAACCTCTCCAGCGCATCATCAGAGATCTACAACCTATCCTGAAAGATGATCCTTTACTCTCACAGATCTTGGGAGACAGACCTGTCCTCGCTTACAGACAACCCCCCAACCTAAAGCAAATACTCACCAGCAACCACACATCACTGAACAAAAACACTGACCCAGGAACCTATCCTTGTAACAAAGCCCGATGCCAACTCTGTCCACATATCTATTCAAGTGACATCATCATAGGGCCTAATCACATCAGCCATACCATCAGGGGCTCGTTCACTTGCACATCTACCAATGTGATATATGCCATCATGTGCCAGCAATGCCCCTCTGCCATGTACATTGGCCAAACCGGACAGTCTCTACGCAAAAGAATTAATGGACACAAATCTGACATCAGGAATCATAATACTCAAAAACCAGTGGGAGAACACTTTAACCTGTCTGGCCATTCTATGACAGACCTGTGGGTGGCTATCTTAAAACAGAAAAACTTCAAAAACAGACTCCAACGAGAGACTGCTGAGCTGGAATTGATATGCAAACTAGACACAATCAACACAGGATTAAATAAAGACTGGGAATGGCTGAGCCATTACAAACATTGAATCTATCTCCCCTTGTAAGTATTTTCACACTTGCTTCTTATCAAACTGTCTGTACTGAGCCATCTTGATTATCACTTCAAAAGTTTTTTTTCTCTTACTTAATTGGCCTCTCAGAGTTGGTAAGACAACTCCCACCTGTTCATGCTCTCTGTATGGGTGTGTATATATATCTCCCCAATATATGTTTCACTCTATATGCATCCGAAGAAGTGGGTTGTAGCCCACGAAAGCTTATGCTCTAATAAATTTGTTAGTCTCTAAGGTGCCACAAGTACTCCTGTTTTTTTTGAGGATAATCATACTTAGCAAATCATAACTTTTCCATTGATACCTTACATGATATACTTTGTTCAAGATTTGTTGCAATTGTCTAATAGTGGTAATATTAATATATAAATGGTCATGTTCCAGTCATACAGCATCACAGTTATGAAGAAGCTTAAAGCCATTTTTTTCCTCTTTCAAGTCAAACACAACAGAGTGAGAATGACAGAATAGCAAATTAGCGATATAGCATTAACTTTGAATTTCCTTCCTCTTTGTGGTTGGTGAGAGAAATTAACAGGTTACATCAAACTCAGTTTACAGCATAACACTGATAATATATCCTATTCCAAAGAAGGTATATAGTGCCTGCCTTGTGAAATCTATACTGTTGTATTATCACTTTAATATTTAAACCTCTATTTTTGTGAATACTTTAATTTAATTTTCTTTGACGATTTAATTGTCTGAGAGTCAAGGTACAGTGACCTGTTACAAGGGCGAAACGAGTGTATTTTATAGCACATTTTATGGAAAAATAGGAACAGGTCTATTAATCAAGAGAAAATGGTTATTCCAACCAGCATCTTTACTTAGAGGAAATGGCTCAAGTTAATATTTTCTTTCCTCTGAATGGTAGATATGACGTGTTCCTAAATGGTGGTTGTGCCACAGTGTAAGGCTAAATCTTCTATTTTCCACTCCTACTTTCAAACAACCATGTCTTAGGCTAAGTCTACACCGCGCAGATTGCAGTGGCACAGCCATGCTGCTTAAGCCTTTCCACTGTAAGGCACACAGTGTAGCTGCTCTTTGTCACCAGGAGAGAGCTCTCCTGACAACAAAATAAAACCACCCCCAAGAAGGGGCAGTAGATTCGTCAGTGGGAGAGCACCTCCCACCGACAAAGCACTGTCCACGCCAGCGCTTTTCGACGTTAAAACTTTTTTTGTTCAATAGGCCCTTGGACAATGAAAGTGCAGTGTAAACTTAGCCTTAGTTCATTGTGAAGGATACATGCTATTGTAATAACACAATTGGCTGGAGAATTAAGTGTGCAAAAACAAAACTCTATAAATCCGTGTATGTAGGAAATCTTAGTCTTCAATAAGAAGTCAGTCAGTGCTTAATTAAATTTTCACTTTTCCAATTTTAAATTTTCCTTTTATCAAGCACTTGTTTCCCTAGTCAGAATGATGAATGTAACTTTGTGCAGCTGATAACTACTGTGACTCCCTATCAAACTTTTGTGAATATGCTTAAATAACAGCCAAGTTTATGTTTAAACCACACAGTGCTGCACATATCCATTTACACCAGGTGCCTAACTTCTATTAATCCAGAGACTAAGAGCCAAGCGTCCTATTTTGAACTTGTGATCTTTGGGTGTTAGTACAACTACTAGGCTGTAGTTGGCTAAGGCTCTGTTTTTTTTATATCTGTGCAAAATTGTAGTGGTTTGAGTTATATCCTCTTTTTATAGTATTTCTGAAGCATAAACAAGAACAGATTTAAATAAAAGCAAGATTTTGAGAGAAATGAATGTCAACCACCAAAAACATTTGGACCACAGAAAAGAATGTAACTGGAAGGAACATTTTTTCCACAATACTGTACTCAAAGCCAACAAAAAGAGAGAGAAATGTTAAATAATCAGATCCCAAAGGTGCTATATTTAATTTTAGAAGGGACGAATGATGCCTTAAAAGGTTGTGAAACAATGCAGATTAATAAAATATTTAAATCTTATGTTTTTGGGAGATAATAGGCATAATAGTGATAGGCAACCTATAATTTACCATAATGTGCTTTACTAGTTACATATCTTGTAAAGCTGTCCTTGTGAGGAACAGCAGCACTTACTTAGCCTAAAAATAATACCAGGATCATGTATAGTGCATCCCAGGAGGTTATTGGTGTTTTTGTAGACAGCAGACAGGAGAAAAAGGCATTTTGTCCTTTTTACCCCAAGTAATCCCACTGGAAAATTAAGCATGTGCTATGAATTGATATCAACTCATGCCAGGTTACCTCCCTAAAGAGCGCTGCTGCAAGCACTGTTGCTACATTTCTTGGACAGCAGTTTGATGGTCTGTGTGCATGATGGATAGTTTATGCTGTATGCTACTGTGGAACACTGCGCTACTGTCTGCCCCTGGGAGACTGTTAGAGAGGTGTGCCACTGGGAGCAGCAGTTACTTTAACACTTTTAGAGAATCTTGGATAAATGTTGCATACCTAAAAACTTAAAAATGTAGCTTATGCACGCATGTGTTGGTATACTAAAGATCTGGCTACTCCATAACTAACAATGCAGTTTCTTTTGTCTTGCTGTAAATCTCTGCTGGAAGCAGGATAAAAAATGTATTAAACAATATATTAGCAAGAAATATTTAGAGAAACCATGAACTCTTTTTAATGGACCACCCTTTCCAGTTTCTGTTCTTTTAAGGAAGTTTTTCCTATTCATGACTCATTTCACTCTTTGGCTAACATCAAGGGTAATGGAATAACGATTAAGCACAGGAATGTATTTTTTTTTCAGGATTTGTCCTTCTTCAAAAATCTTTATGAATTTTCTGTATAGTCTTATGTAAATATATATGGATATAAAAGCTTGACACTGTGACAAGGTAAAAAGTACACTGGTAATATCTGCTTCCTAGTAATTTTAAAAAATGTTCCCTTTGATTCTTTAAGTTTAGGTTTTGCTGGATACTGCAGACTCCCTATCCATTTAAAATGACATGCTGCAGGCAGCCAATTACACAGAACTGTTAAGTGAAATTAATGAGATCACCTTTAGATTACACTTTGTGTTTTATTTTCATTTTATAGGTCTGTATGAGCTGCTGGCTGCATTGCCAGCCCAGCTGCAGCCATATGTAGACAGCCAGGAAGACCTGACCTTCCTCTGGGATATGTTTGGTGAAAAAAGCCTTCATTCACTGGTAAAGGTAAACCACATTTAAGTCAGATTCTCTTTGAGAAGAGCATATGGAAAAATGTTTTGAGTGCCATCTAGAAACCAGTGATCAAACTGCTGCTCAGCGAAAACAAAACAGCCTTGTTTCAACTAACTCTGCTTCTGTCAGGGGTGGAAGTTGTTAAATAAGATTCTACCAAAAATACATAGATGATTTCATTTAGTAATGATGTTCTGGCAGTATACACTAATGCAGCAAACATATGTTGTTTGCCCTTGTTTAGAAAGAGAGAATACTAAATAGTAGCAGGAAATCTGAGATGTCTTTATGGTCAACATTCAAGACCTGGAGTTTAGCTTAAATAAATAAATGTTCACAGCAAAAATTAGAAGGAATATGTTTTCTGAGGTCAAGTGTGGCAACAGTTCAGTAGCCACATTAATTTAAAATAATTTCCTTTAACAAAGTAAACTGAAATTCTAGTAAGCTGTTCTGTTTGTTGGCTTGCCTGCACTGGAAATTGTGTTTTGCATATAAATATATTGAACTAAAGCATGACTGTAAAGTAAGTTTGGAAGAATACTGCAGTAAAGTGTCCTGCTATGAAAATGATCAACAACCAGAAATCAAAACATGCCATGGAAGTATGCAAAACAATCTAAATAATGCTCAGACAGCTTAAAGCAGTAAAATAAGACCAATCAGCTTGTTAGAAATGTACCATGCCTACAGTATGGTATGTCTTGAACCTCTAATATAGGGATAACTCAAATTGAAAGAAAATTCTGAAGTCTCAGCTGAATCAGTAGGAAGAGTAGCAATCTACGCCACAAGTGCTCATAATTCAGCAAAATTTGTAACAGTTGTCAATCTGTAGTACCACTCAGTGTATTGTCCCTCTGATAGTATTTTAAGCATAATTTAGGAAATCTCTATGGGTAGCATTGTTCTTAAATCCTTTATAGTAACAATGAATTAACACTTATTTTATAGCAGTCCTCAAAGGTGTGACCTAATATGTTCTGTATTTGTCTTATTGATGTGGAAACAGTTACCACAGACACAAATTTGCCTATCCTGAGTTCATGGAAGTGGTGCAGCTGTTAGCTTAGCTGCTGTAACCTGAAAGGGTAGAGGGAGGTAATGAAACTTGATAAAAGTAGGATGATCTCCAAAAGTAGTACAAGTTTAAGTCGGACAAATAGTTACTATGAAAAATCGCTACTGGATGGTAATTGAACATAAGCAGTAAAAGTAACTTCTGTCATCCCATTATACAAATGGTTCAGAAATCAGCATTCAAAAATCATGAGTCAGGCCCCAACAACTGAGTCTGGCTTAAAAATCATTATTGTGTTAAAAACAAATTTTAAGGCGTTTTTTTGTTTTTTGAGGCCATAAGGTATGCTTGAAGTCACACTTTCAAGCTTCACTCTACGACCATGTGAGATGGAAACTTCTTTTTTTTTTTTTTTTTTTTTTTGAAAGCCAAGATTCCTACATAATCACAGGTCTCTAGGTGCTAGGATTTTTTGTGGAAAAAAATCAAATATCATAACAGCTGCTAATGCTAGATATGAAAAGGAGACCGCAGTGTTTTCAAATTAATTTGTTGATTTTACAGTGTAATTTCTGAGTGTTACAGTACAAGCCAAGGAAAAAGGGATCTTTATTGCAAGTTATAATTTTATAAGTACTGAGATAACTTGTTTTGGGGAGACAGGCAGATGGTCTTCTAATGATGGTAATAATTTGGAAATCAAGGCTTAAAAGAATTACTTTTTACTCAAAAATGAACAGAACCTTTTTGTCAATATTTGATCAGAATTATTTTCAGATTATCAAAGGACTCTTTACATATCTTAGTCTTCTCTGGTAAGAGATCAATAACAGCAACAAACTAGAAGGAACAGTATTCAATTATCATTCTCAGTTGTCCTATGGGCTTCACCCCTGTGCCCCACTGACCTTTCTAGCCACTGTGGATTTCATTTCACCCCAATAGGATCACTAAAAAGGTATGAGTTGTTCACTGGTGGTTGTTCCCAGTCTGGTTCTGCAATAATGTGTTAATAACTAAACTAATCCAGAGATGAAATTGGGTATTAATGAGTTCTCTCTTAAGGTACATGTACACAGCAATTAAACACTCACGGCTGGCCTGGGTTAGCTGACTCAGGCTCATGGGCGTGGGCTGTGGGGCTGTAAAATTGCTGTATAGATATTCACACTCAGGCTGGAGCCTAAGCTCTAGGACCCTGTGAGGGGGGGAGGGTCCCAGAGCTTGGGCTCCAGCCCAAACCTGAACGTCTACGCAGCAATTTTTAGCCTTGTGAACCCGAGTCTGCTGACCTGGGCCAGCTGTGGCTGTGCCATGAATCTTTTATTCCAGTGGAGATACACCCTTAGACTCTGATCCTTCCAAAAATTAGGCGTATGTGTAACTTCATACATGTGAGTAGTCACATTGAAGTATAGAGGTTCTACTGTATGCTCAGCCTCTCCAAGGTAAACTCAAGGTAGATTTCATTCTTGATCCCTCAAATCACACACTTCCTCTTATATATTAATTCCATTTGGAAAATTGTGTTTCCTAGATTTTTTTTTTTTTTTAGGCCAAAAGAAGGACCATTGTGATCATCTAGTCCAGAGGTGGGCAAACTATGGCCTGCGGGCCGCATCCAGCCCATCAGACATTTTAATCCAGCCCTCGAGTTCCCGCTGGGGAGCAGGGTGTCCCGCTCCAGCTGGGTAGCGGGATCGGGGGCTTGCCCCATTCCGCGTGTGCTGTGGCTCTGCGCAGCTCCCAGAAGCAGCGGCATGTCCCCCATTCGGCTCCTATGCGTAGGGGGAAGCCGGGGGGCTCCGCATGCTGCCCCTGCCTCAGACACCACCCCTGCAGCTCCCATTAGCCAGGAACCACCTGCGGACGGGGCAGCGCGCAGAGCCGCCTGTTCGCATAGGAGCCAGAGGGGGGATATGCCACTGCTTCTGGGAGCTGCTTGAGGTAAGCGCTGCCTGGAGCCTGCACCCCTGACCTTCTCCCGTGCCCCAACCCCCCTGCCCCAGCCCTGATCCCGCTCCTGCCCGAACCCCTCGGTCCCACCCCGGAGCCCCCTCCCGTACCCTGAACTCCTCATTTCTGGCCCCACCCCAGAGCCTGCACCCCCAGCCGGAGCCCTCACCCCCTCCCACACCCCAACCCCCAATTTTGTGAGCATTCATGGCCTGCCATACAATTTCCATACCCAGATGTGGCCCTCGGGCCAAAAAGTTTGCCCACCCCGATCTAGTCAGTGCAATCAGGTAGGCAGTGGGAGGAAGGCTGATATTTTAAAGCAGAGGGATGCACTGTAGCTTAGGGCCAAATAGTGTTTCAGTACTGATGTGGCTTTTCTTTTAAATCTACACAAAGAGAAGAAGGAAGTTGGAGGAAAAAGCATTTTGAATTAATAGTAACTTGATCCTAGTCATTCTGTACATGAGGTGGACAGAGCTCCTCATTTAGAGACAAAGCTCATTTTTTAGGGGACAAGCTTGCTCTTGCTAGTATTGGTTATTAGTGGTAATGTACAAGCAGCAATTTGTAGAAGCTATTCTTCAGGCTGCAAACTGGTCAGAAGGCTTGTTTTCTAAAGGCCAGACAGCTTAAAAAGCTGCAATAAATAGAAAAATTTTAATTTTAAAAATGATCTGCTACTTTGTCTACAGGTGTTTCATGTGCGCATATATAATTACAGCATTTTATGTAAGAATGTTATGCTAGTGTGTATGATTTGCTACACTGGTTTTCTTTTTTGGATCTCTCTTCATTCAGTACTATTGGATAGAAATATCCTTTCTGTGAACTTGGACCAGCTCTAAAAAGTCAGAGATGGAAAAGTTGTATTAGATCATCCAGTCCATCCCCTGCAAATGCTGGATTGTTCCCTATAGTACATTCCTGTTGTAGTAAGTAAAACCAGCAAAAACTTATGCAATCATTCATTCTTTCCTCTTTCTCTCAGACCAGGAATCAGTCAGTTCGATTTTAGTTTGCAAAGTATAGAGCAGAGAAAGCCCACAACTATTGTTGGTAGTTTTGGAAGACAAAATTGACTCTCTGAAAATTGAGTGTTTGAAGTTCGTCTTTGTCTGCTTCACTCAGCTGATTCCTTCCTCATTTCATTACATGACTCACTTAAGTTCTACTAGAGGCCTTCATCTTATGATTTCTGCATGGTGGAGAAAGCATAAGTCCCAGTGTTTGTGTATAGACTTGTAGCAAAGCATAGTGAAGAGATGATCTCCAAGATTATTAAAGTACTTAGATGGTCACAGCCCAAAATAGTACAGCCTCATAGACTGGTTAGAGAACTTGGGGGGGGGGGCGGAGGGGGGAGAGGAAGAGGAGAAAAGGGATGTGAACAATTCCAGTGTTACCGTTCTTTAAAGAATTAAAGAATATCAATTACAGAATATTTTCATTTGAACTTAATGCAAATTCTTCTGTTCTTTTCAATTTGCCAACTTGGCTCGGAGTGAGCCCTTCACCACCTCCATAGTCTTAAGCATCTCTATTTATGATTGGAGCAAAGTATGATTGAAAAAGCCAAGTACTGGGCTTCTAGCAATTCATGCATTACCCTTAAATGCCCTTAAAATTTGTATCTCCTTCTTTGAGAAAGAAATGGTTAACATCAGATTTTTCTAAATACCGCAATAGAATGAACGAGGAAAACGTGTAGTGGTAAATTCATCTTTGAATATTAGCGTAACCAAAATACATAATGCCGTTTCTTGGGTGTATGCGTTCAGTCAAGTGTTTATTCTGAAAGTTGAAACATTGGAATAGCACTGGTATTGGAGCACCAAAGACTGGGTTATTGAGGGAGTTGTCATTGTGAGATTTCCAGAGATTTTCAAGCTGTACATTTGCAGATTCCATGAGATAGAAACTGAGAAAGCTCAAGGCTGCTGTTACTTTTTTATCTTTACAGAGAAAAATAAAGGAAATGTTTAGGAAAAATAAGATTAGAATAATATTAGAACAGTCTAGAAAAGGCTATTGTAGTAAGGCTGTTACAAAATAAAATAATTAGTGAACACTCCATGGATCATGATAGGCCTTTCTGCAGTGAGGTATAGTCAGAGTTTCTTGAGATACCAGTTGGCTGTAAAGAATCTTAGTAAATTATGCCTCCCATGTGAGGGAAGTAGGCCATGTTTCTATATGCTCACAGCAAATCCTTTGGGGCAGGTTGTTAATTGTCTGAAATGCTATTTGCTTTGGCATGGGGGGAGAAGGGAAGGGAAGGAAGCCAGACCATGTGAGTGTAAGCATATACCACCTGGCCATATGTAGAGGGAGGTGTGAATGAGGTAGATGGCAGCAGCTGGTAACAATCTATGGCCAATGAAAGGTAATTGTTCAGCATGCTCTGTAGGGGAAGCAGGCAAGCTTGCTTCTTACGTGATAGTTTACATTTTTCAAGCATAGAAAGCATGCAAAACTTACTGAAGACATAAATTCTGAAGTTCCAGAGGAAAGCTATTACTTCTGTAATGCAGACTGTCCAAACAATGTACACATGTGGTCGGTTTTACAGAACAGGGGAGAGAGTTTTACTGCAGTTAAACTTCTTAATATCGATATATGAAAAGTCATAGACAAAAATTAGATGGGTAATTGAAGTGTATCTCTTAAATCTAAATCCGTGTAAGTCTAGGAAATGTTTACCTTTGTCAAAGTGTCTCTTTTTTTTTCTTTACTGTTCAGTGAATTATTTTGGCGAGTCAGAGATATCTAAAGAGGTGCCACACAACCTGGCCTATAAATCTTTTTGGTGTTTTCAGCTCTTCAGAGAACTGAAATTCTATAGAGAGATGTAAGCTTGGTGGTACTCTAACCGAGACCATATAAAGGAATATTAAAATGTGTTCTAGTTGATCAGAACAGTTACTTTACTAGTGGAGGAAATTAAGACTTTTTTCATTCGTTGGTATAACTCCTGATTTCTTTACGATTGTGGGCACCATCTTTTCTTTTGGAAGGTTGAGGTTAAGTTAATTCTAGAAATTCTCTTTTTATATAGTTTTTTAAAACACAGAGAGATGCAGTGGAATTTAACTCTTCTCCTGGTGTAAAATATTGATATGATATGGTCTGATTCCAACATCTAAATGTAACGTTGACTTTTATAGCACTCTTCCTGCTTACATTAAGGTAAAAAACTACTTATTAAATGGACATCTAGAAAGGAGGACTCCTCATGGCTGACAAAAGTGCAGACTTTGTGGCGTATTAGGAATAAACTTTCAGATAAAAATACATTAGTTAATTTTGCCTTCCTTAAAAGTATTACACCCAGCACAGGTGGTATGCAAAATATGTTTTCTGTATTTTTACATAAGTTTCTTTAAATTAAAAGTACTGCAAACTTTTATAGCCAATGTATGTGATTTTTTGGAGAGTGGCACAGTTCGCTTGGAGATTTCATATGCTGGCTGCAAGCTGAGGAGGACCTGGAGGCTATTGGCTACCTTTATGCTTAAATTTCCATGGAAACAGTGATCAGATCAGTCAAAATAAAGTAATTGAAGGTTTATAGAAGATAGTACAGAATCTTTATCCTGTCCAGTCTGACATCATTTCCATGGAAACATGAGGAGGAAAGCAACAGGCATCCAGCAGATGTGAGTGAGAATTTACTTATAGATTTCACATTCTGGCTGCTAGCTGGATGATGTACATGTGTTGATCTCCTGTAACCACTTTTGCACTGGCTTTAGAAGTCTAGTATTTTAATTAGAGGGTTTTTTGTTTTGTTGTGGGGTTTTTTGGGGGGGGGGGGAGGGGAGGGGTTTGCTTAGTCCTCAAAATTAAAAAAAACAAACAATAAAATGGGTTACGACTTCAAACCTAAATTAAAAATAATAAAATCAGCTCTTCAGGTATTACAGTTGTAATAGGTAATCACCCTTCTTTGATGATTGAAGGCAGAGTTGTTGCATCTAGTGTTTGTGTGTGTGTGTGGTATGTGCACATCTTTGTTTCTTTAAAAATATTCAATATATAGAATATCGTCTTGAAGTTGTCAAAAGGTCTGAATAGTTCAGTAAGGTCAGATGATTCCTGTGATGTATCAGTCTTAATTCTGCATTGCATGTTCACACCATGTTGTACAAAGATCTATACTAGCTTTGTGGGATTAGGCTCCTGTCACTTGTGCCTTTGAAGATCTTTCCCTTGATTTTTACAATTTATTAATCTGTGTCACCTTCAATTTATTCAGAAGAGTTGAAACAACTGTCAAATGCGGTTCTGGTGGAGAAAATAACATATTTGTGACAAACTGAAGAAAGATACACTAAAGTTGGTGCCACATGAATGCATAATGCAGTTGTGATGTCACTACTAAAATCGTTTTTACATTATAATTATAACTAATGCACACTTACCTTATGGTCATGCATGAAGCAGTAGATTGTATGTTTGTATGCCTTTGTCCTGATTTCTATCAATTGTATTCATGTTAAATTCTTGTTTGTTGTATTTTTTAAAACTTGTATTTGTATTTTTCTTAAGAAATTAGAATTTTTGAAATTGTACTATTTTGGGGGGATGGAACTTTTTGAGTATAGGACATGGTATCCATCTTTAATAGAAGACTCAGTACGTTAGTTTTTTTTCAGAGGTTCTAGGAGGAAAATAGTACTTGACGTTTAAAATCTCATTATGAACCAGGGAACTCTTCGTGCCAACTGGCAGAGGGAGCAAGGGATGCATAGGGTTTTACAGGGATCCCCTGAGTCGAATATTTGCATAGTAGTTCACCAAAGGGCAGCGTGTGAGAGCTCCACCAAGAGCCAGTAGCCAACTGATCATCATAATCATTGTGAAATGTCTGCACGGAGAATATTTAAGGAGTTATGTATCGATAGTAAAAATTATGTTCTTAAGGTCTTGGAGTTAAGGTAGGTCACCAGGAGGTGACACACCTCAGAAAGGTTCCTTTCAGGCAAGAGGCAACAGACTCGTATCTCCCTGTCTGGCCATTTGTGCATTGTGTATTGTATGCCTCACAGTGTGTGCCTATTTGCATATTAAGCCAGGGGCTAAATAAAAGATTATAAAATCTACAAGAAAGAAAATCTAGAGGATGAAACAAACATTTGGGGGCAGGGGGTGCCATGCTTATGAATAAAGACAATGGATTGTTCTAGTATATTGGGGTGCAAAGAAATGCACAGACTCCTTCACCTAGGAGCCAAATGCACAGCATGCTTGTCTCATGGAAGAAGGGTCATAGCCAACCTGGCTGTAAAGCCCTGCAGGGATTTTTGGATAAGCAATGCTTTATTAGATACAGAGAGAGTCTTGTTAATTAAGTCAAGGCTGTGGAATGATTATTTTGATTTTATTTTATATGTAACCATTTATTTCCAATACATCTAATTGCTACTACTGGAATCTGTATGCTTTGTTAAATAAATTTATACTTGATTTCACTATAAACATATTTAATGGCTTATCTACACTTGAAACGCTACAGTGGCAGGTCTTCAGCGCTGCAACTATGCTGCTGTAGCGCTTCAGTGTAGACACTACCTATGCCGATGGGAGGGGTTCTTCTGTCGGCAGGTAATCCACCTCCCCCAGAGGTGGCAGCTATAGAATTCTTCCGTCGACCTGGGACTGTCCACACTGGGGGTTTATCTCAGCTTAACTACACTGCTCAGTCAACCTAACTTTTTGGTGTAGACCAGGCCTAAATGTTGTGTGTTAAGCGGAACAGTGATCTTCGATGGAACTGGTAAACTGTTTCTTTAGAAGCAGTGAATCTGTGAATATTGCAGGTGTCCAGTAGATCAAGGACTGGACGCTCCAGGGAGACACTGAGGGCTCTGGAGTTGGGGTGGGCCAATTGCTAGCCTGTAGGGTAACAGTGAAGCCTCAAGGCCTAGAGGGGAGTGCCTATGTTGCTTGTGGCCCAGGAAGTTGGGGAGCTGACCCACAGCATGCACAGACAATGCTTCCTCATGCTAAAGACAGGTGATAGCAAAGTGCCTCATGACCCTGGGGGAAGCGTCACTCTCATATACCTCTCCATCATACAATTTGTATGGCATGTGTTGGGGAAAGGTCCTGCACTCACCTGCAGCAAGAAGCGGAGCACCGCAGCTGGGAGGTGGGAGTGGAGTGGGCTGGGGCCGGGCTGCTCCGTTTCCCACTGCCGATGAGTGTGGGGGGATCCCTTCCCCCAAGCTCCCTCCCCCGAGCGACACGGCTGGGGCAGGGGCGAGGGAAGCTGAGCGGGCTGCTCCTGGCCCCCCGCTAATCCCCTGGGCCACTCTGGGACTTCAGGGCTCCCAAAATTGCCCCCCCCCACAGCTACTGCCTACTAGACCCTGTGGGGGGAGCCCCTGACCGCCCCCGAGACCCTCTGCCCCTTATCCAATCCCTCGGCCCCGGCCCGGCACCCTTAACACATTGCTCAGAGCAGCGTGTCAGAGCTTTACTGCGTTGTATGCGAACCCGTGTTATATCGGGCCACGTTATATTGGGGTAGAGGTGTACAAACAAACTTGTGAAAAGCAAAATGAAGAGGTGAAGTATGTTCAGCCAGATAAATGCATCAAATCAGAGGTGTGAAAAGTTGGTCTATTGGCTATTTACTTGAAACTTGTGAATTAATCCTCAGTACGGTGGACTGTGAGAAGACTCTTTGGTTTAGGTTAAAATCCAGACGGGCATTTTTTGGGAGCAGTTGTAATCTATTTACAGTTTCTTCTGGGAGACCTCCAAAGAATATCAGTAATCCAGCCAAAATGTAACAGATAGAAAAGTAAATCTGCTATCTTCTGGGACAAATAGTTCTGCAGTTTCATTGTTTCAAAGGAGGCAAAATGCCAGCCTAGTGACAAAGTGTATGCAGTAATTAGAAGGTAATGCACAAGTCAATGATCACATCCAGTTTTTCTTTCCCTACTAAAGGTATTGTGGTGGTGTTTACTTAAACTGAAGTAGAACACTTTTCCTGTATTACCAAGGGCCAATCAAAGGCAGCTCATGTTTCTCAGTGTTAATAAACTGATAAATCTGAGACATCCAAGGTTAATGTAATTAAAATCTCTTTGAACTGGGATTTTTTCCTTTCGACCAGGAGGCATTCTTGTTGTTGTCAAGGAAAGTTAATTTCTATAGGAGAACATCTCATGGGTTATTTTAAAAACTGTTTAATTATTGTATCAAGCTACTTTGCTTGTAAAATTAGAAAGTGTTGGCTAACCCAGCAAGGCTACAGAATGAGAGAACCTTGTTGGAGCTGACAATGGTGGTGGATGATACTTTTAGGGGCAGTGAACTCCAATTTGCACTTGGGGAAAAAAGAACATGGAAACCAGTGAAATAGCATTTAATTGGATAATGAGTTGCCATGCATATATTTTTCATTAGTTTGTTTCACTATTAGGGTAACAGACTTTTTCTCTCAAGTCTTGCTTGCATTCATTTTTCACTTAGTCTCAGTGAAGTGAATGCTAAGTGCTCGCCAGCATAACTAAGGGTTCACAATCTGGCCGTGTGTGTGTGAGACTGATTCTTATGTTCCCTTTCTCTGACTGTATCTTTTCACCTGTCTTCTCTCCCTCCTCTGATTCCTCATGCACAGGTCCTACCTTTTCCCTTTTCAGACCAAGAAAGAGAGAAAAGTGTATGGTATGCTATGTATACAGTAACTCTTTAAATGTATAGCTAGCACTGTTAATAATAGCAGTTTCTTAAGCATAAATTTATTTTCAGAATAATCATCTCTATGCATCTTTGTAGAAACAACTGTTCTCTTTGTAGGTGTGGTGATGTCAGTGGAAGTTCACTTCAAACACAGGTCATATGCAGTCACAAACTATGGTATGTGAGCACTTAGCATATTTGTACTGTACATATGGTACGCATTCACTGTGGAACATCTAATAAGGTGCTGAAGGAATGAGATTTGAAAAAAGTTATAAAGCTTACTTGTCTAAGTACTTCGAGGATGAGTAATTTTATGTTCATTATTATGACGTGACTATCTTGAGAATGCAATAGTAAGACTTAGTTTAGGGATTCATTTGGAGGTAGCGGTCATCATAGTGGTGGCACCTTCAGTTTCTATGCTGTAAAAAAAAGTTTCATATTTTCCCTCTTAATTGAAGTGCTCCACAATATACATGATGCAAGAGTCTGACTATCTAACCTTACCTTGCCTTGCCTTGCCTTGCCTTGCCTTGCTGGGGGGGGAGGGATAGCCTACCAAACCCAGGGTTGTGAGTTCAATCCTTGAGGGGGCCATTTAGGGATCTGGGGCAAAAATCTGTCTGGGGATGGGTCCTGCTTTGAGCAGGGGCCCTGATATTCTATGATTTTCCTTTAGCTAGAGTGATTGCTTTTTAAAAAATGCCATCCTGAGCCTTCTGTTTTCTAAAGTGAAATCTTTCTGAAGTTAAACTTGCTTAAAATGCTTGAGAATGGGCCATTCAAAGATGCACAAACATGCATTACTCTGGGTAGAAGAGCTTCTGACTCCTTTTTACTGGT
The DNA here is from genome assembly GCF_028017835.1 of Emys orbicularis. Taxonomy (NCBI): domain Eukaryota; kingdom Metazoa; phylum Chordata; order Testudines; family Emydidae; genus Emys; species Emys orbicularis. The sequence continues at coordinate 266,515,389 of NC_088684.1, read as the reverse complement.
CTGATATGGATTAGTTTACTTGTGAGTCAGAGATACTCCCAGGTAGGAAAATATTGAGACATTCCCTACAATTAATGTCCAGTAGAATTTTGTTAGTAAGTTCTGAGCAGGCTAAAAATGGAGAGAGAATAATAAAGAATACAAGTGTCCGTATTGCTGCAGCTTAAAGTGTGTGCTTCCTGAACTGTGCCAGCAGCATGTGTATTGCATCTAAGTGCACAGTTCCTGATTTAGTGGAATACGAGTGAAAATCATCCTTGTACAGAAGCCTACACACCACTTAAATCTGCCTAAACAGAAGTCTGTCTGGGCAGGAATGAATTTCATACAATACTATCATTTGCAAATTTAAATTTTTCCTGTCTTTCTTAACTCAAACCCATTTTTTTTCCAATCCAAAGGGACTATTCCCCAGGGACAAGGCCCCATGCTATTTTTTTATTTTTCACACTTCAGTTCTGTGTGCTTATTATTCCGATGATCATTTTTTTAAAGCTGCAATTATTAACAAACAGAAGTGATGGGGCTGGTCAGGAATTTTTTTTTTTTTTTAAACTTTTTAAGTTGGCAAATGTTGGTTTGTTGATACTGAAGGTTTTTGCGGAAAAGGGTCAGATTTGACTAATTTTTCATTTAGAAATAAAAATTCAAAATGGTCAAAAAATGGGATATTTTGAGATTTTGACTTTGCCCAGTTTGAGGTGGGTGCAGTTTTTGAAATCTCAGATTTTTGTGGTTTTGGAAGACAGTTTCCCACCCAGCTCTAAAAATTGCAGTTTCCGTTCTCTCATAATTTATAATGGCTGAAGGGATTTTGCTCAGGCTTTCCTAAAATAAAATTTTAAATAAATTTTGGGGTGGACTCTAGGCATTGCAAATTTTAACCCCAAAAGTGAATATTTCAAGAAGTTAAGCATGTGAAAATGGATGATGAGATGCTTCCTTATAGACGTTTTCAATTATAGCTCTCCAAACACTTCATAAAAGTGTAGGAGAGAGAGGATGATCCAGTGGCTAGGGCTCTAGCCTGAGTCTTTGGAGACCTGGGATTAATTCTATACTCCACCACAGACTTCCTTTTTGTCCTTGGGTCTCAGTTCCCCATCTGTAAAATGGGGATAGTAGTCCTTCCCTACCTTACAGGGATGCTATGAGGATAACTATGCTAAAGATTATTAGATGCTTCAATACTGCAGTAATGGAGGCCATATAAGTACCTTGGATAGTTTAAAAATATGTAAGTAACTCCAATTTGCACATGGGGAAATTGAGGAACAGAGGTTAAATGACTTGCCCAAGATCATAAAACAAGTCAGTGACAGAGCTGAGAAGAGAAACCTGGTGTGCTGACTCCCAGATGTAATACAGGCAAACATTTTATTATTTAAGCACCAGAAATATAGTTGGTCCATAAGATATAAAATAATCTGTTCTGTGGTACAGGATAGCAGACCTTAGTCAATTGTTAATTTCATTTACTTCTCAGTTTATTGGGTACATCCATCGTTCTGGATTGGTACAGTGAAGATCTGTTTTAACTTGAAAACTCATTTCCATTCAGAGAATCCTGAATCAAAGTAGACATTTCCTGATGTTAGCTTCAGGTTGGTGGATGGTTCTACTGATGGGCTTTCTTTTTTCTCTCCTCTAGAGTCTAAAGCTAAATAATTGTTGTTCCTGTGTGCAAGAAGTTTGAGCTTTGGAGCCAACAATTCTTCTTTCTCTCCCTGTGGTTCTTTTTTGTCAGATAGCTGAAGTGTAGGTGTCCAAACCAGATTTCTAGGTATAGTGTGACCTTTTACGAAGAACACTGTGTTGACTAAAAAAAAACAAAAAAAGTGCTCTTGTTTTTTGTCTGTTGAAAAATGGATCTATATGTCTGCCAAATCCGTCTTTCTGATTTGCTTCTTGTTGATATTTGCCAGAAGTCCCAAACTGCAATGCTTACATGCCAACAGTGATTTCATTTGGTTAGTGAATATAGCTTTAACTCCTTTTCTTAGCCTTCAGTGTAGATTAAAAAGAAACCTCTAACAGATATGTAGGTTGATTGCTTCACTAGTGCTGTATATTTAACATAGATATCTCTTCTTTCCATAAAATAACTTGAGTTGTAATGTCCTTTATAGATTAGGTTTCATAGAAAATGAGCAATTATATTTTTGTTGAGCTCAATTCAGGGCCGGCTCCAGGGTTTTGGCCGCCCCAGGCAGCCAAAAAAAAAAAAAAAAAAAAAGCCGCGATCGCAATCTGCAGCAGCAATTCAGCTGAAGGTCCTTCGCTCTGAGCGGGAGTGAGGGACTGTCCGCCGAATTGCCGCCGAATAGCTGGACCTGCCGCCCCTCTCTGGAATGGCCGCCCCAAACACCTGCTTGCCAAGCTGGTGCCTGGAGCCGGCCCTGGCACAAGTACATTGTTTAATCAGGAGCAAACCATAAATCATGGTACTACTTGAGTTCCAAAATCTTTCAAACATTCTAGAAACAAGTATTCAGCGGTTGTAATCATGTCAATGTGACATCTGAAACACTGATAGTCATATTGAAGTTATCAGCATGTCATTACAACTAACTACTGCTCTACCACAGCACATGCCAAGCAACAAAATGTTTATAGCTGCGTGCACATGCTTGTATATTTTAAACATTCACTTTTCACCAGTTTCTCCAGTTCTTTTTTTAGTTTTGCTGTTTGTCTCTCCCAATTGAAAATAATGAGCTCCTCCCTTCTTTCTTTATCACAAACAGTCATTGAATAGGATCTTTGGCCTGATGGTTTCCTCTTCCCTTGCAGTAGCCCTGCCTCTTTTGTTTCTAGTCTCCGTTCTGCCTTTGATGTGGACACAGTAGCGAAATGCGGACGGACACATGCACGCCAGAACTTTTATTAAACTTTAACACGGGCGTTAAATCAGGCTCCTCCGCTGCCCTCTGTCTAAATTCTCTGCCATACTTTAACTATGTTACCTCACCACATGTAGCATAAGCCCTTACTATTAAGTTATCATACTTGAACAAGGAACTACACCTTTCGAGGTCCTCAAACAAATTATACTTGTATAAATGCCAAAGGCCACGGACCAGTTCTCAGGAGTTTGAGACACCATAAGTTTGTGGGGTTTGTCCTCCCCCCCCTTTTTTTGGGTCCGTTTTACCCCCTTCCTCTGTCTGCTCTTCCCTGAACAGCAAGGTAAATAAATCCACAAATTTTCCCTTCCAAGTCTTTTTCTTAACCCCTTTAGCCAGATGATTCCCAAGTGGGTGATCAGCTCCCACATAAGCTCTAGGGGTGTTAGCCACCTTGTCTCCTGCCTGTATTTTGTTAGGAATGCTGCCACCTGGCGATGGAGGATCCCTCCCTAATTGCTCCATATCCCTTTGTGGGATATCAGTCCCCACCACATCGGTGACAGCATCGCCCCCTCGTCTGAGAGGAGCCCACTCTTGTCAGGCAGACTGCCCAGCCTATGGGCCACTAATGCCAATTATTTTTGCCAAATCACTCTATATCCCTTAAGGGATATAAAGGATGAGTGACCTGGGTGTCACCCTTGTCCCTGAGCACCGAGGCTCACAATCCCCTCCTTCATTGTCTGCAGGCTCCTGCCAAACTTTACTGTCATATCCTGAGGAGGCTCGCTGGACTCTTGGTTGGTTATGGGAGTGAGACACAGGTCGAGGGCCACTCATCCACTCCTCATGATCCTCATCCATCTTGATGAGGCTCAGACCTTTGCTATTCTGAAACTCAGACCTTGAATCTCTCCCATAGACCTGTATGAGGGTTTCAGGATCCCATCCGGTAGGAGCACACTCTTCCGACTCATCACCACCCGCAAAGTGAACTGTCCCTTCCACGGTCAGGCCATTCCACCTATCTCCATTCCTGTGAACAGCGAGCCCATCCTTCCCTATGGGGCAGTGGTCCCAGGCACACAGTTCCCCAGCAAAGTTGCCCAAATGAACCCTTGCCCACCTCCAAGGCCACCATTATCAGTGGTTCCATTAGGACCGGCCAGGATCCCTCAAGTGCCTTTATGCAGCTGAACACGCACCAAGCTGAACTTCTGTTTCAACCTGTTAGCTGGTACCTCAGGAGAGAAACTGCACCAGAGTTACATGAGGTCCCCTATGTCAGGATTTCCTCACCCTTCAGTTTACTCTGAGCTACCCATTACTAGGTTAGCACTAGGAGGGTTCCTTTTATTTTCCATTTGAGGCTACCAAGGCAAGTTCCTGACACGTCAGATAACAAGGTAGGGGGCGAGTGGTGGTGCCCCCCTGCTCCATATATGCCAGGTTGGGTCTTTTTCAAGCAAATGCATGTCTTCTCTTCCACCTTCCTTCGCCCCAGGAAGGAGTAATCAAACAATGTTCTCCAGTGGGCCATGATTGTAAGTGTAGTAATTGGAGGGATTACTCAGCCACCTGGTTCTTTTCTAGACCTTTATTTCCCCTTGCATATGCAGCTTCTGTCTTGCTCTTCAGAGCAGGGAAGCATCCTCCAAACAGAGGACGTTATTCTTCCGATCACTCATCAACGCACCTGTAATCAGAGAAGCTTATGTAAATATTTCATTTCTCCCCTGTGGGGGGCAGACTGTTTCAGCACTGCGGCTCCCGTCATATTCAGTTGTTGGGTATTGTCATATTCTGGAACTGAGATACTTTGCAAACTTAGTTCCATCCTCCCAAGAGTCAGATTTGTGCCTTTCCCAGCTCCTTCAAAACAGATTGTTTAGCAGGGTGAAGAGGGTTCTGTTTAGTCACAATCAAACAGAGGGTTAACTCCAACCTGGCTTTCCCCTTTTGCCCTGTTCATGTACTTAAGTGAAGAGAATGAAGCAGGAATAGAGGCTCCAGGCCAGTTGGATTCCCTAAAAGGAAGTCAAATGTGTAATTGCATGGGAGACAGGAGGTGAAGATGCCTTGGAATAAGAACTTCTCCACAGCAGTTAGAGCTACAGAAAGGAGGGATGGTAGTCCAGACTGGGGGAGGTATTTGTGTTTTTTTACTTCTGTCTGTATAGGACCAGTTTTGTCTGCAGCAAAAACTGTGCTGACAGCTTCTTAAGTAATTAAAAAAACAAGAGAGAGATCCAAGAAAACTGTTCTTGCTGGTCAGCCAGCTTACCAGCTCCTTTCTTAAGCACAGCTCCCATTAAACGAAATGGGAGTTTTATTGCTGTGAGGGTATTGAATGGAACCCCAGTTCTGTTGGCAGAAAACTTGCCACCTCACTCTTCATCCAGCCTTCCAGACTGTCATAAATCTATTTAACCCCAAGACTCCTAGTGATGATCCCTTAAGCACTTTATTTTTAACTTCTTATTCTATATGCTGAATGTATTTTTCTACCTATTTTGCCTATTACTCAGTCAGCCTTTTATCCATCATCATTATCATCATCATCATTATGATGTTCCTATTATGCCTCTGACGTTTAGGGCAGTGACGAAGCTCCTCCACTCCTGTCTGTTTCTGGCAAGTCTTTCAATGGTTCCCCAGCTGTGCCCCAGGTTTTTCAGCTCGGCTTCCACAGCTCTTCGCCATGTTGTTTTCGGGCGGCCTCATTTTCACTTGCCTTCAGGTGTCCATTTTATTGCTACTCTGGTGATGGAATCAGTTTCATCCGAAGCACATGACCGATCCATCTCCAACGCCTCCTGGCAATGATGGTGCTCAGATCCTCTTGGCTTCACTGTGTCAATAGATCTTGGTTCGAGATTGTTCTGGGCCAAAAGATACGGAGGATTTTTCTGAGGCAGGTTGTATGGAATGAAGACAGTTTGGATGTGTCATACTTTCTCATTCCCCAGCATTCTGCACTATAAAGTAGTGTTGAAAGTATGCAGCTCCGATAAATCTTGAGTTTTGTTTTGGTGTTGTATTTAGATGATTTCCAGGCTGTATTTAAGCTCCTGAAGATGTTCCTGGCTTTATTGCTTTTGTTTCAGATGTCCTGGCTTGTTCCACCTTTTATCCATGACAGTCCATTAATCCACTCCCCTAGTGCTTACAAGGTTTCTTAAAGATCCTTTTGGTAAATACTTTATCAAGTGCCTTTTCAAAGTCTACATGAATTAGTTCTATTGGTTCTCCTTTTACCACTCAACTCCTTCGTAACATTTCTAGCAACCTGGGCATAGTTTACCCTTGGGAATGCCTTGCTGGTTTGTCCTTATCTTTTTTGGTTTATCCACTGTCTTTAACAACTTTATAAACTAGTCTGCTTTTGTATAGTGGTAAGGTTCCCCAGTCTAATTCCTGGGATGGTGGTTTTCCAAAGACAGATGTATTTAGTGTTGTGTAAAGATATTTTTAGTGAAACTGAGGTAATCTAAATGTGCTCTTTGAGTTTGTGAAGCTTCCATGAAAGTGCATTGTTTTTTACATCAATTAAAATGTCATTGAAACTGGGTAAATCATTTTTCTCCAGCACAAATATGGTGATGGGAGAATTAACGTGTTTTCTTTTATTATCCTTGTGGTACTGGAAATAGGGAAGCACAGCTAACCAGACAGCTAAAAGTCCAGTTGGCTGCAGTGCCAGTGGGGCAAGCAGGCTCAGTGCGGCTCCCGGGAAGGGGCCAGCATGTCCCTCTGGTTCCTAGGTGGAGGGGCAGCCAGGGGGGCTCCGCACACTGCCCCAACCCGCAGGTGCTGCCCCAGGTGCAGGCTCCGCAGCTCCCATTGGTTGGGAACCGTGGCCAGTGGGAGCTGTGGGGGTGGCGCCTGCAGGATGGGGGCAGTGTGTGGAGCCCCTGGGTCACCCCTCCGCCTAGGAGCCAGAGGGACATGCTGCCACGTCCTGGGAGCTGCACAGACTTCCTCCGTCACAGGGAAATGCTGGGGCATCCTAAGCTCAGCGCCGCCCAGAACCCGCACCCCAAGCCCTCTCCTGCGCCCCAACTCCCTGCCACAATTCGGAACCCCCACCACCACCCAAACTCCCTCCCAGAGCCTGCATCCCTTCCCGCACCCCAACCCTCCCAGCCCAGAGCCCCCTCCTGCACCCAAACCCCTCACCCCTGACTCCAACCCAGAGCCTTCACCCCAGCCAGAGCCACCCCGTTTCCCAGCCTGAAGCCTCCTCCTGAACCGTGAGTCCCTCATTTCTGCCCCACTCTGGAGCTGTATCCCCAGCCCAGAGCCCACACCCCAACCCTCTGCCCCAGCCCAGAGCCCCCTCCCACATCCTGAAACTTTCAGTCCCACCCCCCCAGTCTGGAGTCTCCCCTGCACCCCAAACCCCTCATTCCTGGCCTCCCCCAGAGCCCACACCCCCATCCAGAGTCCTCACCCCCTCCTGCATCCCAACCCCCTGTCCCATCTTGGTGAAAATGAGTGACTGAGCGAGAGTGGGGGAGAGCGAGCAACGGAGGGAGGGGGGATGGAGTGAGCGGGGGCTGGGCCTTGGGGCGGGGCCTTGGGGCAGGGGCGGGGCAAGGGTGTTTGGTTTTCTGCAGTTAGAAAGTTGGCAACCCTAGGGTGGTCCCAGACATCTAATAATGAAGTTGCAGCCTGATTAAAACCATATCAATTGTCTCCTGTTCTTCTTTCAGTATAGCTCAGGGGCGGCAAACTTTTTGGCCTGAGGGCCACAGCGGGTTTCCGAAAATGGATGGAGGGCTGGTTAGGGGAGGCTGTGCTTCCCCAAACAGCCAGGCGTGGCCCCGCCCCCATCCAGCCCCCCTGCTTCTCGCCCCCTGACGGCCCCCCTGGGACTCCTGCCCCATCCAAACCCCCTGTTCCCTGACGGCCCCCCGGGACCCCTGCCCAATCCGCCCCTCCCTGTCCCCTGACTGCCCCCTGCCGCCCAATCCAACCCCTCCTCTCATTCCTGACTGCTCCCCCAGGACCCCTGCCCCATCCAAACACCCCTTCTCCCTGACCGCCCCCGGAATCCTTGCCTCTGACTGCCCCCTGTCACCCCATCCAACCCCCCCCCCCCTTCCTGAGTGCTCCCCCGGGACTCCTGCCCCATCCAACTCCCTTGTTTCCTGCCCTCTGACCGCCCCAACCCCTATTCACATCTCCGCCCCCTGACCACCACCCCGAACTCCCCTGCCCTTTATCCAACTCCCCCTGCTCCCTGCCCCCTTACCAAGCTGCCTGGAGCACCGGTGCCTGGAGGCGCTACAGCCATGGCGCCCAGAGCAGCAGCCATGCCGCCCGGCTGGAGCCACACATGCCACCGCGCAACATAGAGCTCTGCAAGAGCCCCGCCACCCAGAGCATTGTGCCAGCGGCACTGTGAGCTGAGGCTGTGGGGGAGGGGGATCAGCCGGGGAGGGGCTGGGGGCTAGCCTCCCAGGCCAGGAGCTCAGGGGCTGGGCAGGAGGGTCTCGTGGGCCGGATGTGGCCCGCGGGCCGTAGTTTGCCCACCTCTGGTATAGCTGGACAAAGGGAAGGGTGGGAAAGGGTGGTGAGAAAGCCAAATGACAGATATTATGGAAAGGAGCGGAAGACTATCCTTATACATTTATTTACCAGTCTAAAGTATCTTTTTATAACATGTTCCTTAAAGACTGGAGGTGAAATCCTGTCCCACCTGAAGCCAATTGGAATTTTGCTTTTGACTTCAGTGGGTCCAGGATTTCATTGAAGAAATTGACCTGATCTTCCATATCCCACGTGTTTGCCTCTATATCTTTGTAGAATTAAATTCTCTATATACACCCCACATCCTCCTATTAGAAATAAAGAACAAACTGAAATCTTAATTCAAAGTATGTGACTTTTTTTTTAATACATTCTCAGGTGCTTTCCCTTCTGATTTAGGCGCCATTCAGCAAGGCAGTTAAGTACATGCTTAACTTCAAACTTGTGATTAATACTATTGTAATCAAAGTTAAGCACATGCTTATGAATGTCGCTGATTTAGGGCTCTTAAATCTGGAATGTAATCAGGAGAAGGGGACAGGACATAGTAAATTTATTTTAAAAATTAGCCAGCCTATTGTCAGAGGCTGGGTGAAATTCTGCCTGCCCTCTTAGTTTTGAAATTAAGCAAAACTTATACTCATTACTTGCTAGACTAACTTTCTTGCTAGCTACTGGTGAGTGGGAGACTACCTCTTCTATCTGTTATTCTTAACTCAGTCCCCATTTAGATACTAAATGTCATATCTGCTAGAAAATCAGTGTGCTTACAAAAACTCTGTATTTAATATAGGTCACATCTTTCCAATATAATTAACTTGAGAATGTCCAATATATTTTTTGCAGCTATTATTTCATTAGCATTTTGAGCTACTGCAGCAATGTTTGTGTCATTTCAGTGTGTTCTGAGCAAAAATTATTAGTGCTTTTAAAAACATGTAAAAGCTATATATAGTAGGTACTCTGATATTATGCTGGTAGAGGCCTTCTCAGCACCTAGATAGATGATAGATATGATGATTTTTGCCACTGCTTATTCGTTACTTCAGGACAATATTTTTTCTTGGCATATAATATATTCTTTTTAGATGTCTTTTTTCTGCTTTTTTTGTGCTAGGAAATACGAGTAAATTTTCAAAATGTTAGGTTTGCTTGTAAATGCTTGAAATTAAAAAAAATCCTTCTTGAATGGTTGATTGTGTGTATGCCTCTTTCAATTATGGGGAAAGTATGGTTTTTTTTCCATATGAAATGCAGTTTGTAACTTTTCACATATATATGTATATACATACAGCTTTCAACTCCAGCAGGGTTTCTCTTATGAATGTGTCATTTACAGTAACATTTTGTTGTCTTTTGAATATTCTGCTCTTATGTCATTATTTGAATCACTTCAGTTCAAATTATTTAGAAAATATGGTTTTGTGAATTTTAACAATTATTTGACAAATGAGCTGTAATAGGTGGTGATTGAATTAAAGAACAGATTAACAGTGAGTACAGTAACTCCTCACTTAACGTTGTAGTTCTGTTCCTGAAAAACGCGACTTTAAGCGAAACGATGCTAAGCGAATCCAGTTTCCCCATAAGATTTAATGTAAATGAGGGGGTTAGGTTCCAGGGAATTTTTTTTCACCAGACAAAAGAATATATATATACACACACACACACGCAGTATAAGTTTTAAACAAATAATTTAATACTGGTACACAGCAATGATGGTTGTGAAGCTGGGTTGAGGTGGTGAAGTCAGAGGATGGGATATTTCGCAGGGAATACCATACTGCTAAATGATGAACTAGCATTTGGCTGAGCCCTCAAAGTTTAACTGGTTGTTAATGTAGCCTCACTCTACAAGGCAGCCGGCATGGAAGGAGGGGAGAGAGCATAGCAGACAGAGACACACACCGTGTGTCTGAGAGCGAGAGATGCACATTTCCCCTTTAAGTAGCTGACCCCAGTCTTAAGTACACTGCCTTGTTAATTAGATCAGCTTGCTGAGACCACAGCTGCTGCCTGGAAGCTCCCTCCGTCCTGAACCCTGTCGTGTGTACCCCCTGCTCTATGGAAATGGGGTAAGCGGGGTGCAGGAGCAAGGGGGAGGGGGACACCCTGATATTAGCCCCCCACTTCCCCCTCCCCTGTACAGCAAACAGGAGTCTCTGGGAGCAGCTCCAAGGCAGAGGGCAGGAGCAGCACATGGCAATGGGGGAGGGACAGCTCAATGCCGGCAATTGCTAGCCTGCTGGGCAGCTGCTGCACAGGGAATGTAGGGGAGCAGGGAGCTGATAGTGGGGCTGCCAGTCCACCCTGATTACAAGCCCCCACCAGCTAGCTCCAACGGGCTGCTCTTCCTGCAAGCAGTGGACAAAGCAGGCGGCTGCCGACATTAGAAGGGAGCATTGCACAACTTTAAACGAGCATGTTCCCTAATTGATCAGCAACGTAACAACCAAACAACGTTAACCAGGACGACTTTAAGTGAGGAGTTACTGTAGCTTATTTCTCATCACAAATAAATTGCACTGATCCCACTAGATGGTGCTAATTGATTAAAACATTTTCCTTTAGCTTGCCAATGACAATACATCCTTCTCTGTAATTGAAGTTTGCTAGTCTTGGAATTTTGGATGGATTAATTCTGCACCATTGAACTGTAAAGAAATGATCTCTGCAAAATAAGGAACTTGTGAAGCTGAACTGAACTGAAACTAGGGCTAACTGCATTGAATAGAGGACTGTAAGAATGCTCTTTACTGTACCAAGCAGAATTAAATCAAACTCTCCACTCTTTAACTTTAGCAGGTTTTACTTGAATAGAGAAACTGAAGTTGCACAAGACTATGCCAAGGTTGCATAGTATGTATATGTTGAGGCATGGTTTTATGTCTGTTTTACTTGCTGAATGTTTTGATCAGCATTTCTACAAAATCTTAAATGTTGGGAACAGACATTAGTGAAACTCCTATTGACTGAAGGAAGAACAGTTTTTAGAAACATCTTTAACCATTGATACGGATCACAGAAGTGCTCCCATTTGGATGAATATTTTCATTAGCAGAAACATAGAACCAGTAAATATTGCAAAATAGACTGGAAATTAGGTCGTTAGCACTGATGTAAGGAATAAAGACACAGTGATTGAAAGCAGTTGTGATGAATATCTGAGAATACTTATCAGAAAGTGTGAAAGTTATAAGGCAGAATGTATGTCGTTTACCAAACAAAGTAGTCTATGTAAGAGATATTACATGCACTTTAAAAAGGCTATTTCATTAGTCTTCTAAGACAAAGGAATGGAATTGACAGTAAACAATGACTTAATTAAGAAATTTATTATACCTACAAATCCATTAGTTTTGCTTCTAATCTATAAATGATACTTTAGAAGCTATGTAGAAAGAACTTGTCTTTTTAACAGTTAATTTGATACCTGTTCTTACTATTTTCACATTCCGGGTGCAATCCAGACTAGTGAGGGGGTGTGTCACCACCTGCCCTGCAATCTTGGGTGCCTCACAATGCTTTGCTGATGTAGCTCCCCACCTGGGCCTCTCACAAACAGCATGCAAGTCAGACCCTGAGGGTATGTCTACACTACGAGAGTAGTTCGATTTTAGTTAAATCGAATATGTGGAATCGATATTACAAAGTCGAACGTGTGTGTCCACACTAAGGACAGTAATTCGACTTTGTCAGTCCACACTAACGGGGCAAGCGTCGACATTGGAAGCGGTGCACTGTGGGCAGCTATCCCACAGTTCCCGCAGTCCCCGCTGCCCATTGGAATTCTGGGTCGAGCCGCCATTGCCTTCTGGGTAAAAAAATGTGTCGAGGGTGGTTTTGGGTAACTGTCGTCATCCAACCGTCACTCCCGCCCTCCCTCCCTGAAAGCGCCGGCGGGAAATCAGTTCGCGCACTTTTCTGGTCAGTGACAGCGCGGACGCCACAGCACTGCGAGCATGGATCCCGCTGTGACCATCGCTGCAGTTGTGGCCGTTGTCAACGCATCGCAGCTCATCATCGACCTTTCACTGAGGCAGATAGAGAGAAATCAGGCGAGGAGGCTACGGCACCGCGGTGAGGACCTGAACTCCGAGAGTAGCACACGCCTGTCTGAAACCACGACACCCAGTGCCGAGGACATCACGGTGGCAATGGGTCTTGTGGATACTGTGGAACGGCGATTCTGGGCCCGTGAAACAAGCACGGACTGGTGGGACCGCATAGTGCTTCAGGTCTGGGATGAATCCCAGTGGCTGCGAAACTTTCGCATGCGGAAGGGGACTTTCCTCGAACTTTGTGAGTTGCTGTCCCCTGCCCTGAAGCGCAAGGACACCCGGATGCGAGCAGCCCTGACTGTCCAGAAGCGAGTGGCCATAGCCCTCTGGAAGCTTGCAACGCCGGACAGCTACCGGTCAGTCGCGAACCAGTTTGGCGTGGGCAAGTCTACCGTGGGGGTTGTTGTCATGCAAGTAGCCAAGGCAATCGTGAAGGTACTGCTGTCAAAGGTAGTGACCCTGGGAAACGCGCAGGCCATCATAGATGGCTTCGCCGCGATGGGATTCCCGAACTGCGGTGGGGCTATAGATGGGACTCACATCCCTATCCTGGGACCGGACCACCAGGCCAGCCAGTACATCAACCGAAAGGGCTACTTTTCAATGGTGCTGCAAGCACTGGTGGACCATAAGGGACGTTTTACTAACATCAACGTTGCATGGCCGGGCAAGGTTCATGACGCTCGCGTGTTCAGGAACTCTGGTCTGTTTAGAAGGCTGCAGGAAGGTATTTACTTCCCGGACCACAAAATAACTCTTGGGGATGTGGAGATGCCTACAGTGATCCTCGGGGACCCAGCATACCCGCTAATGCCCTGGCTCATGAAGCCCTATACTGGCGCCCTGGACACAGAAAAAGAACTGTTCAACTACCGGCTCAGCAAGTGCAGAATGGTGGTGGAGTGTGCTTTTGGCCGTCTCAAGGGGAGATGGAGAAGCTTACTGACTCGCTGTGATCTCAGCGAAACCAATATCCCCATTGTTATTGCAGCTTGCTGTGTGCTCCACAATCTCTGTGAGAGCAAGGGGGAGACCTTTATGGTGGGGTGGGAGGTTGAGGCAAATCGCCTGGCTGCTGATTACTCCCAGCCAGACAGCCGGGAGATTAGAAGAGCCCAGCGGGACGCACTGTGCATCCGGGAGGCTTTGAAAGACAGTTTCCAGACTGAGCAGGGTCACCAGTGAATTTTAAGTTTGTGGACTCAGAACCTGAACTTGCCACCGTTTCTTTACCCAGTTACCGTTGACTATCCTCTCCAGTTACATACCCCCTTCACCCCCTTCCCAAAAAATAAAATGTGTTCTGTTTTGTTAATGAACACCGTTGTCTTTATTACTGTTTTCGCGGGAATGTTTTAAACCTGGGACGCAGACTGTGGCGGGGTGCGGGTTTAGTGTTGTGATGCAAATGATGCTTCTAAACTCCAGGAATGACGGGTTCCGCAGTGGTGGACTGGTTGTTTCAACAGAGCCTGCCAGCCCTCCTGGGCGGGACAGCGTGTATGTGTCGGCTATGTGACTGTCTGGCAGGGGGAGGAGGGTTACAGCTCCCCTGCTGCGGGGCTCTGTGATGCATTAGATCTGTAACTGCCCTCCCCAGCCACAAAGTCACAGAGCAACCCCCCCCCCTCACAGAACATGAAAACCACCTCCCAGATTGAACAGGGTCACTAGTCACTGCACTGGGTATGTGTCCTGATCCTGGACCTGACCCCGCCTCTGTACCCTGGTAAAGGTGACTGTCCTGTCCAATTACCATGCCCCTTCCCCTCGTTCAGACAGACTCTCCTCCAAAATAAAATCATGGAAACAGTAATTAACAGAAACGAATATTTTATTATGAACCAGACATGAAACGTGGGGGTTGAAACTTGCACGGGGGCTTCTGTGAGGTGTGTAGGAAAGGACTTTTAAAATTTTGGGGAATGAGAGCCTTCTAGTGCTAGAGCAGTCTGCAGGGGTTGACTGAAAGTTTTAACGGCCCTTGCCGCCCCTCCTTCTTTGTACTTTGGGTGAGGGGGGTGTGGGACTTGGTGGCGGGGGAGGGCGGTTAGAGATAGACTGCAGCGGGGCTCTGTCCTCCTGCCTCCGGTCTTGCAGAACATCCACAAGGCGCCGGAGCGTGTCCGTTTGCTCCCTCAGAAGTCCAAGCAGCTTTTCAGTAGCCTGCTGGTCCTCCTGACGCCACCTCTCCTCCCGTTCCATGACTGCTCGGTGCATTTGGGACAAGTTCTCCCTCCACTGTGTCTGCTGGGCTGCCTGGGCTCGGGAGCAGCTCATTAGTTCTGAGAACATGTCCTCCCGCGTCTTCTTCTTCCTCCTCCTAATCTGCGCTAGCCTCTGGGAGTGTGCTGACAGGCTGGGTTGGGAGACAGTCGCAGATGTGTCTGTGTGAATGGGAAAAATGGAGTGAATTCCTGAGACAGATAAATGAAGTTGTGTACAAAGAACCTAGTCTTTCTCTGTGAACAAGACCATGCACTGCACCTCTCACATGCGCACTCAGGACAAGGTCGAATTTTCGGCCATCGCCTTCAGTGCCTGGGGTCCTGCAGTGGTCTTGCAGTTATCTGAGAAGCGTGGCAGGACACCTGAACTTCTGTAGCGTGCAATCATGGTAAGCCGTAGACTTCTGGCTGCTTAAAACTGTACTAGTAGCACTGGCCTCCTTTCACATTGAAAGCAATGCCAGTCTCTGCTGCCAGCAATCAGGACAGCATGAACTATGCCCCTGTCCCACCCCCTCGCGGCTGTTCCAGGGAAAGATCCCTGTATGCTGCCCCTCTCCCTCCACCGCGTGGCTGTAAAGCAGTCCCAATACTAACATTCCCCTCCCTAATTCAAAGCAGGGCGTAATGAGCGACATCACCCTGCTGAGGATCTCGGAGTCCCAGAGGGAAAGGATGTTTCGAGAAAGCCTTCAGAAACCAGGGCCGTTTGCCGCTATGCTCTGCAGGGCAATGATACCAGACTATCTGATGGTGTCGTGGCGCGGTAACGTGTCCTACCACGGAGGGCCCACTAAGATCGCCCTACCCAGGAACCTGATGAACAGGCTGGAAATGTACCTTCATGAGACCTACGAGGAGTTCTCCTATGAGGATTTCGCCTCCATCCCCGGCCATATTGACCGGATTTTCGCGTAGGTGCACTGGGACTAAAGAGTGGAGCGTCTTGGGCAGCATAATCATGACTTACCGGACATTGTAAAAAAATTTTTAAATACTTGGGACTAAATTGTGAAGAGCCTAAGGCAGACAAATCATGAAAAACCCTTTGTTACTATTGTAAATATTCCAGTTTTTTTGCAGATAATTGTTTACATGTTTAAGCACTTTAATAAACAGCCATTGTTAATATTATAAATATTTCAGTTCTTGTAAAAATAAATGTTTAGATATTTAAAGCACTTACTGCTTGATCCTTCCCCTGATTCTGTCTCCGGGGTAAGGGATGGGGACGGTTGGTAGGGGATCTCGGTAAGGGTGATGAAGAGATCCTGGCTGTCGGGGAAATCAGCGGTGCCAGCGCTGTCGACTGCC
The DNA here is from genome assembly GCF_028017835.1 of Emys orbicularis. Taxonomy (NCBI): domain Eukaryota; kingdom Metazoa; phylum Chordata; order Testudines; family Emydidae; genus Emys; species Emys orbicularis. The sequence goes on along the minus strand of NC_088684.1, from coordinate 266,499,402 downwards.
TCGTCCTCCTCATCTCCTTCTTCATCTTCCCCGTCCGCTAACATGTCCGACGAGGAACCTGCCGCGGACAATATCCCATCCTCAGAGTCCACGGTCAGTGGTGGGGTAGTGGTGGCGGACGCACCTAGGATGGAATGCAGTGCCTCGTAGAAACGGGATGTGTGGGGATGGGATCCGGAGCGTCCGTTTGCCTCTTTGGTTTTTTGGTAGCCTTGTCTCAGCTCCTTGATTTTCACGCGGCACTGCGTTGCATCCCGGCTGTATCCTCTCTCTGCCATGGCTTTAGAGATCTTCTCGTAGATCTTTGCATTCCGTCTTTTGGAGCGCAGCTCTGAAAGCACGGACTCATCGCCCCACACAGCGATGAGATCCAAGACTTCCCGATCAGTCCATGCTGGGGCCCTCCTTCTATTAGATTGCACGGCCATCTCTGCTGGAGAGCTCTGCATCGTTGCCAGTGCTGCTGAGCTCGCCACGCTGTCCAAACAGGGAATGAGATTCAAACTGCCCAGACAGGAAAAGGAATTCAAATTTTCCCGGGGCTTTTCCTGTGTGGCTGATCAGAGCATCCGAGCTCGGACTGCTGTCCAGAGCATCAACAGAGTGGTGCACTGTGGGATAGCTCCCGGAGCTATTACCGTCGATTTCCATCCACACCTAGCCTAATTCGATATGGCCATTTCGAATTTAGCGCTACTCCTCTCGTTTTGGAGGAGTACAGAAGTCGAATTTAAGAGAGCTCTATGTCGAACTAAATAGCTTCGTGGTGTGGACGGGTGCAGGGTTAATTCGATTTAACGGCGCTAAATTCGACATAAACTCCTAGTGTAGACCAGGCCTGAGTGTCTGTGTGCAGCTGCAGTCCTGGTCTAGCCATACCCCAGCAGCCTGTCAGCTACACATCAGCCACACTCTGGCTTCCAGGAGCCTTGGTTACTACTTGCAGGGTGACTCCGACACACTCCCTGTTCGGGATTTTCCAGAAAAACGTGTGTTCTGCACTGCCCCACCCTCAGTTCGGATATCAGAGGACTGTTGCCCCTGTAAGGGGACAATGTACAACAGTTACTAAATAGTTCAGTTTAAACATCAAAACTAATTTAGTCTTGTTAAAGAATAAAACAAGTTTATTTAACTACAAAGAGGGAGATTTGTAAGTGAGTACAAGTATAAGGCATTAAAGTCAGACATGGTTACAAGAGAAATACAGATAAATGCTTCCTAGTTACTAAACTTAACAAACTAGACTTGGTTCAAGGTAAAATCTTTACCCCATGGTCCTAGCAACAGGGCTGACCAAATTCTCAGGTCAGAACCCCCTCTCAAAGGACTGGTTCCTTTGTCTTCTCAGGTGTGAGAGAGAGAACATCTGGGGTGTGTTTGCCCCTCACTTTTATAGTACAGTCACCTTTTGAAAAGCATTTTCCTGAGGGTTACTCATTAGATAAAGTTCCTTCCAGCTGTGAGAATGGAGGCATGGAGTCCTGCGGTGAAAGAGATTCCATGTTTGTTAAAATGCAAATCGATCTGTTCCTGCCCCCCTTCACTGCCAAAGGTGATTGCCAATCAGGTTTGATGACACCTGGCAAGAGGCATGAACTTGTCCTTTGTCTTGGAGAAACTGGTTTACCTACTCCCCAGACTTGTCAGGTAAACACACTTAAGTCATAATTTTAGCTAATGTTCATAACTTTACATATAATGTTGCTACATACATTTCACCATAATATTATTGACCAGTGAGTTACTAGTTTTCAAATGATACCTCACAAGGAATATTTTGTACAAAGATTATTACAGTGGTGTGTAGGATGTGAATACCGGGGTGCATTCGGTCACAACTATATTGTGCTTATTTTCCATAGGTTTCTTTGCATTCCTTTTGGAGCTCTGAGAGATACCCATCCCTTTTAATTATCCCCCATTCTATATCCTCTTTTCCAGCTACAATCATTTTGGCAGAGGACTATGTAATATTCCTTTTGGAATATGTTATCACTCCTTTAGTTGATCAGATTATTTCCATTGTTCATTGTGTGTGGCTTTCTCTCCCTCCCCACCCCCCAAGTACTCAAAGTATGTTACTACTGGCTCTGGGAATATGAAATTAACATGGATCAACATCAGCACAAAAAGCATACTAAATTAACGTATGTCTTCATGTCATGGTTCTTTGTTTATTTTGCTGATCAAAGCATCTGAATAAAGTAAGTTGAAAGTAGTGGGCCATTAGCTTTTTGTTTGCCATTCTGGTAGTAATGATTGCAAATCATTCAACATAGCAATCTTCCTAGTCCTCTTACCAGAAATCATAAAAACCACAAATGTCTCAGAGATACTTTTATATATTGAAGGACTTCAGATAATGAATCTCAAATTAAATGCATCAGATTTCTGTCCCAAGGGCAACAAATTCAGTGCTCTTGACCTGGGCTTTCTGTTCTTGAGCACATCTTAAGCTGGATAGAAAGTTACAACTGAGTATTTCTTTCCTTTTCTGTTTCTTACTTTAAGAAAACATGGTGAACTTGTGTTCCTTTTAAAAATAGATCAAAGTTGTTTATTGCAATATCCAAATCTGTCGTCTTCTGAGTGTCAGATATCTGAAGATGATTGTTTTGCTTAATACTGAAGAAAGTTGACTTTTTGTGTGAATACCTAGTAAAAGTCTTGTAAGTAGAGGATTTTGAATTCTAAGCCAAATGCAATCCTCTCTTATTAGGGTATATAAGAATACTTATTTTCTACTTGTACTATTTTTAAAAACATACTTTTAGAATAAATACATATATATTGTGTGTGTGTGTGTATGTATATATATATAGTAACCCTTCGAGTTACCTGCTTCAGATTTTAAAAACAGGACTGAAGTTTCCTTTCCAGTTCAATCTACTTGAAATATACTTCTTTTAATTATTTTTGATACATTTGACTTTCTAAGACTTTGAATTAGTGGGGGAAAATTTGTAGAGGCTTCCTAAAAATGGAAAACATTTAATGCAGGAATGTGGTATTGAAGTATGGTGGAAACTTTTTTCTTCTGATCATCATAAGTTCATGACTATCTCAGAGTTAAATAGCATTTTTTCTCAAGGTATTTTGTATGAAAATATTATAAAGATATCTGACATTTGGCTGCTTCAGTAGGGTTATTTGGAGTCACAAAGTCAACTGAGAGGGGGGCATCTAGAATCAGTCACATTTAATGCTAGGTAAGTGCTGGAGGGTGGAGGGTTTTGATTGTGTGGAACATTTGTCCACTTTCTAAGGAAAGGGGGGGGGCTGTACAGTTTGGGTGCCCTCCACCTCAATAGAAGAGGACCATCTCCTTGAGCACAGGCTGTCTAGAGTAGTCAGGAGAGGTTAAACTAATAGCAAAATGGGAGGGTAAAAAGAGGGAAGATATGAGCACTCAGCACAAAATCAAAATGTTAAGAACAAAATTAATCAAGGAACCAAAGGACATGAGAAGAAATTCTTGAATTGCTTATACACCAATGCTAGAAGCCTGGGTAACAAACAAGCGGGACTAGAATTGCTCATTTCTGAGCATAAATTCAATCTAGTTGACTATTGGTAGAGCCCTGCATGGATAAAAAATTATGTCTGAGGATATAAATGGGTATCCACGGAACCGCAGGGCTCTCCTGGGAACCGCAGCAGCGAAGGGAGCAGAACGTGGGGCCGCCACTCCCAGGAGACAACACCCCTTGTCAGCAGCAACTCCAGCACACCTATACCACCCCCAGTCCCGCCCCGTCCCTTCCACATTAGTACTACTAAAAGCTACTAAAGTTAGACTACTAAAGTTAGACATATTTAAATCATCAGGTTAAGATAATTTGCATCCAAGAGTTTTAAAACAGCTGGCTGAGGTGCTCACTGGATCATTAATGTTGATTTTGAATAAGTCTTAGAGCACTGAGGAAGTTCCAGAAAACCAGAAGAAAGCTAATGTGCCAGTTTTTAAAAAGGGTAAATCGCATAACCTGAGTAATCATAAATCTGTCAGTCTGACATTTATCCTGGACAAAATAATGGAGTGCCTGATATGGGACTCAGTTAATGAAGAATTAAAGGAGGATAGTGTAATTAATGCAAATGAACATGATTTATGGAAGATAGATACTGTCAAACTAGATGATTTTTTTATGAGATTACAGATTTGGTTGATAAAGGTAATAGTGTTGATGTAATAGACTTCTGTAAGGTGTTTGACTTGGTACTGGATAACATTTTGACTGAAAAACTAGAACAATATAAAATTAACGTGACACACATTAAATGGATTAAAAACTGGCTAACTGATAGGTCTCAAAATGTAATTGTAAACATGGAATCATCATCAAGCGAGTTTGTTTCCCGAGGGATCATAAGAACGGCCATACTGGGTCAGACCAAAGGTCCATCTAGCCCAGTATCCTGTCTTCCGACAGCGGCCAATACCAGGTGCCCCAGAGAGAATGAACAGAACAGGTAATCATCAAGTGATCCATTCCCTGTCATTCATTCCCACTTCGACAAACAGAGGCTAGGGACACCATCTCTACCCATCCTGGCTAGTAGCCATTGATGAACCTATCCTCCATGAATTTATCTACCGTATATATTCGTTCATTAGCCGACCCCCCAAAATAGATAGGTAAAAATAGCAAAAACTGTATGACCCTTTCATAAGCCGACCCTATATTTCAGGGGTTGGAAAACTTTGGCTCCCGGCCCATCAGGGTAAGCCCCTGGCGGATTGGGACGTTGTGTTTATTTGGAGCATCTGCAGGCATGGAGCTCAGCGCCCTGTGGCTGCGGTTCGCCTGTGAATGGCGAACCGCGGTCACAGGGAGCTGAGGGGCTCCATGCCTGCAGATGCTCCAGGTAAACAAAACGACAATGTATTAGATATTCAATTCAATGATTCCATAGAGTTTAAAATCATCAAATTTTGGTGTAGACCCATTTATAAGCCGACCCCCGCTCTTTGATGCTTCACTTTTTTACCAAATTATTCGGCTTATGAACGAGTATATACGGTAGTTCTTTTTTGAACCCTGTTATAGTCTTGGCCTTCGACAACAAAGAGTTCCACAGGTTGACTGCGTTGTGTGAAGAAATACTTCCTTTTGTTTGTTTTAAACCCTCTGCCTATTACTTTCATTTGGTGACCCCTAGTTCTTGTGTTATGAGAAGGAGTAAATAACACTTCCTTATTTATTTTCTCCACACCAGTGATGATTTTATAGACCTCAATCATATCTCCCCCCTTGGTCATTTCTTTTCCAAGCTGAAAAGTCCCAGTCTTATTAATCTCTCCTCATATGGAAGCCGTTACATACCCCTAATACTTTTTGTTGCCCTTTTCTGAACCTTTTCCAATTCTAATATATCTTTTTTGAGATGGGGTGATCACATCTGCACACAGTATTCAAGATGTGGGCGTACCATGAATTTATATAGAGGCAATATATCTCATCTATCCCTTACTTAATGATTCCCAACATTCTGTTTGCTTTTTTGACTGTCACTGCACATTGAGTGGATGTTTTCGGAGAACTATCCACAATGACTCCAAGATCTCTTTCTTGAGTGGTAACAGCTAATTTAGATCCCATCATTTTATACGTATAGTTGGGATTGTTTTCCAATGTGCATTACTTTGCGTTTATAAACATTGATCCTGCATGGATTGGTTCTTGGTCCTACACTATTTAACATTTTTATCAATGACCTTGAATAAAACATAAAATGATCATTATTAAAGTTGGCAGATGACACAAAATTGGGGGAATGGCAAATAATGAGGTCCCTGATTCAGAGTGATCAGTGACTCTAAAAAATATTTTGGTGTTGTGGTGGATTATCAGCTGAACATGAGCTCCCAGTGTGACACTCTGGCCAAAAGAGGTAATGCGATCCTGGGATGCATAAATAGGGGAACCTCTAATAGGAGTAGAGAGGTTATTTTAGCTCTATTTTTGGTATTGATATCACCGCTGCTGGAATACGGTGTCCAGTTCTGGTGCCCACAATTCAAGAACGATGTTGATAAACTGGAGAGAGTTTAGAGAAGATGCACGAGAATGATTAAAGGATTAGATAACATGGCTTGTAGTGATAAACTCAAATCAATCTATTTATCTTAACAGAGAAGATTAAGGGGTGACTTGATTATAGTCTGTAAGTATCTTCATGGGGAACAAATATTTAATGGGCTCTTCAATTTAGCAGAGAATGGTACAACATGATTCAATAGCTGGAAGTTGAAGCTAGACAAATTCAGATTGGAAATAAAGCATACAGTTTTTTTTTAGTGAGATGATTAACCGTTGGAACAATTTACCAAGGGTTGCGGTGGAGTCTCCATCAATGACCATTTTAAAATCAAGATTGGATCTTTTAGAAAAATATCCAATTATTCATCTAGGAATTATTTTGGGGAAGTTCTCTGGCCTGTGTTATACAGGAGGTGAGACTAGATTCTCACAGGGGTCCCTTCTGGTCTTGGAATATATGAATATGAATGGTTTGGAGATCTCTAAAATGAGAGTTGGAGGTAGGGGAGAGGGGAGAGCAAGCAATGCTGAAAGAAATAAAACATTTGTCAGTTTCAGGGTAACTGCTTAGTGATTTGCCTTAATTAGCCCACACTGCTTTTTGTTCCTAGAGAAGCTGTGGTAACCCTCCCCCATACCAAGAACACAATCATGCATAAACCATTCATAAATTGAATGAAGTGCTCCCCAAAGATTCTGCAAGGCGTTGCAATATCTGTCATAGTTTGTACAGAGGAAATTTCTCTTGATAGATTAGAGCAGGGGTGGGCAAACTACGGCCCGCGGGCCACATCCGGCCCACCACCCGATTTAATCTGGCCCTTGAGCTCCTGCTGGGGAGTGAGGTCGGGAGCCACTCCGTGTGCACGTGCTGCAGCTCCCCGAAGCAGCGGCATGTCCCCCTCTGGCTCCTACATTTAGGGGCAGCCAGGGGCTCTGCATGCTTCCCCCACAGCTCCCATTGGCCGGGAACTGCGGCCAATGGGAGCTGCAGGGGCAGCACCTGCGGACAGGGCAGCGCGCAGAGTCGCTTGGCCACACTTCCGCATAGGAGCCGGAGGTGGGATGTGCCGCTGCTTCCGGGAGCTGCTTGAGGTAAGTGCTGCCCGGAGCCTGCACCCTTGAGCCCCTCGCGCAGCCCAACCCCCTGCCCCAGCCCTGATCCCCCTCCTGCCCTCTGAACCCCTCGATACCAGACTGCAGCACCCTCCTGCACCCCAAACCCTCATCCCCAGCCCCACCCCAGAGCCTGCACCCTAAGCCGGAGCCCTCACCCCCCGCCTGGAACCCCCTCCTGCACCCTGAACTCATTTCTGGCCCCATTCCAAAGCCTGCACCCCCAGCCAGAGCCCTCCCCGTGCCCCATCCAACAGACCCAGGCCTGATACCCCTCCAACCCTCCTCACCCTCCTACACCCCAAATCCCTCATCCCCAGCCCCACCCCAGAACCCGCACCTTCAGTCAGAGCCCACATCCCAGCCCCCTGTCCCAGCCTGGAGCCCCATCCCGCACCCTGAACTTCTCATTTCTGGCCCCACCCCAGAGCCCTCACCCCCAGCCAGAGCCCTCCCCTCCCCTCCCCTCCCAAAATGTACTAGGTGCTAGATCAACATTTGAGAGGAGACATCCTTTGTGACCTGTGCTTGAGCATAGCGTTCTGGCCTGTGACTCAGTGCATTCCTTGCTTGGAGGTATTTGGGTATGAGCATTTACAGTTTAAAAGGTCAAGTTGGTTGCAATTTTAGGCTAACTTTCCTATCTCACTATCTATTCGGAGGGAATAAATCCACTTCTGGTTATTTGGCCAACTTTTAAAGACTGGCTGCCTTGCTTAACTTAAAATGCACAATCTTTCTTCAGAAGAGGAGTGAAGCAGTTCTTAAAATAGTCAAAATATTTTTCTGCACACTATTGCCACTTACTCTCTGATGTTAGAACACCAAATCCTAGAAGTAGAAGCACATATACTTCAGCAATAAGTTTCACCATCCCTGGACTTATTTCCGGCACTACTGAAGCTTGGGTGAATTAGGTGACCTACATTACTTGGACTTCAAGGGAAGATGAAGGCTGTCTTCTCTCTACTTGCTGATGTGCAAAATTACGTTATGACTTCTGTCTGAGAGAGCTGCGGTCTCTGTGTTTCCGGACAAAGTGAAGATACTCTAATGGTGGCCTTTTAACAGAGAGAAGTTAAATAGAATATATTGAGTGGCAAATTGAGAACTCCAGGATTACAGGGGAGGTAAAATTTCAATTAAAGAATTTAAATTGTCCTTAGGGTTAATGCCAAGTGAAGGAAAAGAACCACTCTAATCAGATGCTTGAGAAGTCAACACCATGCAAGCAAAAAGCTAGACTGTGTTCATAGATACCTGAGTGATAGTTGTCTAAAGTTAAATCTTTGCCTTGTAAATAATTCTTTTGAATTTTATCACTTTTTGTCACATCTTAAAAGACAGCTGCAGAGAGCAGCCAATTCAGTAGATAAGTCAGTGGGCTAGGAGTTGGACCACGGTTCTATTCAAAGCCTTGCCACTTACTCACTTTATGGCCTTGATCAGTCTGCTTTTTTTCCTTAGTTTTATTTTATAGATGGGAAAACTGGTATTTAATCTCCCTCATAAAGTGTGTTGAGATCTCTGAATGAAAAGTGCTATCTAATGTCAAGCATTACTATTTTTATAATGGTAATTGTTACATAAGTTTGACAAAAGCTGGTTTATTGACCATCAGTTCAGTTCATTGACTCTTTGGCAATGCTATACACCCACCATATTCTTAGGGTGGAATGTGTAACTCATACTGGAGCACAAACACAAAAACTGATATAGATAGATGATATAGATATCAAGATGAAGACCATGGTCAGGGTAGGACCGTTACTCAAGGGGGGGAGGGGAAATAATAACAGAAAAATAATAACAGAAAATGTGGAAATGGCAGAGGTGCTTAATGACTTCTTTTTTTCGGTTTTCACCAAGAAGGTTGGTGGTGATTGGACATCTAGCATAGTGAATGCCAGTGAAAATGAGGTAGGATCAGAGGCTAAAATAGGAATAGAACAAGTTAAACATTACTTGGACAAATTAGATGTCTTCAAGTCACCAGGGCCTGATGAAATGCATCCTAGAATACTCAAGGAGCTGACTGGGGAGATATCTGAGCCATTAGTGATTATTTTTGAAATGTTATGGAAGACGGGAGAGATTCCAGAAGACTGGAAAAGGGCAAATATAGTGCCAATCTATAAAAAGGGAAATAAGGACAACCCAGGAAATTACAGACCAGTCAGCTTAACTTCTGTACCTGGAAAGATAATGGAGCAAATAATTAAGCAATCAATTTACAAACATCTAGAAGATAATAAGGTGATAAGTAACAGTCAAGATGGATTTGTCAAGAACAAATCGTGTCAAACCAACCTGATAGCTTTCTTTGACAGGGTAACAAGCCTTGTGGATAGAGGGGAAATGGTAGACATGGTATATCTTGACTAGTAAATCTTTTGATACTGTCTCACATGACCTTCTCATAAACAAACTAGGGAAATGCAACCTAGATGGAGCTACTATAAGGTGGGTGCGAAACTGGTTGGAAAACCATTCCCAGAGAGTAGTTTCCAGTGGTTCACAGTCAGGCTGGAAGGGCATAACGAGTGGGATCCCGCAGGGATCAGTTCTGGGTCCGGTTCTGTTCAATATCTTCATCAGTGAGTTAGATAATGGCATAGAGAGTACACTTACAAAGTTTGCGGGTGATAACAAGCTGGGAGGAGTTGCAAGTGCTTTGGAGGATAGGATTAAAATTCAAAATGATCTGGAGAAACTGGAGAAATGGTCTGAAGTAAATAGGATGAAATTCAATAAGGACAAATGCAAAGTACTCCATTTAGGAAGGAACAATCAGTTGTACACATACAAAATGGGAAATTACTGTCTAGGAAGGAGTACAGCTGAAAGCGATCTGGAGTGTCATAGTGGACCACAAGCTAAATATGAGTCAACAATAATGTAACACTGTTGCAAAAAAACCGAACATCATTCTGGGATGTATAAGCAGGAGTGTTGTAAGCAAGACACGAAAAGTAATTCTTCCGCTCTACTCTGTGCTGATTAAGCCTCAGCTGGAGTATTGTGTCCAGCTCTGGGCGCCACATTTCAGGAAAGATGTGGACAAATTGGAGAAAGTCTAGAGAAGAGCAACAAAAATGATTAAAAGTGTAGAAAACATGACCTGTGAGGGAAGATTAAAAAAATTGGGTTTGTTTAGTCTGGAGAAGAGAAGACTGAGAGGCGACATGATAACAGTTTTCAAGTACATAAAAGGTCGTTACAAGGGGGAGGGAGAAGAATTGTTTTTCTTAACCTCTGAGGATAGGACAAGAAGCAGTGGGCTTAAATTGCAGCAAGGGAGGTTTAGGTTGGACATTAGGAAAAACTTCCTAACTGTCAGGGTGGTTAAGCACTGGAATCAATTGCCTAAGGAGAGTGGAATCTCCATCATTGGGGATTTTTAAGAGCAGGTTAGACAAACACCTGTCAGGAATGGTCTAGATAATACTTAGTCCTGCTACGAGTGCAGGGGACTGGACTAGATGACCTCAAGATCCCTTCCAGTCCTGTGATTCTATGTTATAGATATAATGTACCTTGTTCTTAATTAAATTATTTTTCTCACATTTGTTCTCTGAATCTTAAACCCTAATTGTTGTCTTGTGGGAAGAAATTAAATTAAATTACATTTTTATCAGCCCAGTTTATTATTTTTTAATATCTAGGCTCATGATTTATAGAGAAAATATATTTTTAACTCACGGATTTAATTTATATCTGCATCATTTTCAAAAGTTAGTGGAAACATGGTTACAACAAATGAAAGACCTAAAAGTTCCTGTTGCGGGAAGTGGATTCTCACTGTCTGGAGATAGGGGAAGGAGAGGTGAGAAGCAACAAAAGGTGATAGAAGGTAAACTGGAGTCCTGTTTTAGGTAAACACTACTTTATTGCATTTTGTTTCCCCAAATTTAAGGTAAATATTAGTCTTTATTATAGCCTTCACTGCACTTTGGTGGGGAGAAAGAGAATTGGGATAATTTATTTTAGATAACATGAATCAAGCACCCTCAAAATAATTCCACACTGGAACTAGATAGCAATTTCATCTCAGGTTTGATTTTGGTAAGGCAATTCATTCACTACTGCTTATGCCTTAATGATGGCTACTCAGACAATCTGTTCTGCCTCATCAGAATACTTTCTCTTAACGATGTTTTTAAAAACAAATCCTAGTATTTTAATCCTGATGCCATGGACTCCAATTTGAGGACCACTGTTTTCAAAGGAGAAGAGGTTTTCAGTGTTCTGCTTCTTAAAAACTGATATAAAAATTGGTTTTGGTTTCAAGGACTTCATGTCCTTAGCTCACACAAGAGAGTAGATGTACTCAAATTTGGAAATGTTCTGAAAGGAAAGAAGTCCTAAGAAATCTGGGGCTAAAAGTACAAAAAAAAAAAACAATTTTGAAAATACTTTAATACAGTAGTGGTGTAGGGTGTTGGGCTCTGAAGGGGCAGGAAAATTTATTTTGGAGCAAGTGTGACTTGTTTGGCTTTGGTCTGAACTTCCTCTACCCACCTAGGGACCCTCTTCCTATAAGCAAAGTCATCAAAACTTTTCCTTACTACTGACAAAAGAGTGCACTTGAATGAAAGACTGTGAAAGCTCATATAATAGCAGCTTTATTTTGTTGTGTAGGGAACAATGAATTCAAAGTGAAAAGTATTTCTTATAGAAAGATAAATATTTTAAGAAACTCTGCAAGGAGTCAGGGGTTGTAGACAGTACTTATTCTGTTCTGCTTAACCTTGCAAAAATAGAATAGCTAATATATTAGTCTCAGGCTTGTTACAATGCTCTTTCATACTTATGTGGACGTCCGTGTTCTTACTTTGTTCCTAGTGCTAAATGAAAATAAAGGGTACAATTAAGAGTAGAAAATCCAACATAGATAATCCAGAAATAATGTTTTAAAACAGAAGTCAATATCGAGCTGATAAAAAAGAAGGAAAAAATCAAGGCCAATGTCATACAAATTGAACAATAAATAAGGGATAAAAATATTTCAGCATGTATTGAGTGATTCCAAAGTACCCTGTTTTTAAGAGGGGAATGAATTAAATAGCTTAAATAGAAATGTTTTAAGTGCATTTGTCAAACTGTCTTCTAACAATGTGCCAATTAGGAGTGTGGAATACAAATATACTGTATGGAACAATGAACCATACTGCAACTTCTGTCAAAGAGCAGATTTCCTTTTCACAGAGACCTAAAACACATTTTTCTGGCCTTCGTAGTAAATCAGTTTCTTTAAAAAATCAGCAGTGTGTTATCAGTGCTCAAACCCAAATGACATTTTCCCCCCTACAGAGCAAAGCTGTGATGGCTGCAAAAATGAGTTGTATTACAAGTAGATATATATGTAATGAGTAACTGTACTGTGCAAACACTGAGGTCTGGTCTATAACTAAAAAATAAGTCGACCTAGCTACTTCAGTCAGGATTGTGAAAAACATCATGCACTATGTGATGTAGCTAGGTCGACCTAACCTCCACTGTAGACATAAGCTAGGTCAATGAAGAATTATTCCATTGACCTAACTATTATGTCTAAGGGCTTGTCTTCACTACCAATGAATAACGTAGCTGGAGTCGGCATAGCTTAGGTCAACTTACCCCAGTGTCTTCCCCGTGCTGTGCCGACGGGAGATGCTTTCCGGTCGACTTCCCTTACTCTTCTTGGAGAGGTGGAGTACTGAGGTCGACTGGAGCATGTTCTGCCGTCGATTTAGCAGGTCTTCACTAGACTCACTAAATTGACCCGTCCTGCATCGATTGCAGCAGTGTCAATCTCCTCGTAGTGAAGACTAGCCTTCAGAGAGGTGAATTACCCACATCAGCTTTCCATTCCTGACTTGTGTTCCTCCATTCAATCCTGCGTCTTCACATCTCTCTCTCAGATCATCTCCTGGATGTCGCATTTCAATCTAAGCTTAACAGAGCCCAAACTGAACTTTTGATCTTTTTCCTCAAGCCACTCCACTCCCCCAAATTCTTAGGGTTTGTCTTCACCATGGGCTAAATCAGCGCTGCGACAATCGATGTAGCAGCATCGATGTAGCAGGTCTGGTGAAGATGCAATAAGTCGATGGGACAGCACTCTCCCGTCAACTTCAGTACTCCATGTCAACAAGAGGCGGAAGCTATGTCGACGAGAGAGCATCTCCCGCCAACATAGCGCAATGTAGATATTGTGTTAAGTCGATGTAAACTATGGCGACTTAAGTTACCGAAGTTATGTAACTTAAGCTGCATAACGTACATCGACTTAACCCTCTAGTGTAGACAAGGCCTTAGCTATTAATGTTGTCACCAACAACAACCCTTCCTCCCTCCCCTGTAGCCTGGGGACCATTTTAGACTCCTCTCCCTGCTATTGCCCTGCCCATCCAGACTTTGTCCAAATCTTGCTGCTGCTTACTCTTTAAAATTACTGTGATGAGTGTTAGTCTCTATATATAGATAGCTGCAGCCTTTAAAGTATATAGGTTTTAATTACATGATCACATACTTTTTATCCACAGGACCCCTGCTTCATTAAGGGCACATCATGAATGGTGCTAACTTAATGAGCAGCTATTCAATGCTTTGTTTTTATCTTCATTGTTCTGTTTCTGGCTGTGGGCCCTGTTTACTGCATGCTATTCAAAGTCTGCTATGAAGATCTAAATATCAACTTCCTCATGTTTTTCTGTGGTGCTCATCACTATATTATCCACTATATTATCACAAACATTAATTTATCTTCAGAAGACCCCTGTAGTATAAGTAGGGTGACCAGATAGCAAGTGTGAAAAATCGTGACGGGAGAGGCGGGGAGATAATAGGCACCAGTGTAAGACAAAGCCCTGAATATCGGGAATGTCCCTATAAAATCGGGACATCTGGTCACACTAAGCTATCCCCATTTTACAGATGGGGAGGTGGGACACAGATTAAAAAGATTCCCCTCATTTTGGGTGCCCAATTTGAGATGCCTAGGACCTGATTTTTCAGAGTTCTTGGCATTATATAGCAATTTATATAATCAAGCACAGGTCCCATTGACTTCAGCTGCAGCTGTGAGTGCTCAGCCTCTTCTGCAAATTAGACCACATGGTCTCAAGTTGGACACCCAGAGGCACACAATTGTTGAACAACTCTGAAAAGTTTGGTTTAAGTGACTTGGCATCACACACAAACGGTATGGCAGGGGCACGGATAGAACCTAATTCTCCAGGTCAGCATTAGACTCTTAACCATGAGACCCTCCTTTCTGTTCCTGCAATCTTCTACCTCATTCACTAGGTAGAAGTGCTTTTACAGCATAGGAGGCAGGGGTCTTATAGTCACCAGCTGCCTTTACTATACAACCCTGATTCTTCCTCAGTGCAGATTGATCCTCTGGGTTGAAAGAAGCAGGGACCCATGGAAAAAACAGTATGTCATCATGTAAGCGAAGACTATATTGTAATGCATATGCACAAAGAGGCTGAATTAAGGTTGCACAGGCAACCTTAATTATGGCAGTCAACTTGAGTGGTTGACTTTGCAACATGAATAATATTCTTTTAATGTAGGTTTCTTCTTCGAGTGCTTGCTCATGTCGATTCCATTCTAGGTGTGTGCGCGCCCATGTGCACCATTGTCGGAATTTTTTTCCTTAACGGTATTCATAGGGCTGACTCTGGCACCCACTGGAGGCCCATGCTCATGTGCCGGTATATGAGGCGCCGCCGGCCCTACGCCCTCTCAGTTCCTTCTTACCGTCCGTGACAGTTGGTCAGAGCACCTTCCCTCTTGCATCTGCAAGTGCGATAGTGGTTTCTCTCTGATTTTTTCATTTTCTTTGTAGATAGTTGCTGTAGTTAGCTAGTGAGTAGCGTTAGGTCCCTGCAGGGACTTCATCCCAGGGACGGGGCATGTCCTGGTCCCTGGGTTTCAAGCCGTACTCAGCTTGTAGTAAGCCTATGCTGGTTATGATCCCCATAGCAGTTGCCTACAGTTGCTTGGGGGAGTCGCACTTGAAAGAAAAGTGCAGAATCTGCAAAAATTTAGGCTGAGGATCCAGAAAGAACAGGACATTCACTGAAGAGCTCTCCTCATGGAGGCTGCACTTCGCCTAGCATTGGAGCCATCTCTCTCTGATTGAACCCCAAGTACATCTGCGTCAGTGCAGAGTGCTCCTCCAGCACCAAGCTCCTCTCAACGCCATTCCCTCTTGCCGGTGCCGACAAAGCGCCAGAAGAAGTGGGGTAGCTCCCTGGCACCAAGTAAAGAGGGGAAGATAGTGGCTAGCAAAGGACCCTGTTCAGGACACCTGCCCAACATGGATCATCAAGGGGCCGCCTCCCCTTTGAGGCCTCTAAGCCCCCTTAGGGATCCACCTCCGACTCCGGGGAGCATAGGGGTCCCAGCACCTGGCAGTGCCTTCGGCACTACAGGCCACCCAGGCTGCTAGGGACCTTATGGCCCTACCGGCTCCACCTGCGCCGTAGCCGGCGGGAGAGACCATGAAGGCTCTCCCACCCAAGAGCAAGTCAGCCAGACATCCGCCTTCAATGGCAGTGGCGTGTCCCTGGTCCCTTGGGGAGAGGCATAGATCTATCACCCCGCGACCTCGATCTCTGGTACTGCAGCTGCGGTCCCCGGCTAGGCAACCCAGGCCTCCAGCACCACATTTGTGCGCTCCACCGCCAAGATGTGGCTCACTGACCTTAAGACACTGGTCTCTGCCCTCCCTGTGCCGATCTCCTCGATGCAGGCCACTGTTGCCCAGGTGGTCACCGGGGTACTGGTCACCTCCTACTGGGGGCCAATTGCCAGCTTCGCGCCAACGGTCCCCACCTACCCGGCACCAATCTCCAGTGAGGCGCAGATCACCCCCCATTTGGCACAGGTCACGCATGTCCAGAGGCAGCTGTCAAAGGGAGAATCCCATGGCCCCACCATGGTCCCCCAGAACTGATTCCTCTGGGGAGTCAGAACAGGAATTCAGCCCCTCCCCACGCAAACAGTGGTTGCTGGGGGTGCTGGACATCACCACTGACCCCTCCGCAAGCGGATGGCAGCCCGGGTGCTGGCCAGCCCAGTGACCTTATTGGAACCTGTGGGGGCTCCCAATGATGCTGGTGTTGTACTTGCACCGTTTATCTGCGACTGCGTTAGAGAAACAACTGGCTGGACCACTGACATCAGGTTCAGACCATGGCGTGGGCTCTGTCATGGGGGCAGAGGAGCAAATACTGTCACAGCAAGAAACTTCCCCAGTGGGGGAGACTGACACAGCCCCTCCCCCTGTGGTGCCATCATCATCCTCATCCCTGGATGAAGCTGTAGCAGGGCCATCCCATTCTGCCCTTCCTGATGATTTTTAAGCACATCAGGATCTACTAAAGAGGATGGCTGCTAACTTGGTTCTGGAGGCCAAGGAGTTTGCAGAGCCCACAGACACCCTTTTTGACATTTTAACTGCAGCAGCCCTGGGTAAAGTCGCACTCCCGGTAAACAAGGGGGTCTTGAGAATACCCAAGGCCCATTGGCAGACCCTGTCTTCCATACCACCAACGTCCAAAAAGATGGAAAGGAAGTACTTCAACCCTGCCAAGAGGTTTGAATACCTGTGCACCCACCCGCCCCCAGGGTCGTTAGTGGTGTCTGCGGCCAACAAAAGGGACAGGCTGGGTCGGGCAAGTGCCACGCCTAAAAATAAGGATGCATAAAAATGAGACCTTTTTGGAAGAAAGGTTTATTTGACAGCCAGTCTCCAACTGCGAGTGTCGAACCACCAAGCCTTCTTGGGGAAATACAATTTCAATTTGTGGTACTCCCTTAATAAATTTAAGCATTTCCTTCTCCAGGACCTCAGTGCTGAGTTCTCTACCATCTTGGAGGAGGGCAAAGGCAGTGGCGAGGGTTCTCTCCATATGGCATGGGATGCAGTGGACTCAGTAGCCAGGGTAATGGCCTCTGCTGTGGTCATGAGGTGCAGTTTGTGGCTGCAGTCCTTGGGGCTCTCCCAAGAGATGCAGCTGTCCATTC
Organism: Emys orbicularis; assembly: GCF_028017835.1. NCBI lineage: Eukaryota > Metazoa > Chordata > Testudines > Emydidae > Emys > Emys orbicularis. The sequence continues at coordinate 266,482,216 of NC_088684.1, read as the reverse complement.
AGGACTTCCCGTTTGAAGGGAATGAACTCTTTTTGGAGCAGACCAATGCAAGGTTGCACGGACTAAGAGACACTCGGGCCACATTATGCTTACTGGGTCTTTATATGCCGCAAGCTACTAGGAAGCAGTTCTGGCAGCCACTGCTGCTGCCACTCAGATTCTGGGGACCCCTGCAACAGGGTGCTTATAGGAAAAAAGATCGAAATAGGGAGTTTAGACGCCCACCTCATCTCCCTTGCCTGCTCAGTCTGGCTCTGTTTGACATCAAGGGGGCCCTCAGCAGGCATTTTGATGGTGCGCATGAGGACGATCCCCCAATCAAACTTCTGAGTCCATTCCGCCATTTGTTTTCAAACCATTTGTGTGACTTCCTAGCTGCATGGGCCCAAGTAACATCAGGTGCTAAACACAGTAGCATTAGGCTATACCCTGCAGTTCTCCAGCATCTTCCACCCCTGCTCCCCCCCCCCCCCATGCTCCTTCCCCAACCGTCTTCATGGACCCTTCTCACGAGCAACTCTTCGTCCAGGAGGTGGACACCTCCTACGACTGGGGGCGGTAGAGGAGGCCCCTCATGATGTGAAGGGGGAAAGGGTTCTATTCCCAATATTTCCTAATCCCAAAGGCAAAAGGGGGCGTAGGACCCATTCTGGAGCTGCATCACCTCAACAAATATCTCAAGAAATGGACGTTTTGCCTGGTCTCCCTACCTTTGTCATCCCCTCCTTGGATCCAGGAGACTGGTACGCCGCCCTCGACTTGAAGGATGCATAATTTCATATTTCCATTTTCTTGGGGCACAGATGGTTTCCCTGCTTTGTGATGGGCCAGCACCATTTCCAGTTCACAGCACTATCCTTCGGCCTCTCGTCTGCCTTGAGGGTATTCACAAAGTGAATGGAGCCCATAGCCACTTACTTGAGGTGTCAAGGGGTACAGGTTTATCCATATCTTGACGACTGTCTCATAAAGGGACGGTCTCAGGCCCAGGTGCAAAGGAATCTCGATCTGGTGCGCTCCACCTGTCGCAATCTGGGTCTATTAATAAATGAAAAGAAACAACTCTGCCCCCTGTACAGCGTCTAGAGTTTATAGGAGAGCTACTCGACTCTATGCAGGCCAGAGCCTTTCTCCTGGAGGCCCATTTCCAGACTATGTCCGACCTGATCTCTCACTACCGCCCACAAGTTGTTGGGCCACATGGCAGCTTGTACTTACATAGTACGGCACGCACAGCTTCATCTCAGGCCCCTGGAAGCATGGCTGGCATCAGTCTACGTCCCCAGCAGACACAGTCTGGACCGGATAGTCATGGTACAAGATCACATTGGGTCATCCCTGGAGTGGTGGTCGGACCCTAGCTCAGTGTTGGAGGGAGTTCCCTTCGCGGCTCCATCCCTGTCGGTGACTCTGGTCTCCAATGCTTCGGACCTGGGTTGAGGAGCTCACCTTGGTGATCTCAGCATGCAAGGTCGCTGTTCGCAAGGCGAACACTCTCTGCACATAAACGTCAGAGAGCTCAGAGCGGTGTGCTTGGCCTGCCAGGCGTTCCTGCCTCACTTGAGGAGCAAGGTAGTACAAATCCTGAGACAATAATGCAGCAATGTTTTAGATCAACAAGCAAGGCGGAGCCTATTTGTCAGCCCTTTGCTGACAAGCTCTTTGGTTGTGGGACTTTTGTGTGCAGCATGCCATTCATCTCATAGCCTCGCACCTCCCGGGGCCCGGGAACGTGTTAACAGATCACCTCAGCAGGACCTTCTTGTCTCGCCATGAGTGGTCACTGCATCTGGAAGTAGTCAGTGTAATCTTCCAGAGGGGGGAGACTCCCATGGTGGACTTATTCGCATCCAGGCAAATCAGGAAGTGCCACATCTTCTGCTCAATTCGCAGGATCGACAGAGGCTACCTGTCTGACGCCTTCTTGCTCCCCTGGTTGAGGGCTCTGCTGTACGCTTTCTGCCAGTGACATTTAATCCACAGAGTCCTCATGAAGATCAAGCAGGACAAGGCAAAGGTAATCCTGATAATTCCGGTTTGGCCTCGCCAGCACTGGTCTTCCTGTGTCTTCTTAGAGAATTTTGTCATGGATCACTGCCTGCATCAGGTTTTGCTATGAGCAGCAAAAGTGCTACCGCTGGTGATTGTAACCACCCAGACAACCAGAGCACGAGCCTCATCAGCAGCCTTCCTGGCCCAGGTGCCAATTCAAGATATCTGCAGGGCCACTACCTGATCATTCATCCATACGTTCATGTCCAGTTACGCAGTCATCCAGCAGTCCTGGGATGATGTGGGCTTCGGTAGAGCAGTATTGCAAACTGCACTACCGTGAACTCTGGAGATTTTGCTTGTGAGTCACCTAGAATGGAATCAACATGAGCAAGCATTTGAAGAAGAAAAAACGGTTACCTACCTTTCGTAACTGTTGTTCTTAGAGATGTGTTGTTCATGTTCATTCCATTACCCACTCTCCTACCCCTCTGTCAGAGTTACTGGCAAGAAGGAACTGAAAGGGTGTAAAGCTGGCGGCGCCTCATATACCGGCGCATGAGACTTCAGAGGGCGCCAGAGCAGGCCTTATGGATATCGCTATGGCAAAAAATTCCAACAACTATGTACGTGGGCAGGCACACACCTAGAATGGAATGGACATGAGCAACAGATCTCGAAGAACAACAGTTACAAAAGGTAGCTAACCGGGTTTTTTTATGTAATTATATGTATACTGGAGAAAACAAAATGGAAATATTTTTTTCAAATGAGAAGAGATTATACTGCAAATCACGTTAGTTACTAAATCGGAGGCTGTGTGGCTTACCTACTGCAGTTACTGAACCAGAAATATCAATTCTGTTATCAGCACTGATTAAACATGTCAACACAATAAAAAAGACAATGCTGAATTTTAGGTTGGTAGACCCTCTTGCACTGTCTCCAGTCTTTACACGGAGTTGGAGAGTCTACCTTAATGACCAAAGCTACACCTCTACCCCGATATAACACGGTCCTCGGGAGACAAAAAATCTCACCACGTTATAGGTGAGACAGCGTTATATTGAACTTGCTTTGGCCCCCCCGTTCCTTGTTCCCTGACCACCTCCTCCAGAGACCCCCATCCCTAATCACCCCCAGGACCTCACCCCCTACCCAATCCCCTGCTCCCTGTCCCCTGACTGCTCCGACCTCTATTCACACCCCCTGCCTCCTGACAGGCACTCACCGGCAGCGGCGGAAAGCGGAGCAACGTGGCCCCAGCCCGCTCCACTCTGCCACCTCCCAGCCGCGGTGCTCCGCTTCCCACTGCCGGTGAGCGGGGGGAGGTTGGAGAAAGGATGCCCCCATACTCACCTGCGTTGGGAAGCGTAGCGCCGGGGCTGGTAGCTGGCGGAGTAGAGCTGGCTGGAGCCGGGCTGCTCCGCTTCCTGCTGCCGGTGAGTGTGGGGAGGTTGGGGAAAGGACGCCCCCCGTACTCACCTGCGGCAGGAAGCGGAGCGACGCAGCCCCAGCCCGCTCCGCTTTCCTCGCCCTTGTCCCAGCCGTGTTGCTGGGGCGGGAGGGGGTTGGGGAAAGGTCCCGCACTCATCTGCGGCGGGAAGCGGAGCGCCGCGGCTGGGAGCTGGCAGAGTGGCGGCCTGGGGCCGGGCTGCTCCGCTTCCGCCGTTACCAGTGAGTGCGGGGGGGATCCCTTCCCCCAAGTCCCCTCCCCCGAGTGACACGGCTGGGGCTGGGGGGAGGGAAGCAGAGCGGGCTGCCCCCGACGCCCTGCTAATCCCCCGGGCCACTCTGGGACTGCGGGGCCCCCAAAAGTGCCCCCCCACAGCTCCTGCCTCCCAGACCCTGGGGGGGGCGGAGCCCCTGCCCGCCCCCGAGACCCTCTGCCCCTTATCCAACCCCTCAGCCTCGGCCCCTCTAAGAAAACGATGGAGACACTCCAAGGCAATTTTGTTTATTCTGGCCATAAGCTACAGGTGCCTTCACCATTGTTTTGGGTCAATTGTACTGCAGACTGCTAATACATCTGAAAGAGTCACCATGTACACTTGGTCTTTATCAATCACTTTTAGGAGATACTTGACCAAAACTAGCATAGTCTCTTTACCATTCCCAGGCCGAAAACCCAGATTTAACAGAAGTCATGGAAATCTGAGAAATACAAAGCCCGAACTGTCTTAACAATTCCCCAAAAGAGGAAGTTTGGAAAGTGGGCAATACATGAAAAGAACGTCCATATCAAGCAAAGGTTTTCTAGAGCAGCGGCCTAACAACTGATGCTTGAGATATGGGCAATTTGTTCTCTGACAAGGAGGCATGGACTAATATCCACCAGTAATGACCCTAACACCATCCAAAAATCTTACAAAGATTGATAAAAATCCAAATAATAGATTGTAGCCCAAATGTAAATACAACTAGCTGATACTTTCAAACTTCCAAACTTTCTTGCTTCAGTTCACTCCAGACATAGATTTCCTGCCACGAAGGCAACCAGTGCAACAAATCTTCTTACTTTAATATTTGCCTTTGTACCACTCGAATGCATCAGTTATACCTACGTAGAAAATATTTCAGACATATGATACCCCAAAACTCAACACTATTGAAAATTACAAGAGGTTGCATATATTAAAATTGCAGAAGATAATTGAATAACAGAAAAGATAGTGAAAATGGAAGTATTCAGTCGTAGGATCACTACCTGACTGGGGAGAGAAATTAAGAGATACAGAGCAAGGCAGAAGAGATATTTTCAGCAGGAATATTAAATGGAGAGTGGATGAAGTAGAGAGAGACACAGGGAGGCTGTCCCTGATGGCAGCAGCAGCAAAGAAGAAATCTCTTGCACCAAGGAGGTTATAACTGGAAGAGTCAGATAGCTGGCAAGTACTACATGAGAGAAGAGAGCTACGTTGTATAAAGGTAGCTTGTAGCAAGTCCATGAAAGGCTTTTAAAACCTGGGAAGGCAATTCTGAACTGAATTAGGAACCTGAAATAGCAAGTTAATGAACTTGTATTTTATATTTGCCTTCTTAAAAAGCCAGATGTACTAAGATAAACAGCAAATTTGTCAGGTAAAACTGCTCCCTTTATAATTCTTTAACAAGGTAGGCACATTTTGATGTACACCTCTACCCCAATATAACGCGACCCGATATAACGCGGGTTCGCATACAACACAGTAAAGCTCTGACACGCTGCTCTGAGCAGCGTGTTAAGAGGGCCGGGCCGAGGCCAAGGGGTTGGATCTAGTGCAGAGGTGGGAAAACTACGGCCCGTGGGCTACATCCGGCCCGCAGGCCCGTCCTGCCCGGCCCTTGAGCTCCTGGCCAGGGAGGCTAGACCCCAGGCTGCAAGCTCCTGCAGAGCAGAGCGGCAGTGTGTCTAGCTCAGGCTGGGCGGCGCGGCTGCCAGACATGCTGCTCTGAGTGGCATGGTAAGGGGGCCGGGGGGTTGGATAAGGGGCAGGAGGTCCCAGAGGGCAGTCAGGGGGACAGGGAGAGAGGCGGTTGGATGGGGCTGAAGTTCGGGCGGAGGGTGGTCAGTGGACGGGGAACAGGGGGGTTGCATAAGCGTGGGGGTCTCGGGGGACCTGTCAGGGGCCGGGGGCTGTGGATAGGGGTCAGGAGATGGGGAACAGGGGGGTTGGATAGGCGTGGGGTCCCGGGAGGCCTGTCAGGGGGCGTGAATATGGGTCAGGGGACTGGGAGCAGGGGGGTTGGATGGGGGGGTCCTGCGGGGGGGGACAAGGAGCAGGGGTGGTTGGATGGGTTGGGAGTTCTGAGGGGGGCAGTCAGGGGGTGGGAAGTGGGAGGGGGCAGATAGTGGGTTGGGGGCCAGGCTGTTTGGGGAGGCAGAGCCTTCCCTACCTGGCCCTCTATACAGTTTTGCAATGTGGCCCTTGGGCCAAAAAGTTTGCCCACCCCGATCTAGTGGGTAATAGTAGGCATCTGCTAGTAAGCCCAGAGCTTGCTGATGTTCAGTTGGAATAAAATCAAGATGATGATGGTGGGGAAAACAAACAAAGGAAATGGAGTTCTGACTTTTTGATTCAGAAGGTTAGGTACTCAAGTTTGCAATCTAAGAAACCTATTGGATTCTGGGATGCTTATAGAGTTCCAAATAACATCTGTAGCAAAGATTTCCCCCCCCCCCCCCTTTGCAAGGTCATTGTGAAGCACATACAGGGAGTCGCATCTTACGCAGGGGTTAGGTTCCGAAGTCAGTGCATAAGGCAAAAATCGCGTATAGTCAAACGCTCATTGAGTGGAATGGCGGGCGGAATCGCCCGCACTACAGGTACAGTATTTAAATTGTTATTTTTCTCTTTTTTTGTTTTGTTTTGCCGAGCGCATATAGTTAAAATCACGTAAGTTAAATGCACCTATGATGCGACTCCACTGTAGTCATTTGTACTTTAGTCACATCTAGGTTGGGTTACTCCAAAGTTCACTATGTGGGGCTATTTCTGGAAAAACACTGGGAAATTTTAGTTAGTGTGGACTGTGGCTGCTCATTTAATGATATTTTGGATACAGAGCAAATTATACTTATATTCCAGAGAACGTTTCCTTTCATTTAGTTTCAAGATGCAGTACAAGTTGCTTATGAGTAAAAACATATACTTTTATGGTGTGGGTACTTAGTAGTTTAGAAGACTGCTTTTGTCGTCGTCTTTCATCGTCACAGCAGAGATCATTAGTATGCTTCAGCAAACTGTCCCAAGATTGTAGCCTATGAGAGCTGGTTGCAGCATGTTCTCAGTGAAAGGCTGGCAACTCTGGAATTCACTTCTGTTTCTCTGTCCCACCCAAGACACCATAGTTCAACATTTAACAGAGCCCTACCTTGTCTAGTCATTGTTATTGATCATGTTTATTACAGTAGGGCCTAAGGGCCAACCAAGAATGGGTTCCCATTGTGCTAGGCGCAGTACAAACGCAGAGTAGCAGACAGTCCCTGCCGCAAAAAGCTTACAGTGTAACTAGACAAGATACACAGGGTGGGGGAAGAGGTGGAACACGCAAGCAGAGTGAAAAATGTGATGGCAGCAAACATTGTAATAATTACATGATTTTGTGTGTGTGTGTGCGCGCGCGTAGGTAGGAGGGCATAAACTTGAGAGGATATTGAAGTGAAAGAGGCCGAAGGGGACAGGGCGGGGAAGAAGAGGGTAAAAGGGGCATTTGTGGAGTGAAGCTGAGGTGACGAGACCATGAGGGAGAGGATTGGAGCAACCAATCAATCAAAGAGGAGAAAAAGTCCAGTCAAAAATGTAGAAAGTTATCTGAATGTCTGAAGGTCCTTTCTTTGGCTGTTTCAGCTTTTGCAGTTGCTCTTACCAGATGGAGTCTCTGACTAGTTCTTCCCTATGGTTTCCCCCAAGACTGGGGGATGGGGTGGAGGGAGACACTACCTGAGTCCTAGTGCCCCCAGCGTGTGCTTAGGGTCTTCCCTGCACAATTCTGGGGCCTTGGCTACACTTGCAGTTGTACAGCGCTGTGAGGTAAACCTGTCTTCGTACAGCTGAGTAGGGAAAAGCGCTGCAGTCTGTCCACACTGACAGCTGCCAGCGCAGTGGTGTGGCCACACTTGCAACATTTGCAGCTGTGTTGGGAGCGGTGCATTATGGGCAGCTATCCCAGCATTCATGTGGCTGCAACGTGCTTTTCAAAATGGGGGGGTGGGATGGATTGTGACAGGGAGTGTGGGGGGAGAGAGAGTGCTTTTTGGAGCATGTCAGCTCTCTATTTTGCAAGTTCCGAACTCCCGGCCCCCTGCTCATTCATTTACTCACTCAAAGCAAGCTGCAAACTGTTTGCTTTTCTCTGTGGTACGAGCTTTGAAACCGGCACTTCCGCATTCCTGCAGCCGGTCACAACAATGGAGAGGATTGGCCACTTGACAAGGTGATTAGTACAGCGCTGCAAGCATTTACACTCACACCCAGGAGTCGTAGCCACTCTGCTGCAGCTGTTATTCCTCTCAGAGATGTGGAGTACCTGCAGCGGTGTACCCAGGGAGATACAGCGCTGTAAGTGCCTGTGGAGGAGGAGTGAGTTACAGCGCTGGGGGAGGCTTTACAGCGCTGTAACTTGCAAGTGTAGCCAAGGCCTGGGTCCAGGGGGAGGTGGCTGCTTGGGAGAGGAGTGGCCCTGGCTGGGCCTTATTGTACCCCCTCCCGCCAGCGCAGCAGTCCCTGCTTTGGGTGCTTCTGTAGCTGCTTCTACTGGTTGGAGTCCATGTTTGTGCTGGGGGGGGGGGGGCAGTATTCTAGTGGGTTAGATGTTTTTACATGTTAACGATAATTTAGGTTATTTATGTCATCATCTTTTTATTTTGTTTACTTTATTTGTGTCTAGATAATGGTGATAGGTGAACAATATAAATTTAAAAAAAAGAGTTATGTATGAAATATTTTCAAAGATAGGAAGATTATTTTTAAAGGCTTTTCAAAAATATTTTGGCTATTTTAATATTAAGCAGTGGAAATTCTACTTAAAATGCCTCACTTATGGGTGGAGAGAACGTATTTAAATGATATGTATGTTCTCCTTTTGAAAAAACCAAAGAACGTTGCATTCTACAATTATGAAACTTTTTAAATTTTGGCAACACTAATCAATAAAAACTTAAAATAAAATCAAAGTATTTTAATTTGCTGAAACACAACTTTTCCCTGCACTGTTGGGATTCATATTAACACTACTTTGCCCTTCTTTCTGAATTATTTTAATGACTGCAGCAAATCCACTGAACTGTCTGTCAAAATGTGGGTGGCAGGCTATTATTCCACTTAATAAATTATAATTTACGGGAGGTTTTATATCCATTTTAGGGATGAACACTTTATGCTTTGTATTTTCATCAGCAATGTAATAGATATTTAAAGCAATGTCAGAAATACAGGCATAGAAAACTGAGGGGAAAATCACAAATGTTTAGTTTTTCTGTGGGTTGGTCTACATACTGAACATTTTTTCCATCTGATTTCATGTTTTTAGCACTTCAACAGAGGTGGTTGATGAATTGCATCTACATTATTGCCACCTACAGATTTATAAAAGGATGTTTCTTTAGTTACAGACACTCAACAGATCAGTTAACTCAATACGGTTGTGTTGTCATATTTGCTTTGCTACTAAGCATACTTATCTTTTTTGTGCAATTGTCTTCCAGATTCATGAGAAACTGCATTACTTTGAAAAACAGAGCCCTGTACCCATACTCCATGGTGCAGCAGCCTTGGCAGATGATGTAAGTGTCCCCTGCTGAGATCACTGGTACCAAGTCTCCCAAAAAACTGTCTGCAAGCAGAACTCCTCATAGTGCAAACATATGAATGTAATCCTCTGAGCTGAAATCATAAGAAGCTGCAAATGTTTCCAAAGGTGCTGTCATCACTGGGCTTATTGCTGATATTACTTTGATTTTTATTCACTTTCCTGTTGTAAAAACATGGCAAGATAGACTCTTGTTCTGCTTTGGTAACTACGTAATAGAAATTTCAGGTTGGAATTCTACTGGGAGGGAAAAGCTGTCAACTATTAGTGTTTTGAGAAGGTCACAGACAAGAGGAATGCTTTGGAAAAATAAAGACAAATGAGATAGCTGTACTGTTGACAGGACAAGAAAAATGACAGATAATACTACAGGAATGAGGCATATGAAATACATAGAAAGGCGGGCTTGTCCAAAAAAATACCTGTTTGAAAAAACAAAACAAAATAGTAGTGATTTATGGATATTAGAACTTTCCAAATTACCTTTATAACTAAAAATAAATTATGGAAGTGGTCAGCATTGATAGAGTAGTTAATTTCCTGTTACTATAATTTTTATTTTAAACGAAAAAAAAATCCAACCTGTCATTTCTTGCTATTTGGTTAATTCTAGGATTCAGATGAATTTTGCACACACCTGTATAAACTATGACTGAACCTGAGGTAGGATGGAGAGAGAAATGTTTATTAAACTGTGGTTTAAGTGAAATCCATCAGTCTTTGTTGTAATTGGTGATTTCAGGTGTTTTTTTTTCTTTTGATAAATGCAATATGTTTTAGGATTAATTTCAAACATGGAGGCTTTGAATCTTGTTGCATTTCATAAATGTTCTTTGAATGCTTAGTTATTGTTTTTATATAATGCCCATACATTTTAAATAAGCCATTTGTTTATTTGGCATGAAACTGTTGACATATTTAGGATTACAACTTATCGTACAAAATCAAGAATATCACTATGTTTGAAACATTAATGAAAAAGCCCATTTACGAGAATTTAATCATGTTTCAGTAAGAGGATATCTACATCCTGTGATGTATCAAATATAATAAAAAATTTACTGTGGCGTCAGACATTAACAATGTTTCCTTTGAAGTA